>NW_017097584.1:0-389317 GCF_001412225.1 Nicrophorus vespilloides | reverse complement strand
ATGATTATAAATTATGATTTTTGCGGGGAGCGAATTAATATGATTCGGTTGGGGTGCCTAGATATCCACGGAATGGTGGCATTGTATCATTTATTTTAATTACCCGCAAAAGTGTGTACGCATTTTCCGTCTCATGGAAATAAATTCGGCCACTTAAAAATTTAAATTGTTCCGCTTTATAATTTTTTTTTTCGTCGTCTTCTGTTAATTTGAATTTGTAAATAATTGATGGGAATTGTGTGTACTAATATATACGCACACGGTGATTTTTCAACGAAATAAATTACGCGCAGGGGAAATAATTAATGTTGCGTAACTTCTATTTTTTTTGTCGACTTCACTCTTTTTGGTTCTCACTCCATGTGTTGCCGTCAGTAACTTCCTGAACCACTTTAAAGTTTCGTACTTTTAAAAATTACCGACTGCACTTTTGTTTTAGAACCAAATAAGCTCTGTGTGTATGGCGAAGAGAAAATGGGAGCGAGAGATACAGAGAAAGGGAGAGTGTGTTTAATATTTTTTGGTACTTTTCCAATTATTGATTTTTTATTTACTTTGCGGAGAGTACACATTGGAAATTATATGTACTTGGTAGATGGATCAATTTATGTGTTTTGTAAAATGACAGAGTGCAAACTTTTCGTTTGAATATACGAGTTTCAAACAAATAATAGCAAGTTGTATTTTTTTTTTTCAAATTAAACCTAATTTTTAACAAGAAAATAATATAATTTCTATATAATCTATTGCAATTAATTAGTATCAAAATATATAATTACAATTACTTCAAATTACTCTAACTGAGTGTCTACCAAATTATGAGCTGCGAGATATTCCAGATGTCCGCTAAAGATTTAAAAATATAGTTAAAATATTTGAGCGTTGTACTTTGTTGGATCAGAAAATTCTGGGATTTTTATTTAAACATTTTCTAACCTAGGGTCGATTGTCCTTTGACCCCAAAATGAGACAATAAAAATAGTAAGACAACAATAAAAAAAAGTAAAATTTCCTATAAACCGTAATTGAAGTTTATTTCATTAACAAAGTGTGGATGCTATAATTGTTTGATATCACATTTAAATATCTGTATTTTTTTTCTAACTATCTATATTGAACATCTGCTTTTTCGATGCAAAAAAATAAATTTGTTCAAATTGGGAAGTTTATTGTGAAAATATTATTCTTTAATATCTATACTCAATATATATTTGAAATTTATTAGTTTTAGAGTAATTAACAAAAACATTAATGAAATTGAAAAAAAATAAAAACTATATTATTTTATAAAATATATATATTTATATATTTATATTTTATATAAATATATATTTAAAAACATGTCACATGAGACATTATTGTCTTTCAAGCGAAACAACTACAAATGGTTTTTTTAGAGTACAATGATACTGAACTGGAAACTGCACTATATTACATAATAGTTGGTTGGTCTGAGAGATAATAGTGTCTTCTGTCACGCATAGTGTGAATGTAGGTAGTATTACGGTAGTTAAACAAATGGAAACTTTCTTCAGCAGAACACAGAACATTTTATAGAATTATAGCTGTGTAATTATAGTAAACTAAAGATATCTTTTAGTTTATAGTCACTTGTTAATATTAACAAATTCAGATAAACGATCATTTTATACATAAAAACATACTGTATTATTACAACAATAATTAGGTTAAAAATCATAATATGCGTTAATTTTTAATTGAAACAAATGTTTATTAAAAATATCAATAATTATTGAAAATATGATTTATATGCTGTATGTTTTCAGAAATTATTGTCAAAAAATTACATTTCTGGAAAAAATTGCTCTTATTCAGTACAAAGATTTGCATATTGAAAATGGGATTCCAATTATTCGGCTAAGTTTATGTTTTCTTTTATGAATTTGTGTGCAAAATTTTATTAACTATTGTAAAATGACTGCACGATATATTGTTATAGTTATTATACTAAGCTGTGTAAAATGACGATTAAAAATTATCTTCTATAATTTATCTCTTTTGTAACATAATTAAAACTTGAAAAATGTTATTGCAGTATATAGATGGAATTATACAATGTTATAAAATTTTCAAATAGTGTACGGTATATGCTTATAATGACTATTGATCTGAACATAATGACGTATATTCTCATATGCAATTTTATTTGGCTATTTTAAAAATTCGTGTTAAAAGAAAACTTATATAATTCTCAAACCGTGTTAGAGTGATATCGTGTTGTACAAATGTACATTATTCCACGAGAATTTCCTTTATTAATTACACATTGTAGGTTGCCATCTTGTACGAAAATTATCTGCACTAAATCTGTGATGCAATATAATTATATCTAAGCACTGATTTACACGGTTCTTGAGAAAAAACGTGTTGAATGTAAAACCATGTAAATCGAAAAGTTTACAAAATCGCATAGGATAGATAATTTTCAAAATTTATTTTTTAATTTAACTCTTTTTATAAAGCAAAAACATGTAAAGAAAATACCGTGTAAAACGAGTGATAGGTGTACTTTACATTAGTAGATCCAAGACGTTGTTACATGATACAGAAAGATCGTGTTAAAATGGTATTTCTCAAATATTCAAAGAGTGTTAGAGTCAAATCGTGTTGTATGTATAGTCTCAAACCATGTTAGAAATAATTTTGTGTGAAGAAAGAAATTATAGGATATTAGAAGATGCAAGGCATTATTACAGTGTACAGATGAAATTATTTAATTTCTTTTGCAAAATTATTCAATTAGTATACGGTAGATTTATTATGTATTATGCCATATTTAATTTCGCAATTTTGTATAAATTGTATTAAACAAGAATTTGTCAAATTCTCTAACAGCGTTTTCCACAATTTTGGAAACGTGTTTCATTGAAACCATGTTGTGCGGATGTCTTCTTTTATGGAAATTATCTTTCTTATAATTATAGGATATTAGAAGATGCAAAACGTTATTATGGTATACATATGGAATTATTATTATTATTATTTTTTTTTTTTTTGCAAAATTGTCCAATTAGTGTACGGTAGATGTTTATACTGATTATACCAAGCTAGGTAAAATGACGTGTAATCTCATACTGGCATTAATAAATGCGAATTGGTTGGTGGTTTGCAGTAGCAGTTTGTCGGCGGACGTGGTAAATGCGTTTTAAAATTTCAGTTTAACGATACAATAATTTCGTTGTAATGAGAAAATTAATTTAGTATTCATGGGACTGACCAACGCGCCGACCCATCCGAATTAAATATTTATTTATCGGCGTACGGCGTTTTCTATGTGTCGGTTTACTTGTAATGGACTATCTCATAATAAATGAGCCTGTATTGTGCATAGTTTATGAATTTTCAAAACATTGTTGAAACGAGCGGTCACTAACGCGGGTCATATTTCAGGTCAATTCCCTACTTGTACATCGACATCGTTGTTATTTCTTTCTCTCTCTCACACTATCCCTGTATCTTCTTTCTTTCAGTACAGAAACATACTGCATCAGGTGATATTTCTTCAAGTGTCGACGTCCAGCCGTGTGTCCGAGTACGCCTCTCCCGAAGAATTATAACTATCCCAAAATCATTAGCATTCCACTTTATAAATGTTCCTAGACTTTGGGCGATTTGTATACGAGCCGCAGGGGGGCCTCTCTCTGCGCTACACCTGTTTGTTTTCTTAATATCCATTGTCTCACATAAATCACAGATCCAATTTAAAAAGCAAACAACATTTGCGAGATTCGACGAAAACGTGAAATTCTTATATACATATATATATAAAAAAAAAAAGGTGCCGAAAGGTATTGCGGCTATAAATTACATAAGGTGAAAAGTCACACGCTTAACATAATTTCATCTACGGTTAAAAAGGAAGAAGAAAACAATACAAAGAAAAATCATCAAGTTCAGGTTTCATGATATATGTGCATACCGCTTAAGGAGATACATGTTTGTTTTAAACTGTTCATTATTGCATACATTAATATTTATTATAATAATTACCTTTCTCAGTTAATATTTTAAAAGATAAATTATCATTTATAGCATTGTTTCATAGGTGAACATTGGATACATTTTTTCTTTCATATAAATTTATTACTATTTTTATTAAACACATCTTAATTTATGTTATACAATAATACACTGTTTTAATAAATATTATTACCAATTTGGATAATAAAATAATAAATGTATTTATTGCATCAGAAACAAAAAAAAAACATAAGAACAAAATAAATATATATATAATTAAAAAAAAGTCAAGTGATACAAAGGGCAATTGACCATAGGTCTGCCATACTTTGGATAATATTTTTTAGCTAATAGCATATCAATATTTATATAAATAGTACAAAAATATATTTGTCATAAGAATTTTGTGAAGTAATCAATGAATACTGATTAAATCGTCAGTGTTAATGAGAAATGTCATGATTTGGTCGTATTATGGTCAATTGTGAAGAGAGCGTAAGTTACTTCCCTTTCTCACAGATAAAATAAAGTTTAATTTTCTATTCTTTTTGTGTAATTTTATGATTGTTGTTTTTTTAAATTATATATTTTTATTGAATTTTTAGCTAATTATTAAATAATCAATATGGATTTTTTAAGAACGATTTATATTCGATATTCGACATTGGACGTTCCACTATATCAATAACTAATTAAAAGAATTAATGTTGACCAACGTTCAAGTAAATTTAAAATAGTGAATGCATTCATTGATGTAAAATATATTTGACAAAAAAAACTATATCCGTGAGTTCATGGGTTTACAGGAAGAAAGAAAAAACGCAGACGTGTCTCGGCACAATGAATGAATTGAATGAAACGTAGTAAAACAAGTAAAATATATGTGTAGAAAATTCTGTGCCAAGTCTAGACGATAAGAAAAATAATTTATTCCAGATAACATCGACGAGGAGCAACAAAAAGAAACTGCATACATTATTTTCAAGTCTCTAATACTTTTTTTGAATAGTTTCATTGAATTATTCTGAAGTATTTAAAACACATAAAAAGCGAAACGTGGTTACAATGTGTCAATTTGGTGAATTATTTGTGCTTTACACAGCAAATGTGTATTTGCTAAGTGTTTATATCGAAGTAAATATACTTGACAAGTATTTTGGCAAGTACTTTTCCAATGATATTGTTCTTTTATACAAGTAGTAAAATTAAGTATTCAAAAATAGTTTTTTTACAAAAATATATTTCTCAAAAAACCTTGTCTTTTATATTTCTTAAATTAAAAAAAAGTATTTGTAAATTGTCTTTTCAAAAAATATATTTCTCAAATAAGCCCTTTTTTCAATACATATGATTCTTTTTCGTGTTCATATTGACGATTCATGCAAATAAGGCGTTTATAATCCGATTTTTAACGAGTCTTATTTTACTAGTTTTTATTAGTTTAAAAATATGATCACATTTAAAACTTATATTTTATAATTTTAATTTAGATTAAAAAATATATAAGGGGTTAAATAATGAATAAACTCGCCAAAAGATAAATTATATAATATTACTTAAACTGTAAAAAAAGTAGACAATTTTGTGACGACATAATTGTGAAGAGTAAATTAAATATACTTTTGTCTAACTGCAAAAACAAAATAATTTGGAACTTTGGTCACCGAACGACTCAGCTTCCGAAGAGATTTGCAGTTTTAATGATGTAATGATCATTGTATATTTTTTGATAAAACATGAACATTTATAGTTTAATTTATGCCTAAGTTTAGAATGCAGCAGTTTTTAATAAAGTTTACATATTCTTGTAACTTCTGTCAATACAATAGGTTTAAGAAATTATTTCCTTGTTAATATACTTATTTGTCTAATTGATAGAATAAGAAGAATAAAAATTATTATTATATAAAATTGTAAAACATAACTTTTATCCCAGTAACATTTAATTTATTTGTAAATAATTATTTTATTGCATAATTGTTAAATTTATTCTTATTATTGAAAATATAATTATTTATTAAAACTCCAAATTGTAATTATTGTGACATAAATTGTAGTTGAAATCATATACAATTTATATTCAATAATTGTAATTTAAATACTAAAGTTGAAGTTATGATTCTATATTTAAAAAAAAAAAGAATGTGAAGATTATATCAAATATGTATAGTTGACATAGTTTTGCCTTGTTTATGTCATTTAAAATTAATTTCAAGATTACCGCAATAAATAATTCATGTGGATTTCATTAAATATAAATCGTGGATGAATTGATTTTATTAAGAGCATCGACTTCCGCACTAAGTCAGTGTCTATTTCCAGTGTAGAAGATGTACAGGCCTTAATATAAATGTAAACATGACTCTCGCTGCATCCTGTGTACGAGCACTTAGGCCTTTTTCTTCTTTTGCTCTTTATCTTGCAATATACGACGTAAATTGCTTTCGATTCGAGCATATTAATAACACTTTACACTTGAAACTAGCAAAAACTAAATATGCATAATAAAATCAAGAATATCAGGAAATGCAGTTCTAAATTTATATATAAATACGCATATTTCATTATATGTAAATTTAATAACAGAGAATTAAACTATTCTTTCGAAATCGATAATTGGGTTGCTTGAAAAATCAATTTCTGAATATGTTGATGTAAAATTATAAGATATTATCTTACGTAATGAAAAAACATATAGATTGTATCTGATAAAATAACGAAAATATATTTAAGCATTTGCCGTTATAAAAATACTGGTAGAATTTTTAAATTAAGTATATGATTATGTGAAATTTATATATCAGGAATTTATAGAAGATGTTCGTTCACCCTACAGGTCTCGCATTGCAGGAATAGCATGTACATTTTAAATCTTAAAGGGTTTCGGAATAAACGAAATTAAGAGAATTTAATTAAATCGAACATTCCAGTGTCTTAATTACTTGCTGCTATAGATTTATTTATAGACCTTGGTTTAAAACGTTTTGTGGTAATATAAATAAGTCACTGTCATAGTGACACAAAAAGATTTTTTTGTTGAGAACAATTTATTTTGTAAATGTAAATATAAAAAATATTGCTTTACAAAAGTATTTTTTTGTCATAAATCTAAGAAAAACCATACCTTTGTATTAATTATTAGAATTTCAAATTAATTTATATTATAAAGTTAACTGCACAGATAAAAATGAACATGCATTATAAATATAAAACGTATAAAACAACCTATTTTTCATAATTAACTAACATATCTGTTCTTAGATAAATGAAAACAAGTCTTTTATGCTTGTTTCAAAGACTATAATTAATATTTTATACATGATACAATTCGTTTTGTTTTACACATATGATTACTTGTATTAATATGCATAATATTTGCAATCATTAAATATACTATATTTGGGTATATTATTTTTATGTTTTTAAAATAACTTGTCTTCGTTGTACGGTGATTACAAGCGTTTATTTTCGAATGATCTTATCTCGGCAGCACATAATGCCGATCACGGTGCCAAGTGATTTTCTGGATTAGTTCTCGAGCGTTTGCATAATAAGCAGAACTAATCTGTAGACATATACTTATATATAATGTGTATATAATTTAAAAAAATTATTGAATTAGGTAAAAGAAAACAAATATTATCAATAATAACATTCATTATTGATTTTTATATAATAATACAGATTTATATTATGGTTCCTATAATTAATAAAATTTCTAAAATCAGCTTTACAAACAAGAAAATAAATCCACATGCTGTTGGAAATTTTTGTTATGAAAAATGTAAAAATTGTATTTTATTTGTCAAAAATTTGGCAGCTTTATTATCTAAAGTTTGTATAAAAAAATATTAATGTTATGAGATTAAGAATATCATTTTATTGCTCATCAGCTATAGATTCTGTTTGATTATTAAAATACTTGGATAAGCAGAAACAACATTTCATCTGAGCCAGGCGCTGTTTGGTCATGGATGATTTGGCAAGTACCTTGGCACTTTATCGCAAAGATGATAGTCCTGAGCACACGTTTTTTAGGTGCTGCAGATGGCTTAGAAGGAAACACGAGGTAGAGGCAGAATTGGGAGTCTTGCTATAGCCGGAAAAATTTTTCAGCGAAATGTTGAAGAGCGTAGAGAGCTAGGAGATTGTAGCAGCATACATAACAAAGGTGCTATTGACTAAAGAAGAAGACGAGCGGAGGCTGCAGAGGGCCTACGATGATAGTGGCGGTGATGACCAGCACTGACATAAGTGATTCAAGGGAAGTGCCAGACAGGCAAGGACAATCAGCATTGCAGGTTAGTACAGTGCATGCTGACGAAGAAGAGGGTAAGAATCCCACAGTACCACGACTCCACCCGTGGTCTCTATGTAAAGTTTCCTCTCCACTAAAAAAAATATAGTTGTATGCAAAACAATCAGTCTCTTACCAATGTAGTCCAGGGAAGCTACTTTATTTGTACTAAGTATGAGAGTAACTTGAACAAATAATTGAACATGCAAAATCTTATAAAAGTGAAGAAGACGATGAACTTTATCAAAATTTGTGTATATTTGTTTAAAACGTCACAACTAATAGAATCTAATCAAAATTTATGAAATTTGAAAAAAAATATTTTTAGATAAAATTTATAAACATGTTTTGGTTTTGTTATGGATTATTACTCATTATTCAATTGTGAAGAATTATTTAATTACAGATTGAAAATAAACATTTAAAAAAAATAAATGTAGCCGATTTCGCTTAAACGGGACAAATTCAAAGGAATGAAAACAAGACCAAGAGCAAATAACAAATGGAAATGGAACTTCGGATGGTTGGACCAGCTGCTTAATTGGGACAAATATACTAATCCCGATGTGTACCGATTAAGCGCAATCGACTGTATATTTTAAAATTTAGTTATAAATCTGTTGAGAAGATTTTGTGGTTTTAAGTTTTTCAGTTTTCGATAGCAAGGTTATTTCTTTTTATTTGTAGTCTGTTGAGATACTGACTTTAACTGACTTTTGCTTAACAGGATTGATGTTAGCATGTTGATGAATTTGATAATTTGTAGAGCACTATGGAGCATTGGTAATTTATCTTAGTGTTTTAGACTGGAATCGATGGGCCATGATCTATGATACTATGATGGCCATTATCAATATTATCCATTTGCAAACCTACACAGTTGGATATCATAGGTTCATGTGGATTTGATTTTAATCATATATTTATATATTATATCATGTAATTAGTTTACTTATTAAATATATATTTTTTTTAATATTATTTAATTAATACTTTAAATCAGATTATGTTTATATTCGTCATAAAACTATCGTCACGTTTGCATAACAAATGTATATTCAAATCTTTTTTTGCATAGTTTACATAAATTTACCAAAGGAATGTAAGTATTTGCTTTATTTAGTTATACTAAAAATATTGCATCTGTTATATAAGTATTTTATAAATAATAATTATCAGTTACAATGTAATAATTTTATAAAGATAATTTTATTGACATGTTACAGTATTATTTGAATTCCATTGAAAAAAAAGAGCTTAGTAACATCGTTTGTTGAATAAGCTCGATATGTTGAGTATTTAAAATTTCTTGTACATTAATCTATTTCAAACAAAATCGAAAACAAATATAAAATCCCGGAGAGGCGTATTTCCCGTGACGTGAAAAATGCCTGCGAAATGATTTATGTATTTTATATTTTATTTTTATTTAAGTCACATTTAAACCCCACTTGTAATGTATTGTATCCAGGATTTCTGTCCGCCGTACAGACGAGTACATGTGTTTCGATGATAATATTGGATTGCTTTTTATAAATCTGGGATTTGCATTTTCAATATCCTCCCTTCCGCAAATGCTCCGGTATTATGTATATGTACGGTACGTATGTGTGTGCCACGTATGCAAACGCGCGGCGCGTACAGCAGTGCCCCATCATTGAATAAAATAATATTTTAATCAGGCAACGCCGCTTGATCTCCATGTGGTTTCAATCGCCGATAGGGTGGCTTAAGGTATTAGGGGTCGAAGCCGACTAGGGGTGAGTCACGCTGGTTTTCTGTTGCGGAGGCACACAGGATCAACCCCAGGTTACGTGCGATTCAAACACCCCACCTCCCCTAAGGTTCTAAGCAGCGGTCCTGCTGTTTTGATCTGATTGTCTCTGTTTATACGATGCAGTCGTACGACGTAGGGTAGGTCTCCTGTGCCAATTAATACTAACGAATTTATCGATTCACCTGCAGGGATGCTACTACGTCCAACCATCAACCCCCAAACACAATAAAAGAACGCATCGCAAACGTTGCGTAATTCTTCCCTACGGCGAGGGAGTGGATGAGATGAAAAAAAAAAAATGTTGCTAATATTCCGTACATGCAAATATGTTATATTAGTCCTGTGAAAATATCGGCTCCGTGATGGTATTACCGTCGGGGTATGAATAGAGAGACAGAGGGCTGAGCAGAGGGTTGAGCAGGATGGAGCGAGTGAGAGCGAACGCGGAATTTTCTAATTAAATCCACCCCGTTGTATAAAGGTCGTTATGGAATTCATACCTGAGAGCGAACAACTGTTTGACATAACTACGCGGTTGCTTTCATTGCATTCCGCGCCGCTTCCAAAGCCCGGGATTGTTAAAAAGTTGAAACTTTCAAGCGAAATTCAACAATTAATCAGCGATTATATAGTGTGTATCATGTACAGGATGAACTTTTCGCGGAAATTATATAATTAATTCATACTTTTCGCAATTACAACGTCGCTGCGAATAAATTACATTTGAAAATTGTTCGTTCCGTTGCAAAACATATTTTAAATTGCATCTACTCAATTCAGGCGTTTTTATGAAAAGACAAACTTTCCTTTGATGGAAATAAATTCTATTAATTAACAAATATGAATTTATTTCAAACAAAAAACCTAAACAAAAAAAATATTTTTCATAATCTATGAAACGGTTTTGGTCAATCTTTCACCAATATAATAAAACATTATTTAAATATTGGAAATAGAAATTATTATAATTGAAATGTATTTATTTTATTGTTCTTTACTTTCTGAATTGTGTATAGCTATTTAATATTTTTAGTTAGTCAATGAAATACTGTAATTTAAATATTCAATCATTAGCATTAGTAAATTACAATTTTTACTATGTATTTTGCTTTAAAATGTTTATGTAATTATTTAAAAGCTTTAAATATTTTTATAGGTATTTTACAATATTATTAGTTCTTTAATACACATTATATAATTTAGAATATATTTACGAGTAAGGTGCACACTACCACGTTTTTGCAAATAAAAAACTAATCTTTCTTTACAAATGTACTTTACTATTTTATATTTACTCCATAGTTAATAACTACAGTAGAACTACAGAGTCTTTTTTATGCGTTTTTACTTTTGCTCGATTTTTTATGCGGTATATGAAATCCAACCAATTCCAACGGCGTTGGCATCATTGTAATGTTTTCTATTGTTTAAACTGCTCAAACGATTCTGTTAGTCGATTGTGAACCAATTCATCACAAGATGATGCGCGTTTTGGATTAACACGAGTAGCAGTGAATTATGTATGTACATTTTGAAAATTTCTCCGTACAATGAGAGATTAAATGTTTTTAAAATGTTTCCATATGTAATTTAATTATTTATTTTGGTTGGATGCACTTTCTCTTGTATTTCGTAAATCTTTGACGTATATTCTAAGTTTCTGTAATGTATTATACAAAGTTATTTGTTATATGTAAGAATTTATGAAAATTTTGAATATTTTTGTAACTTTAGTCTTTTTACTTGCAATTACTAAATACATATTATACACTGTATCACAATTTTTTTTTGTCAATTTAAATTTATACATAACAAATGAAAAGTGGGTGTTTACAGCAATTTTATATAAAACTCTCCTACAGCAATTTTTGATATTTTTAAGCGAAAATCACAAAGTTTTTACTGTGGTAATTGTTTAATCGATATTTTTCGAAACAGTACTTAAATACAGATTTAAACTCGACTTTTTTCATCGCCATTGATGCATTTTAATCTGCCAACATGTCAATTCCTAAAATGGGGGTCCCCTTTTGTAAAGTTGGCTCCTATATCCCTTTTGTTAATCGAACCCCATATATCCCAATACTTCACGTTCCCTATACAAAAACCATTTTTATGTAAACAATAAAAGTGTCGATAGTTAAAAAATACAATAAATGAATTTGTACCCTAGAGAAAAAAAAATAAATTTTGTACAATTAATTTACACATATTTATCAACATTTGTTGGTACACAAATATAAAATATTTAATAAATGTATTTATTCTAAAAAAACATGTTTATGGGAAATAATAAAATTTTACATTTCTTTTTACGTGTTTCACTGTGTTCATTAATTTTTTAAAATAAAATATGAGGTAAAGCCCAAAATAAAAAATGAGGATATGCAAGCTTTGAGGTTATAAAAAGTGTGTGAGATTATGTCGTATAAAAACAACGGGAATTTAAGGATATATAACATCGAGTTCTCACGGGATTCAGGCTTACCCGAATTTTACGTTTTCTTAGAGGGGTTATACTGTATTCAATTACTTATAACCTCCATCTTACAAAAATATAATGTTATAAATATATTTCTTACAATTCTTTTCAACAAATTTATAAATAATAGCAAAAAATAGCAATATCTCGGATAGTACGGCTTCGATTAGTCCGGTTTGAAAAATTAAAATATAATTATATTTTGTTTAAGTATTTATTTATCAAAATTAGTTTTTAATACATAAATGATGCTTTTTTCAGTTTATTAATGTCCTCAATTAGTCCCGTTTTTATCAGTCAGGAATATTAGCAAAATCGATTACTCGGACTGTGCGAGGTATACCTATATTTATTTTAAACTTAATGCTTATAAGAAAATTCTAGAAAAAAAAAAAATGTAAACCAAGGGTCTCCAAAATTCTAGCTTACCTAAGACGATAAGAATATAACGATACAAAACAAATAATTAGTTTGGGAATAATTTAATGAAAGTTTGGGAACCACTGGTCTAAAACAATTATATTGCGAAAAATTAACCGTTAACAATACAATTTTAAATTTGTAACAATGTAACAATGTTAAAATTGTATTGTTAACGGTTAATTTTTGCAATATAATTGTTTTAGACCAGTGGTTCCCAAACTTATTTAGCCAACCGCTCCCTTTCCAGAAAAAAAATTATTCCCTGTGGAAATTATTATTTTTTTAATTTAATAGCAATTAAACAGAACGATATATGTATTAAATACAACTGTGGCCATCACCGCCCATCTAGATCGCTGCAGCGCCAACTTTGGGAATCACTGTTTTACACGAAGGACCAAGTTGCGCGGGTGAAGGAAGAAATCGTTAGGGGTTTCAAAGATGGCGTTTATTACTACATCTTACATCGCTTACACTTTTCTACTCAATTATTCTTCTCGATGTTAACTTAATACTATCCTAATAATACTGATACTGCTTAACTCCATGCGTACCTTTCACCACCGCTGTTGCGTTCAAACAATCATAAAGTATATAAGTTTAAGATTTTTTGTTGGACCGTGGTGGTATAATATTGATGTTACTGATCAAAATTAATGGAAGTTTCAATAATTCATATGAAATTTGATTTTTTTCTGCGAACAATATATAAAACTCCGGAAATTAAATTCACAAAGAGGAAATCTAATCTACATTTTTGAACAATACATATTTCAAAAGTACTTAACCCTCTTATATGCACTTACCTATGGTTTTTAGCTTCGTTGCGCAGATGGAGCAGATATGGCACGGAATTATTGCAGACTGTACTCCAGTACCAAAAATCACATTATCACATAAAAAAACCTCATAAAAACAGTATACACGTACGCCGTTCAGTAATTAAAAAATACTTTAGCCATCATATACTATGTAGTAATTATTAAACTCGCATTTTTCCTCTGGATTAATGTAAAAATATTCTCGCTCTTTTCATTTTCCCCATATCGACGAAAAAAAATGCTCTTCCTGGCTTAATGAAAATATCAAATAGATATTTTTTTGAAGTACGTAATTAAACAAAAATTCCATACGCTAAAATTTTTTTGCACGTGGACAGCTGAAAAACAGGGAATAGAGAGGATACTTTCATATCGCAATTAAAATTCACTTTCGCGTGATTCCCGTTCGGCAATTTGCTAAAAATTGCGGTTATTTAAAAGCGATTTATTCAAATAGTGATAAATTATCATTAATGGACCGGAGGAATTACGCATTAACACCAAGTATTCTCGGAGAGAGAAAATCTCCGGCTTTTAGGTGTAATCCTCGTGCAATCCCGCTCATTACATTCCTATCCTTTTGCTAATGCCTCTTCCGCCGTTCGCCGTTCGAATGCGTTGCAATATTCCATCGATTTCTGCGCCTTTTAATGGACAGCTTTATTATTACTGAGCTCCGATTTTTGTCCGACGGGATGATAGAGTTGAGGATTGAAGTGAATAAAAAAGCGAACAGACCATCATCAAAACCCGCGTGGGAAAATAATACACAATATAATCTGAATGGCAAAATAATGGTCGAGTTCCTGGGAGAGCTATATTTAAGCATCAAAAGAAAAACTTCATATATACAAATCAATGCGAAAGGAATGCAATGTGTATGTCTGTATATGTATGTGCTGAGAGCTAACAAAGATATAAGAAAGGAGTTCTCTTCCTCCAAGCGATTTATACACCAACAATGATATTTCTTTGCATTTGAAAAGGGTTCGTGCTTTTACAGCTGACGACAACTCCCCCGTAAAATGCTCCAACTCGAAGATAAGTTTCTGAATTCCAAAATACCAAAATGAACATTTCAAAAGTCAATTCCTTTGTCCTCGAGGACGGAGAAGCAGAAAGGTATTACGATTAATAATAATACAAAGTTTGTATTTACAAAAGAATTCAATACAATACAGAAACATACTCGGGATTTACGTAAGTAAACATATAGGTAACTTGAATTTAACATACGTTGAGTGTTCGTTAATATGAATCTACTTCCTACATATTAGAATATCTGATGTTGTCTATTAGGTATTTGATAGTTAATCATGTTGTCTTCCGGGTTGAATGGATGTATGTAATCCATATAAAATCTGACTCAATAGATGTGATTGTCTAAATAAAATATGACTTAAAATGACTAAGCATGTTTTGAATCATTATATGAATTACGAATGAAAATACAAAGTGTATTTAAGTAGATAGCTGTAGTATAAAATGTTATGACATATGACGAATTTAAAAGAAAAAAATGAAATAATATTATCAAGAAATTCATATAGTCAAAATATATCAATTTCAACAAATAACTCACCTATTTCCATATATTTATATAGGATGATTTACATAAAATGATTTAATCTCATATATTAAAAATATATATCAATGAGAATAATTTGAAAATATTGAAATATGTCCATGATTTATAATAAAAGCTTATTTTGTTGGAAAATTTAATACTTAATATTTCTTCATTCATATTTTGAACTTTCTTCTAAAGAGTAGATAAAGTTTGGTAGTAACAAAATTGATCTTTAATACAAAAAAAAGCACTTATTACTGAAATAAATTGAAACCATCCATCATTTAGTGAGTGAACGCAGGTCTTCAACCCTTCTTCAGTTTACTTAGATCTTCAAGTGCATTCAACTTTCGAGTACATTCATCTTTAATAGTCATCCTTAACTCCGGCATACGCGCTTCTATTTATTAGTATTCCTCTCAAAATTCTTTCAATAATTTCTACTTAAATAAATTTTAGGATTATCATTATTTGAAATATAATAGTATTAATGATGATGATCTTTATTAAAGTATTTTTTAATGAAAGTTATTATCATCAATAATATCATAAATTACCATAAAAATCAAAAGTTAATGTTTTTCAGAAATGTGACGAGAGCGCCTCTTGCAAAGGGCGAACTAGATTAGGGGCGCAAAATTTGACTTTTTATTTTATTTTTTATCATTTTTCAGTTAGGTGGCGCAAATTAGACACGAAGTAAATACTTAAATCTTTGTAATTATTCCATATTATTGATATAATCTAATATATGGGAAAGAGAGTGATTCATTTTTTTTTTCAAAAATAATCAATTGTGATATTCCAATTTCCCTCATATTTATTTAAGTTTTAGACCATCTGTGACCGCAGTAACCCATAACATACAGCCTCCCTAAGCTTGTATAATTCCAGTATTTGATGGATATTTGGATCTGCCATCTATTAGTGATTCTCACACTTGGATTAATTTTGACAATACTTGAAATACTGTCAAGTCTAGTGAACATTAATATATTATCAATAACAATAATTCTAATATTTTTGGATTTCTCTTTTTTATCTTAATTGTAAATCCGTTGATTTCTTTTTTTTTAGAAAATTAAAACCACTTCAAAATTAATTTGCTTCGGTTATTGCAATCATACTTAACACATTTCCCTATTACGTTTCTATAGAGAATAGGTTAAGATCAAATGAAAGAGAAGGATTAACTGTCTAAGTAAGTGTTTTGAAGAAGTTATCCCCTTTTTTATACTCTTTACAACGTCAATTAAATTCCGCTTGGCTAGTGGCAGAAAATCCGAAATTAGGTATTAAGTAAATAATTAAAACGATTGGCGCAATGACTGCGTCAGCTTTTGGTAATCCCGCCATTGTATGAGGGAGGCCACAATGACTGGCGAGATTATCCCCCATAAGTACCACAGTTCCAAGCGGAACTGGAATGTGATAATTGCATGTGTTCGTGTACCAGACGAAGTAAAGCGAAGAACCAAAAAGAAAAAAAAGAAACCCAAATATATATGTGTGTATCCAGGAGACAGGAATGAGTTCCTCTTGATGGGTGAACCAAGCTAATTGACTGACAGTATCTTGAGTTTTATTAATTACCGGGTCGGGCGAAAGATAAGCGAAATACAATTAATGTTTCCACATTTAGTTGCTTGTATTTATGTCAACGGCGGAAGAACCAAGGAGGAGAGTGGAGGATGAAAGAAACGGTTAGGTGTCGGATTCGTTTTCAGAGAAAACACGAAGATCTAAATTGGTAACGAAACAAGTAACAGTTCAACAACAACTGGTGTTGGCCGAAAATGAGAAATTTTTCCACGAATCTCTGTTCTTTTTTACGCACTCGCAGCTGACGATACATTTCGCTTCTATAATCCTTTAAGCATACTCAACCATCGACGTTTTTCCGAAATAAACACTCGATTCCGGCAGATGGAGAGGAACACTTGAATAAATGCCGAACAATGCTTGGAGCAAACATATTTTCATAGGCCGACCTAGAATAATACTTCGAAAATATAAGCAGCTTATTTCAGGTACGCAGCTCACCCATCATAATAACTGTCAATACGCATCACACGCACCTATATATGCATACACTATGTATATATAATAAAAATATAGAAAGAGGAATAGAGAAATAGAGGGTTTTGTTATTATTACCGTTACGAAATGTATATTAATTAATGCAGGACAAAAAATCCATGTTAATAATGGGACCGTTTTTTAAGTGGCTTGCATAATTCAGTGCTATATTTATTTTAATAACACTCAACTGTAGCAACGCAATCAAAACTTGCTACCCGGAACTTTTCACATAAAGAGAGGAAGGACTCTCAATATAAATATAAATTAATTTTATTACTCATTAAAAACGAAAGCCCTTGACAAATAAACTCTAATTATGTTTAATATATATTAATAAAATTATGCATGTATTCATTCATTGTCCTATTATATAATAGGCCTAGACAAGCACATTCATTTGTGCCACTGGTCGAAATATATCTAATTGAAATTATAATAATATTTAAATAGTAACATGATTTAATTTATAAATAATTGTGTTTTTAACTACAGTATAATTATATTATTGAAAAATAATTTATAACATTCTAAATAATTAGTTTATTATGTAACAATATTTCTAACTATGTGTGACTTTTTATCAAGCAAGAACGTTCAAAAAATTTACTTTTGATGGTTATTTAAAAAGGAAACTTTTGCTTCGTAAAGATGTATTTATTTGGAGATCTATTAAGATAAATATTTAGATATATTTTATGTTCCTCTGCAGGTAATAATATGTAATTTAAAGTATCTCTACGGCACGTTCTCACCATAAAGCTGAAATAAATCTAGATTTGGTTTCGTTGTCTAATACGAAATTTCCTGGTCAATTGGTAATTTCTACATGCTTTAATGGGTTTTGTGTGAATTTAACAACATAGATTCAGGTACATATTTTGAATGATTTCTTGTAAATATATTATCAGGAAAATAATCTTGGCAATTTCTTAATTTTCTTTTTATTATGTTACAGTCCTATGGCCAATAGCATAATATATCTCTTAGTTATGAATAGGCCTCTTTAATTTAGCAAATTAAACATTTTTAAGATTTATGAAAATTATCTAAATTTGTTACAGATTATAATAATTATATTAATTAGTTGAACCATGAAAATACAAACGCAAAGTAGATTTTACCTAATATTTTATTAGATATTATGCTAAATTGATTGTCAGGTTGAATTAAAAATTAACTGATATTCTTTATAAGAATAGAAGTATTTTATTTTACTATACATTTAATAAGTGTATAAAAGATTAAATGGTGAATCCATCAGAGATATCCCCGAATTTGAAGAAAAAGAAAGAGTTATACACGGAAAGTGGAATTCAACAAATCATTATAATCAATAAATGGCGCACCCCGCAAATGGGACAAGAAGGTTAAAGGTTTCCTAGAATCGGTAAGCTACAAACAGAAGCTATTAAAAGAAATAATGGATTGAGTTTGTTTGTCCTATAATGTAGTTGCCATACAATTTATAAGCCAATAAAATTACAGAACAAAAATACCAATAAAAAAAATGTTATTCTATCAAATTGTATTTGAGTCAGATTTATCATTATATTGGGCGAAAACTCTAAGGTCGATGGTCACCTTATCCCCCGTTTTTATATTTATATTATTTATATATAATTGTAGTTTCGTTAGGTTTTTATTATCAATTATATTAAACTATTTGAAAATATAAAATAGATAAGTTCATATTTTTTTATTAGAAAAAATGTGTCTTATTTTAATTATTATGGGTTGTGCCAATATTTGTAGTAATTATGAAAATATATTGTAATTATCCTTATGTATTTGTTTATTTATTGTATTTGGTGTAATTATAATTAGTTAATAGGTATATTTGTGTGGTTCTATTTATTTTATTAGCAACTTATTACAATTTAAATATATGTACAGTTGAATTATATATATAACTGCTTTATACACAGATAAAGTGGAAGTGAATTAAGTAGGGATTATGAAAATTAACCTGTACGGTTTTATTCGAATGTTTGTAATGTGCGGCGCAGGTGTATTTGCGGGTAGAATAATCTTCGAGTCTACTGCAAATATGAAATCGTCTGGCCAACATAAACTGAAAGGGCAATAAAAAAAAAAGGAAGTAGAAATAAGAACTCCTCCTCGGCTCAAGAAAGTCGCACGAGCGAACCTTGCAGACGAGTTCCAGTCTGTCTTTATATCTTTCTGGCGTGTGCGAGTCTGTTTGTTTGTTTTCCTCATGCTCCGGCTCCAGTTCCAGCAGGATCTCCACCCCTTCGCGCGAAATCTGGGCTCATCTCTTCTCCTTCCTCCTTCATCCTGCCCGAGACTCCCCTGTCTGTTCCGCTCGTTCCCATCTTGTGGCGCGCCTCTGAATATAATTTTAATTTCATAAGTTGGACCCGTACACGCCTAATTAATCATTCAAGAAGTGAAGCTGGGATTTAATTAAACCAGAAGTAGCTTGTTCGTGATGGCGAATATCGTGCACGGAGCACTTCAAAATTCCCGCTGATGATGGGGGTGACTGCCATAGTACTGCCAGATATAGCTCGTCTGTGTAACCGCAATACAACAAAACGTTTTATCCCCTGCATACACAGACTCAGTCTGTTTCTAACAAATCTCTCTATGCACATATATACGCATACACACGAACTGATACAAATTCAAACATCCAAACACATGCACACGAATGATGTTTGTGTCCTTGCTCTATACCCGATCAAAAGCACATATCGATTCACTTGGAATCATTCACGTCTCGATACGTTTCATACAAATAACCTGTCCCATCCGCCAATAACAGTCCACCTACTTTTTCCTAATCGATTTGTACCACAGTCATTAAGCATTTCTGGCATGTCACTGTCGAATACATGGAACAATAAACAAAGCAAGTCAGTTGTAAAAGGCACACCTAATTACTATTAATTAATTGTCGCTGAAACTTTAATCCATCAATAAATTTATCTAATAGTTAAATATATTAATTTCTCATGGCCCTACTATTGTAAACAATCATATTTAATTTGTGAATTTACAGAAATTCAATTGTAAAGTTCTATATTGTTTGATATTAGACTTAAGTTCTATCTTAGTTATTTTAGTTTAGTATTAAAAAGTTTTTATAATTATGTAATTACAGAAATTATTTGTAAAAACGATTTTTTCTCTCAACTTTTTTAACTTGAATTACTGAAATATTTGTATGTTGAAATTGTTTGTATTTGTATATACAGATTTTGTTAATTCAGCTAATTATATGTGTTTTGTATTATAGGTAACCATCTATATGAATGTCTTCTTCCTTTGTAATAAAATTATCGTATAACAAAAGGTGTACCATTAAGATGAACTATTTCAATTGCACGCAATTTAACATATACCAATATTTATATCAGATCAAAATTTATTATGGTATGATTTACAATTACAAAATGCATACAAATCCTTGAATTTTATTATGTAAGTTCACATTCTATCACTAATACACTTCGTGCAGTTTTCCCATTTGATCATTTGCCAAGTAAAATTGCTAATGAAAAAATTCAAAGAGAGTGCTTCACTATAATATGTGAAGCTACTTAGTTCGGGTAACCGATTCCGCCAATATCTCAATTGTTTGAAAACGGACTTTAAAAACGCATTAAAAAGAAACTTCATAAAGAGAAAAAACGATCGTTGCAATTTTTTAAATTGTTGTTTTAATTAATTAAAATATAGTTTGTTTAAAAGTCTTCAAACCGGAGTATAATGAATCAAGACTAATCCTATCCTAAACAAATCAATTCGCTGTCGTTTCCAACAATTGAATCTTTCCATCAGAACATTATATCAAATTTTGAGAAAAGATTTTGGCTTCCGCCTATTTAAAGTTCAATTGATACTAAAAAGGAAGCGTACTAACCATGCGCTGAAAAAAAACTTTAAAATTGTTCAGCATCTTTATTTATTAAACTAAGTTTATTGCTGTAAGATGTAATCAATTAGAAAAAAATCTTGAAATAAAATTATAAAAGTATTTCAAATTGAATTATATCTTGTGTAAATGAATTTTAAAAGTTATAACGCTACACCGAGCTCACTTAGGCAGCGGTCCTCTCAAATGCAAATCACGAGATGAAGTCTAAAAATTCGAATTTCCCGCTCTAATTTGATTGTTGCACGCACAGTATGCACGGCGCCGTCGGTTTCTTGACTTAATTGCGTTAAACGAATTAGACATGCTTAATTTACCGCAATGGTTTTCGATTCAATTAAATTTTCTCGAAATTAGCGAAACTCTTAAAGTTAGTCAACTCATTTCCAATTCATATTTACTGTTTGCGTAATTGGACGTTGCAATTATATCAATGATTTTTCTTCAACTTATTTCCTTTTTATTATTTTTTTTCTTAATCTTCTTATATGCAGCAATGAAAATTACAAAATAAACTAATTTTATTTGGGCAAATTAAATTCTAAGAAAATGCTACACAAAATTATTTTTTCATCTGTCTCTTTTTAAGGGTTACATTTGAAGCTTTAAATTTACTTATTACAATCCCATTTTTTTAAATTTAATTATCAAGTAATCATGTTTCTTATAATAACTTTTATTTACATATTTTTTGTACATAGAGACTTTATTTACGCGATTTTCATTTGCGTAAAAAAATCCACCTGAAACCGAATATCCTTTAAATTCGGGGACGCCTGTATATTAACTCTACATCAATAAAAAGACTAAATTTGCTTCATATTTTATATGTAATCAAGTAATTATAATAATGATTTATAAATGATTAGTTTAGTTAAAACTCTGTTTTTAAATAAATTAAATAAGTGTATAAATATAAAAAGAGATTGCTTTGGTGCTACGTGGCATCTTGATATTCTCTGGCATACGATTGGGATTTGACAATTTTTTTTTAGTTCCTTTCAGTTTAAAAGTAAAATTGCAATTGTTCGGCAGCGAGACGTTTATTGTGCGAGCGCGTTTTAATATAGCAAATGTAGCAAACGCAAATGATAGCTTTGAGAGGTTTCTTTTGTCAACAAATATCTTGGAAGAAGCTTTATAGCCTTTGTACGTCCTCCCTTTCACTCTCCTGCCGATATATCTATGTAGCTCTCCTCTCCTCCATCCTCCGACGGAGATGCGAACATGTGCTTATCGTGGAAAATGTATTGAACGGAAACTATATATGGTAATGGATTCCACAGTATATGCAATAGATATTGAGTAATTTTATTTAAATGTAATGCACACCTGTATGTACCGCCGCACGGCCCGAATTCGGAGGGATCAGTTATTGCACCCACGGGAAATCATCTGATCGGGATCCAGAGAGAGAGAGACATAGTGGATGGAGAGAACCTGGAACAGCTCAGATCGAAGCCTATAGGCTCAATTAAACAAACGACCTTTGACGGCTGTATTTCAACTGGAAATAAAAATGGAGTAATTGATGGAGATCCATTGCAAACAAGAAGAAAAAAAACTCATTTCAACAAGTTTTTTGAGGACATTACTTGCAGTTTAGTATATGTAGCAGTTAGTTTCTATACATGAAAAGAGAGTACAATACAATCCTTAACAAATTTAAAAACTGATAAAAATGGGAGGGATAAATACTTGAATTACATTAAAGATAATATTATATTATCTATTACTGAAAATTTATTTGACTAAGGCGGAAAACCTATAATTTTTAATTGTATGAGAATTTTTCTTGATTTTTGTGATTTTCTACAATTATTTTGAATATTTTGTAGAAGTTTAGGTTATAAATAATAAATTATAATTATTATTTATTATTTAGTTAAATATTTAATTAATTCTAATAACATATAGTACAGCTCTTTTTAATAGTTACGTTCCTATTTCAGTCCTCTTTAGGTGCTTATCGACATTCAACAGAAATTTCGTATCACACTGTTGCAATGCAGGAATATCATGTAATGTCTATCAGGTGTACCATCTACAATTGGTTATTATGATGGAACTAAAAATGAGTTGGTAGCAGGTAGTACACATTGTGTACGCGTGAATACATAATAATTGGTAAGCCTGAATGTTAAACAATTTTGTACACGCATCTAACGATTACATTATTTTTATCTTTAACTACAAGCTATAGCTTATATCAACAATTTGCGAAATAAACAAATCATAAACGGTTATATCCAATTTCGATAGAAGCTCCCTAACATTGATACCAGTAGAACATTAAATGACGGTAATTGTCAGATCACTTAATATTAGGTTAACTACGGGATATCTTTATCGTATGTCATTATATTAATGATAAAATAAGCATTAAATAGATTAGTTTTATTCGTTATTTAGAACTATTAATGCACATAGCATCTAACTTGATGCAGTAAAGGATTCACAACACCAACGCACTACCAAGTGAGTCACATTGGTAGTTAGTGATCACTACTAAATGTTAATAAGATTCTTATGGTATTTATGTAGATTTTTAGTAGTTAAATGAAAATTAATATCCAATAATATAAATGAAAGGTAATATACACATGCATGTAACTTCTACATGTATTATAATACAATACTTTAATAGAATTAACAATAACATTAGTTAATTAATAAATTAAAGTGAAAGTATCGCAAATACTAACTGATTGTCATCTCCTACTTGTAGTATCTCTACTTATAGTAATTGCAAACAACATTAACTTTATCATCAATAATGCAGCGGTTAACAAACATATTCGCCTTACAACGCGGCGCCACTGGCGCGATGCACAGTTTGAGAATCCTTGAAATAATGGTAATATTTATGAATAATTCTCATAATTAGAGGATTTTATATGAAAGAAGTATCATTCACATTCTATAATACTACGAGTTGTACGGATAATCGGTTCCACAAAAAATCCGGACTATTTGAAAGTGGACTAATCAAGAACTATAAATAAGACCATTTAGAGTTATGGATTGGATTAATGTAAATTAACTTGAAAATCGAACCGTTTCCTTGACTGTATATAATTTTGATTTTCAAAACTACATTTACTTTAATAAAAATTGAATAATAATGTAAATACAGGTCAGAAAATATTGTTTTTTAAAAGCTGATATTGAATAAATTTAATCTGTAAAGTTTAGAATCATTTCTCTATAAGAATAAAAGAAATCTGCCTTTTAACAAATTAATAACCAGACAAAAAGCACTTTACCTTTTAAAGTAATTGTTTCGTATTTTAATAAACGGTGTGGTATCTGCGACTACTTCAATTTATACCTTGCATATATATATTGTTGGTTTGTAAAATAGGAAGGAGTCCGTCTGTATGTTCGGGACTTGCAAAGGCCACCCACGCACGGCCTACAGTAGACGAGGGTAGAAATAATATATACCCTTGTATATCGATCGGACGTCTCTTTGCCAGAGTACACGCTATTGGCTAATTATTACCTGAATGCGGACTTGAATTACCGATAATGTAAAAACTTTCGTAATACGGCCAAAAAAACTTCAAGCACTTTCAAAGGACATACAACTCCCCTCCATTATAACAACCTAAGGTGCCATTAATTTTTAATTTTATTACGAGGTGTATCTTTAACGTACATCGATTTTTTCCGCATTTAAGGCGCAACAGATATATCTACCGTCGTCTCCGTCACCGCAACTCTGAAGATTGGATCCATATACTTCCTACCTTATGAGAAAATGGAACAAATCGAGTAGTTCAGGCGCAACTTCATTCCACCCCTTTAAAATTTCATATACTTATACAAATATTTTAAAGACCTTTTTTGCCATTCACAAACTTCTAAAAGTAATTATTTTCACACAAATTATTTTCATTTTTTTTTTAATAAAATACAAACTATGCAGGGACAGATTTAGACATGGTTTTATTTGTCCATGATCCACATTCAATCAGCTATAAGAGTAAAAATTAACACAACTAACTTAATCTTGATTTAATTAGTTTAAAAAAAAATGTTGGTCCAGATCCCACAAACAGCGTTAGTCCAGGGTCTCCAAAAACTATAGGTCGGCTCCCAAATATTGTTAGAAAAGGGCCCTCAAACAATATTAGTCGAGGGCCCCTATATAGAGTTATTAAGATTTCCCAAACGTGTTAGTCCTAGGCCCTCAAAGTTAACAGTCCCCTCCAGAAAATATGCATGTCTGGGCAAGACATATATAAACAAAAAAATATTTAAAACAATATTGATAGTGGTTTTTATGTTGGAGCAACATGCGGCTCCTTAAACATTTGTGCCCCAGTCTTTGGTGGTCCTGAAACAAGATATTTCCTATATTATTTAAAACAAATTATTTTTTTTAGTATATTTGAGAACCCACGAAGACAATTTATCTAGAGGCCATAACTATTTAATCCACCTCTGGCTATGATAACCATTTTTGGTCTACCACTCCAAGTACTATGAAGATGCAATTGTTAAATAAATTATTTTAAATTAAAGTATAGAAGATACAACTTTATTAATCCATGAGGACTGTGAGGGTATTAAAATTTGGATGTAAATTGAAAAAGATAAAGTAAAAAATAAAGGTTTTGTTACAACATAAAAAAAAAGGATTGGAAGTTACTGCAATTTTATATAAATCATACAATTAACCTCTTAAATTACTCTAAAACGTTTATTTTATAACGTTTGATTTATAACTGCTTCATTTCGTTCAGATTTGCAACGTATCTCGGAAACACTTCTTGATGTGAGAGTGTTGTGCATAATTATAATAATTCGTAGTATATTATGGGTTATTATAGCGAATTTTCTGCTCATACATCAAACAGAATAATTATGCAATGAAAGCAATTACACATGTAAATGAAACGAGGACTTCTAAACAACGGTAATTTTCAAACGTTCCAAGAAAGTGCATAGCTTTTTTCGGTATTTATTTCTTCCTGCTTTAACCTTTCACACCAATTATTTTAAAAGTACAACATTTCTCAGAATAAAGTAAACAAACCAGATTATTTGTAACTGTTAGTTAATAAGAAAATACATAATTGTTAATTTACAAAAAAAAATATGTTCCAAAATTATAATTCTAATATTTTCATGCATACGTTCTCATTACCCCTAATAATTCATCAATTAAAAATACTACCGAAATATCCTTTTCTTTACTCTAATAATTTTCTTCCAAATAATTTAAATAATATCCTCTCTTTATTATATTGTTAATTTATATATGAATGGAAAGACTGCGGTTAATGGCAATATTTTGTCAATTTATTATTCTTTTAGTATATCATTATCAGTTATTTACGTAAGAGGTAAATAAACACAAATTTAAAGTGAATAATATTAATTAATTAGAAATTGTATAATTTATGAACACGAAAAGTAATTACTTGAACAGAAGTGATCTTTTGTAAAAATCCGCCGAACCAGAAACTATTCACTTCTGCAATCCCAATGTTGGTTTTGAATATTTCATATTTGAATGAAGGCTCTGATGGATGGCGGAGCACACTTTATTCAAACAAATTTCACGTCTCAAAAAATATTTATTCGAGTGTGAAGAAAATGGAGACTTGTCGGCTTCGCTAAAAAATATAACTGAATAAACTTTTTTTCTTCTTTATATATAATAAAAACGAAGAAAATTTCGTTGTTGTTGTTATTTTTTTATATATTCAATAATTATGAATTATTAAAAATGAATTAGAATAATAACACTAAAAAGTGTGGATGTTTTATGTGCAAAATAAGTTAGTTTTACGACCTTTTCAAGTATACTTTATCATTTTATAAGTGCATTTATTGGCGCTGGAACGATGCCAGGACTAAGATTCAATAACTTCCTCCTGTTCTTCCAGCACCGACTGAATTTTATTTGAATAAATTGTACATTAATATTCTAACAACAAATTTATAGAAAATTATTAACATTTTAGATTTAAAGTTATATACAATATATAACGTTAAATTTATTTAAACTTTCCTTAACTTTTTCTCTTGATATTTAACTTCTAATATATTTGTTATATTAATTTTAACAGTATTATAGTAAATATTATTAAATATTCTTAAAATTTTAGTTATTCAATTATTTGAGAAAAAAAACTGTTGATTTGAATACAATTATTGGTGAATTCATATGTTAATTGTACAATAGAAATGAACACTGAAACCCATAATTACAATTACTATTGCTCTTAAGGTTGTTCGTTCTTTTTTTGCTTTCTTATTCTCTGCATTGTGTATGCACTTAAATTTTAAGAGACTTTTTCTCCTATTGTCGTGTCGGGGGCGAATCCAGTCAGTCAGAGGGTGCAATAGTTGATTGCTCGAAAATTGCGAAATGCGCAGCAATCTCCAAAGAGAACGATTCATGGAACATTGATTGCCATGGGAACCATTGAAACCAAGTGTGCAAGTGGTCTGCAAGGGCGAAAGTCTCTACAACGACGTTCCTGCTCTTTCTTCCTCGCACACACAAACCATGCACGCTCTGATGCGGATGACAATAAAAACAAGAAAAGTACGTAATATTAAAACTATATTTTATTTCGGGAATGTAATATTGTTTCAATTTCGAAAGAATTCAATAGCGATAAACATATAAGAAAATTGAGAATTAACGTAAAATTGACAGATAGAAAGTAAATCAAAATTTAGTACATAAAAATATTATTATTTACAATTTTCTTTATAAAATAGAAATAATAAGAATGTTTTCCAATCAATTATGTAATATCTTTTTCAATATTATATTTTTAGACTGAAAAACCTACAACTAACATCTATTGCTATGATTATTGGATTTTGATTTTTACAAAATATGACTAATCTTATTAAGTATCCAAATATCTTATATTTCACGAAAAATGATACAGAAATGATTCAATAAAGATACAGACGCAAGGTCTTATCTATCGGCCAATGAACGCCCTAGCCAAAGCAAAGAAGAGCAACTGGCACGAAAATGCCATGTCACAATAAGTGAAATAATAATATTTATTGAAACAGTAAAATTACAAAATAAAAAAAAACTCAATTCAATATTCAATATAAATATCATAAATCAAAAAAAGTCAACTGCTTCAAAGGGCTATTGACCATAGGTCTTCCTGCCCTTTAATATTTTATTTATATGTAATTATTTATGAAATTTTTGGTTGTTGTAACAATGTTGTTATATTAGAGTTTATATTAAAAATTGTGAAACTTCAGAAGCTCCATAATTGTGGGAAACATATTTATGATGCAAAAAGGGGTTGCTTTTAATTGCCTTCAGCAGAATTGATTCTTGAATTTAGTTCCATTATGAACGTGTAAATAATTAAAGTGTCGGAGACGAGAGGCTGGGGTGGTAGAAGATAGGGCAAATTGTGGATGTGTAAGTATAATTAATAGTTTTTTGGCTTTCAAGGAAATTAGACATAACAATTATCTGTGAGAGGACCTCCGCTAACGGGAGGCCATTGTATTTGAGCAGAGAGCAGTGCAATTGTTCCTGCAACCGCCATTTGCAGCAGGAATGCTTCTTTTGTTCGCGTTAATTGAATCTACAGACAATTGTTTAGCTCGGTTTTGCCAGATTGTATAAACGTTACCTAGACTCGAAACCAATTAGCCCGAATTTCATCTATATGTATAATGTATACCGACCGACCCGGAAAAGACGATGAAAGATAGAGAAAGCAAAAAGGAAATAAAGCGAAAAAAAAATGAAGACAAAAAAATATATAGAAAATGGTGCGGCGAATGTGAAAGCCATATACATATATATTGGTGTTGATGAATTGGTTTTCACCCTCTTAATAATTATTTCGGCGGGCCGAAGGATGCATTGTTTGGATAGATGTGCGGTGTTATGAATTTTAAGTGGTTTATATCAGTGGCAGATGGTTCAAACTGAGCAATATGGCAGCTATTAATTATTTCCCGTGATTGAAGATGTCTCCTGACAGGGACCCGGCGCCTCCGCCTCTTCCTCCTACGCAGTTGCTGCTGCCCCCCGTTATCAGATTAATTAATGCAAGTATCGTGTTTAGTTGCCGCCGTGTGCATTCATCCTTGCGAGCGCCAGATCGCACTAATACACCTTAATATCATCATTAATATATGCTATGAATTATTTTGCATTTAGTTTGAGGCTAATACATTTTATGACTTTCAGACACTCGTACATGTACAAATAGAGACACTAACATGCGAATCCATACACAAATGGATTTTAATCCATTAGCATATATTTAGTGAATTGCTAATTTCCAACGCATTACACAGGGCGTTCTCCCTTTTTCTAGTCTGCCGCTCTCGAACTACTCTCTATACACTATTTGCAATATACCAATCTATTAAAATACCGATAAATCCTATCCCAGATTAAAGTTTAGGGGATTGAAACCATTTATAATGTGCGAATTCAATACGATTGAAACACTCTGACTATTACTAATCATTACACATTTTCAATCCATGTAATATTCATAACTAGACTTCGTGCAATTATTCCTGAACCGAACAGCAAACATTCGGATTAAACATAAACAGAGTATTCAATTACATAGTTCAATAGGGTATATATTCTTTTAAATACAAAACATTATCGTTTAAAATATCATGTTTGAAAAGCTACTATAATAATACTACACATGAAATGTTATAGATAATTAAATACTTTAATAGATATAGAAATACCTGGAGTAACAAATAGGATACGTTATACAAAATTATTGCATTAAGTAAAAGTTCGTTTTTACAGGTAACTGTGACTGTAGGTTAGTTCTTATTAAGTTTGTTAACATTAATAAAAAGAGACTAAACCGAAATATTTTTCGGGTAAAGCGAATCTCTCTGTCATTCCAAAAGTATTTAATTCATAAGCTTTGACTTGTGTAATTTACATCTATTTTTACAATTAAGCGTGTGCTGGAAAAATCTACATCGTAATGTGGTGCCGTGTTTTGATATATCAAGTGGCGCCTATACAGAACTAACATTAAAGCTTAATCAAAATTAATTACGGCTTCATCTGAAAAATACTTGTATTGTTTCATTAAAAATTAAGATTTGATGACTGCGCTTCCACAGTGGCCTTGTCTATAATTTTGCATAAGTAGTTTACTGTATAAAACAAAGGCGAATATATCCGCCGTTCATACTCGAATGGTTAATATTAAATTACTTTATTGGTACATACTTTTAGGTCATACATGCACAACAACAACGCGAGTATATCATTAGAACATCACATATCATATATGTTAAACTAAACTGTACATTTTAGAAATTTGCAAAAATATTTTTTTAATACTGTATCATATTTATATGAATATAGATCTCGTTTACTGCTAGACAATAAGCGCTAAACAAACATTACATTAACATGTAATAATTAAATGACTTTTACATATAGAAATATCTTTTAGAATTCGTTATATCGAATCACCGTTAATCGAGGAATAATTAAACGAGTTCTTATTGTATATGTATTGAGTTTTTTAACGCTTTCCTGGAAATTGAATATTATTGCAATAAGATATATTGATTATTAAACCTTAAGACTATATATAAGACAATTGTGTTTATTATTTACAGTTTTGTAATTTTTTACTTAATATGTTTAATTAAAAAATAATCTTGTTTCAAACACATACAAATACTATCGATCAGTGCGAATTCATTATAATACGAAAATGTCAAAAGAAACAAAATTTTATTTGACACTATTTCTTATTTAGTACATATTATATTTCACTTATGTATGATTATTTTTTCTCCTTACTCAAATCTATTTCTGTGGGGTCGATTTTTATGAGTTTTTGAATTACACGATTAGTACGCTTTAATACAGTACGGGATACTGGAGGAAGATACTGGGAAGCGATTATTACATGATAATTATTTCAAACAAGTAGTCTTAAAAATGAAGTAAAACTAATTTATTTATTTCCATTTCAATATTTCTTATTGGTATTTTTTGTATTATAATTGTTTTCTAACTTTGAGTAATGCATTAATTTATATTCGGAAGATATTATAAATCTAGACGCATTAAGTAATGGATCTTCGACTTTAATTATCTGAACGGGAGTGGCTGGACACTTAGAATCTCCCCCCCTATGTGTGCACCACTGACTTCTTGGACAATTTATTATATATCTGGTAATTGGAGTAAGATCTGAAGGGGTGAACCCTCTATATTTGAGCCGTTGGTCAGAGGGTGCTTTACCTACGCATCAATTAAAATGAATATACATGGATCTATACCAAGTTCTGTTCTTTCACAATCAATCAAAAGTTCTATTCAATATTTTAGAATTAATCTAATGCATTGTGAATATGATGCAATGTATTTTACACGCATATACATTTATAAAAAAAAGTAATATAGTCCAATATAGTCTAATAAATGCTTACAATAGCCTATGTACATATATACGATTTTTTAAATGCATAAATTAGTTATTTTTATTAAAAAAAAATCGTATCTAAATTTAAGTTTACTAAAATTATAAACTTAATACATATAAAAATGAAATAAATTTACTTGAACATTTTAACTTTAACAATACTTTTAACTAATCTTTCCTATGTTATTATAAATTAATATTTTGAAATTTAAAAGTAAAATTTCCCAATTCTCTTAATTGAAAATAATAATAAATGATTTAGATTAAGAAAAAAAAATATCTATTAGTTTTGATAGGTCAAATAATACGAAATGGAGTTTATAATATATAAAAGGAAAATTGTTGGGAACAAAGTGGATGACCTACTTCTGATGACAGGAAAACACATTTTTATCTGACACATGTAGCGGGACGCATAAAGGAAAAATATTGGTTACAGAGTCCCATCGCTTTTCCTTAAAGAATACTAAAAGATGAAAAGTCCTTTGTCGTTTATGAAATCTGAAATGAAAAAAAAACAACAAACAATATTGCTTGATGGAATTTATCATAAAACTGCTTGCGGGTGTTCTAAATAAATAAGCTTCAACAATTTCCAACATGAATTTAATATTATTAAAAAAATGTTTGTTTACCAACAATTATGGGTTTCTTTTGTTGTTTTCCAAAATTTAGTCTAAACGTTATATTTCCAATAAAAATCATTGAATTAATTGAAATGTTTCAGTAAATCTTTTATTGTAATAATATAGGAATTTAATCTAATAAAATGATTATAATTAGAACTAATAATTATATAAATATGTTTATAATTTCAAAATAAAAAAATATTAAATACTAGTTAAAAAAATAATATGCATATATCAGTAATATCTATGCCAGGGGTGGCTCTTTTGATAAGAAGTTGCGGCTTTCAATTCTCCCAATTCTCTCATAGTGACTGTGTAAAAATTTATTACTTTAGTAAAAAAACAGACTAGTGGCTGTTAATTAAAATTGTAAAATTATAAATAAAATTCTAGGTAAAGAGTAAAAATAAGTAAATAGATAATATAATCTTATTATTATTATTATTATTATTATTAAAATGGATGAATAATAATTTATTATTTTATAAAAAAACTTTTGTAACTTAGACAAATTACCGTAAATTTACATTACGCTATAATTAATAACTTAAATTAAAAAATATAATTTGTGAATCATTTTCATTAGATACTTCTTCTTGTGCATTACGGACGTTATATAACCTGTCACTTCCTAAATGAAAGGGAAGACCTTTCACATTAATCCACCCTGTCAGGATCCTGCTTCAAAACGATGACGAATGAATGACTGTAAGCTTTTATTATGACCACCTCCAATTATTTTTGCAAACTCATAAAAAAAGAAGGTACCGTTCACAAAGAAAACTAAGCAGCGAATGCATTGAGAATGCTGATGAGTTGGGGTGCTCCAAATATTTATTACATTGGTGAATCATTAGCTACCATACGGAGAGCGAACCGCGCGCGGATTAGAAGCAATTTCCAGCGCATTACACAAGCTTTTTTTTATTCATCCTTGTAGCTGTGCACACATACGCACACATGGACATACTAATTTATTAAAATAACAATAAATCCCGGCCCGATTAAATATACTTGTGCATGCTGTGTTAGGGGGTGGTGCGTATCGTTAACATGCCGATTCTATGCAATTGACCCTAAACCTAAACCTAGGCACCATCGAAACGTGGCTAATTTATTTGCAAGTGATTTATCGTTGTCCCTTTTGTACGTATCCTGATCAAATATTAAAAGGTATAATATAAAGGAGATGGCAGATGGTTAATGGGGACAAGAGCAAGGCTTTATTGCATTTTTTGACGGGGCGCACTTGTGCAGTTGAACCAACAGGGGTTGTACTCTTAATACCGCAAAACAAACACATTTACGAAATTAATTAAAACAACTGCTGGTAAATGGCAGCAAGATAAATGCGCGGCCGAACCGAAATACGCATCCCTCACTATCAAATCGATCTCTCTTTTTTTAATTCTATTCTTTTAATTTATTTTATTTTTTTGCGATGCAATTCAGGATTTGATTGTGTGTTTTGTTTGCGGCGTTCGCGGAGGGTTGCTTTAATTTCGGCCCGCTTCTGCGTTCATTTCTCACCTCACTCTTCCTTCGTATTTGGGGGGTTGCCGCTTCGCCCCAGGGTTGTCGCTTTTAAGAACGTTGAAGCTTCTGAGCCCATCCAACTGCGACAAGGTGGCAACCCCCGGGAGGGATTTTCGATAATTATAGAAAAGGCTGAAGGTTTTACAAGGATAACAAACTAAACATGATAAAATACGGAGCAGACATGAAAAGGGGCGGTATATTGAATGCTCTGCTATTGAGTGCCAGAGATCAAATGACTAATCCCCGGTAGTTCAAAGATTTGAACAAATGTTTACCGAATGTAGATTGTAGCTTCAACTCACTTCAATTCACAATTTGTATTAATTTTACCTACATCTATTACTTTCGTTATCCAAGCATAAATTCATTAATTACTTGCTACAGGTTAAATAAACCAATTAATTTAAAATGAACCAAAATTTTAATTATGTAAAATAGACTGCGTAGGCTTTCATAGTTTTATGGATAAATTTACTGAAAAAATTGATGACAAACAATTTGATATATCTTATTTATTTATAATAGAAACCATATACAGATCAGGGCTGTATCAAAAGAAGACTAGGGCTAATACCAGCCCGCGGGCCAGTGTTTGCCCATATTTCATATTAAACATTCAAAATAAAATTATATACCAAACTAAATATATTGATATTTACAGACTATCATTTCATAATTGTTATAAAAAATGTATTGAAACAATGTGCTTGGATTAGGGCTATATCAAAAGAAGTTAATGGCATAATCCGACCCGCAAGCCGGGGTTTTTCATATTTTATATAAATCATTTAAAACTTATATTGAAAAGTAAATGAGGTTTTAAATGCAAATAAAATTAATTATATTTTCAATTTATCATTTCTTCCACTAACCAAAAAATTGCTAATTAATATCTAAAATTTATAATTATATTAAAAACAAAACAAAATAGGAAAGTTGGTAAAGCGTTTGTTTCAAGCATCAAAGGCATTGATTTAAATTGAATGTCCCCAAAGGATTAATAAATCATAATTAAAAGTGGATGATGTATTCGGGGGACTGGGAAGAAGGAGTTATAAGAAAGAAAAAAATTCAAATTACAGTTTAATAATTTCCTGTCAAGGCCAGGTTGAAACTCGAAACCCCAAAGGATTTAATAGTAAAGGAGAAGGATAGAAAAAAAAGTGCAGCAGCAGCAGAAGATGTAAGAGGAGGAGGAAACGAGACATCACAGATTCCCAACAGAAATTTAATATAGATTAAACATCATAATTTCCAGCTTTCAACGCCAGTATTTCAATATAGTTGTCTCTTTTACATATATATAGTCTTTTATTTACCACTTTACGTAGAAAAATGAAGCCGAGTAAAACTTTTAATATCACAGTATTCGTGTAAATATTTTATAAAAAGTACAATAATTACTTACACATATGTCATCATTACAGAAGAACATTTATCTATAATTAATTGCACTCTTAAGTACATAACTTTTTAAGTAAATTGAAGGCAACTAAAATATAATCATCAGTGTTTGACTTAATATAAGGATGTTCATAAAAATTTTCAAAAGTCAATAAATAATAAATATAATTTTCTTTAAATAATAATTTAGATATTAAAAATTTCAAAAATATTAAATTGTTACAGAAAACATTTTTTTTTAAATAATTTCGGTATTTTAATTAAATTTTAAAGCTAAAATAATCAATAAATGTTTTTCCTTGATTGAAATCAGTCTGTTTAGTGTATTTAGGGGTTATCTGATTGGGAAAATTGGGGTCTGCTTGATTTTGTAAACAATTCGTTATGTGGGCCCATTCGTATACTCTTTCCGTTTGGTCTAGTACATAAACAACAGCTAAATATGAGTCATACATTAAGTATTGAAATTATTGTTTTTCAATATAAATTAATTATTTACTATAAAAATGATATATAGAAAATTGAATTATATATGTCTAATGTGGGTATTAATGACTCTTTATATAAAGAAAATTAAATAAAATTTATAAAAAGTGTAGAAATTCTGAGAAAAAAATAACTTTATAAAATTATAAATATATAAATCATTTCTACTCTTTTTATTTTAAGTGTAAAAAAAATAAGAAGCAACTTGGATCACATATGTTCTATTATATTTTGGTTAAAAGTATTAGATTTATTTTTAAAGTTAAATGTGAATATAAAAAATATATAAAATTTCATACGACTAGTTAAAATAGTTGAATAAATTTAATGGTACAAATTAATGAACAAATAACAGTACAGAAAATGTATCTATTCGATGATTTTCAAATACTTCACTTATACTATGTTTTATCAATCATATGCATATTCGTAAAAGAATAATAATATTTGTATACCATTTAATAATAGCTACAATTTTTTTAAAGTATTAATTATTCTTGAATCATTATTACATTAAACAAATCCACATTGAGTTAATATTTAACTCAATGTGGGTAAGATAGATTAGATCACCTTTTATCAGGCAAAATTTTGGGTTGCGTTAACTCTTTGATGCGCCAGAAATGACAAATGAATCAGACAACTATATCAACTAAATCAACAACGTATCGTATAGCCTATCAAGATTCATCTTTCTTGGACATTTTATAGAAAATTATAATAATGCCCCTCAAAGAATTAAAGCTAGAAACTGATGATTAGATATGATGTACTCATATAACTACAAACATACATGTTGGCTCATGCGATAAAAAGGTTGAGAAGTTATTAACTTCGACCCGTTTCTATATATTTTATTGTTTGTATTGTTCAATGATGAGATTTTATATAATAACTAAATAATATATAGAAAAACTCGATAAATTATCAGATATTATCCAGTATTACCTGCAATACCTAGGTAGTGTAACTTTAAAGATAAGTTATATAATAAAATTGCGTAAAACATTGTGTGTCGTTTGGTGGTTCTAGTGTAAAGAATATCGCGTAAAAATCGATCGGGATGGCATAAAAGTTAATTTGGTTTCGGCAGAAGGAGGAGTGCATTTAGATTGTATCCAAGTCGGGTCGGGGGGTTTAAGCGGATGGTTGGTACCAAGCGCGACTGTAAGCGCGTAAATACGCGATCACTCAACGTCCATCAAAGTGTCAGCCGTTGAACGACGCACGCACTGCCATCCCTTTACTCTTAGAGCTTAATACATCACCTCCTCGTGCAATATTACTTCTGTCTGCTTCAACATTTACTATTTACCAGTAAATTGTTTTCAAGTTTTCCCTTACTTTGACAACCGGAAAACAGTGCAGCTCCGGTATTATTCTTCGTGTGATAGATGCGCACTCGTCCTTTATTGTTGGCTGTTCCAGAAGAATCCTCGCGGATGATTTATACGGCCTAAAAAACACGGACACAGAGCCAATGTGTCCTTCTATGACATTTAAAGTATTTTGCATTAAGCCCGAAGCAAAATATCACGAACTACGGAACCAATATATAAATAGAACGTGCATAAAGAAGCCGACCCACTTTTCATATTGAATCGATAAATCCGATGATGTATATCTCTGCTACATGGGAGGCCCGAAAATTCGGGGTGCAGACACACACTTACTCAGCCCAGCGTCTGAAACATTTCTAAATAATGGCCGGCCCGTTAACCCTTCCATTAGTTTTCTCTCCCCGTGGCACAAAGGCATATTCGTTAGGGCCAATGAGACTTATTAGAACCAAAACTAGGAACCATAAATTCTAATTACGCAATAAGTAATAAACGCTGTTTAGTTCAGAAGGGGCTAGTCAAGTTAAAACATCAAGATAACGCTCGTAGTCGCTCCTCGGTGAGCTCCTCGGTGTATGCTTAACTAATGGTATTAGCGATAATGAACCCTAATGGTCAAACATCCTGGAATTACGACTTACATCAACATTTTTTTTGTTCCTAGACTAATTCACCGACCTCAAAGGTTTACAGATTATATTATTTTGAATAAAGATCATTAACACTAGAGTGAAACACAGCTAAATACTCTAACATACCAATTTATTAACAGAGTATTACATTCTTGTTTGAGATTTAGTCTTCATATCATTTTACCTTCCACATAAAAGCTAATAATAAACATATTCATATTAACCATAGCAGTACAATAATACAAAGTAGATATATTAATTAATTAAATGAAGTAAGTGAATAAATCAATAATAACAGAATTATATAATGCCTAGCAAAAGAGACCAGATTCCCTTTACAATAAAGTACATACTTCGAATGGGTCTCTTCTACGAAATTCGTTAAGCGAAACATTGATTTCAGAGATAAAACTATTTATAAAGAAATGTTTATTCAAGAAACTGTCTACTTACATATAAAGTGATATCACATTTTAATATATAAGTTTGAAGTTGCTTCTTTTTGCCATTTAACAATTGTCTATACGGAATTCTTCAAATTATAATCTTTTTGATTAAAAAAATCAATGTCAATTAAGAACTCTTTTAAATCGTTGGTTGTTAAGATTTATCGATATGAACTTCTTTAATTTGTTCTTCATTTTCTTTGCCTTCGTTGTTAGCAAGGTTTATAAATCTTCTACTGAAAAACCATTCTTCTGCATTCAGAAATTAATAAATGAATTATAATTTATTTTCAGCAACATTCTCACTTATTTATTACAATCATTTATTACTTCTCATAGGTAGATTTCATAATAAAATGTAAGATATTCCAATCTACACTGTTTACACTTAAACCTTAGTAGTTACACGTTTTTCACTTCTTCCAATTCGTTAAAAACGTTTGCCATGACATTAATTTGTCTAGTCCAGGGGTGCCCAACCTAAGTCGTTTGGTGGGCAAAAAAAAAACTAAAATATTTTATAACTTTATAGTTAATGTGACACTTTTTTTTGTATATTTTGTCATAATTCGTTTTTACGGCACATGGGTCGCGGGTTGGCCATGCCTATTCTTGTCAATTCTACTAATAAGACATAATGTTATATAATTAATTTAATTTATTTCTTCTAATAATTTTGAAGATTTTAATGTCACATGTCACAATGTCATATATTTATAAACAATATAATTCAAAGACGATTTATTTTCTTCAAAAAGTAGAAAATAGACAGAATAATATTTAACTAAAAATTATAATTATGGAAAAGCTATACATATGTTCAATGTAATCATCCTTTTGATAAGTTTTCATCATACTAAATTTTTTCAAATGTTTCAATTTGTGTTGAAATTGACTGGTAATCTGTTCCGCCAATATTCGGGACTATTTGAAACGAGAACTTAAAAACTGCTCAAAAAGACAATTGACCTATAAAGGAAAAAAAAAACGATAATTTACAAAAAAAAATATAATTTTAATTTATATTGTCAATTAAAACTTATTTTGTCTTGAAATTTTCTGATTCCGGACTAATCGAAGCTGCACTAGTATTGTTGTATATAATATATTATTAAAGTTAATATATATAATTAATTTTGACATATTATTTTCCGGTTCCTAGCATTCTTCTTCATAATTTAGTTTCCATTGTTCGATAAATTGGAGAAATCATTCCGCCCTCAGAAGAATAAAGTTTCTACCTTAGTCATTCCCTATCAATTATATCAGTTAGTTTCCCCACACTCATATTTATTTGTCGAATTTGTGTATTTGATTCGAGAGTGTACAGGAACTTCCACAAGTCATCCAATTTCCATTAGCGAGTTTTCCGCACTTACGCCTAAATATTGCGGTGTGATTTACTGCCTCACTCTCACTCACTCTCTCGGTGGTCGTGTCATCAGCAAGAAATTTACCGAGCATAAATCGTTTCATGTTTCTGAATTTAACTTTCTTAATAATCCGCCTTTCACTTTCATACGCACTCCGCGTTAGCTGTGTTTTCTCATTTAATAACAAAAAACATACTCCCTCTCCCTCCTGTATTTCAATCCGACCAATGAAAGTTTTATTTTCGCCAGGTTTTAATTAAAAAATCTGTTTCCTGAAAACTTTCTACGACACCTGAAAAGCATTCTGGAAAATGTAAAATAATACCAACGGAATGAAAGACTCTTGTAAAAAGTATACATTTATTTATTGTCGTTTAAATATTTTTGAATCAGATTAATTGTTTGAGAGTAATAAAAACATTGCGCGTTGGATACGTGAGGTGGGTGTAAATGTACCTTTCTGACCAAAACTAGTTGGATCCAATTAAAATTGTTCAAACATAGGTGACAAATATAGAGATATGTTGCCATATGCATATTCATGTTTTGATAAATCGATACACGGACTTACGTAATTATTTATTCAACCATGCGACTCGCTTCCATATGAAGAGCAAAACGTTCAATAAATAATCAATGCTCGATTTTTTCGTTATTGTCTTCATAACTTTTCCGTACATTTTTTTCTTCATTTGCCTGAGGTTGTATAAACATGCGTGCTTCCAGTCAATATTATTTCTGTGTTAAACCTGTTTTCGAAGTCAACTTTTTTTTTGATTTTTTTGGACAATAAATTTAATCTCCGATTAAAAATTTCATTCTCAAAACATCCCATCCACTTTTAATTATGATTTATTTATCTCCGAACAAGTCTAGTTGAACAACTAATATTTCAATTTACAAAGCAGATACAGTTTCTAAGGCATATCAGGAGTTCTGACAACAGGAAGTTCCTTATAATAAATAAAGAAAGATAATTGTATAAGAACATAGAATAACGATATATCACTTCAAGAATTTGTTTTTTATAGTAGTATAAATCTATCTTTATTTTTACATCTTTTTTCCATGTAAACATAAATGGTTTCGCCAATATTCTGGACTTTTTAAAAGAGAGCTAATCGAGTTAAAGAGACATTATGATATAGGTGAAAAAACAATCATTTATTTACATATATTTTTGCTTTACTCAATTACAATTTAATTAGTATTGAAATTTTTAAACCGGACTATAGTAAATCAGTTTTTTTAACTGGGACATTTTCCACAAAATGCTTTTCTACATAAAGTTTCAAAATAGATCCACTGATAATTTCCAAACTTTCGAACATACTTGGAGATGTTTTCGAAACTCAATAAAACAAGAGTTCAATTTTTTTAAGTCATTTGTCTTGTTAATGAAGTGATTAGAAAATTGCTTTGATCATCTCATTATTTAGGATGTTTTTCACTTTTAGATATGAATTTTAAAATAATTTGCCATATAAAATTACTTACTACTTAAAAATACTACATATTTATAATATAATTTATTGAAAACATACATGCACATAAATTTATTTGTAAACTATCTTTCCTATTTTATTACTCAAAATAAAGTAAACTCAGTATGCATAGGTCACCTACCGATAATACGTTGTTGGGTAACGGTAAATCATTTCTGACATTAAAAACGAAGTGCAATTATGGCCATTGGCAAATATATTACGTATTCATGGCAAAATAATTTTCGGATTTTATATGAATTTCAAAACGTCCATAAAATTAATATTTATAACTAAACGTGATTGTGAAGTAGAAAAAAAATAAACAAATGCACGGATGACAAATAATTTGTAATGATTGGCTTCGAGAGAAAATATCAATACGCGTTTAAGGTATGGGAAATTATGGATTTTCTCACCTTTTGCACACACGCTCAATTTATATTTATTGCTATTAGTATTAAATTACCATCCGACGATGGAGAAGATGTAATGTGCGGTTGCGTGAGAATTTAAAGTTATGCAAGAACAATTTTATACAACTAAGATAATACATAACATTTTTGTATAATTAAGATACATTTACAATGTAATTATATTTCTCTTAAAAAAACACATTTACGTTAGATCGCGGCTAAATGTTCATTTTTCATTTATAAAACAAATAAGTAAATTGAATTTCAAAATAATAATTAATAAAATTAAACAATTTTATGGTTACCAAACCGAAGATATATATTTGTCTCAAAAAAAGAACGAGTGAAACAATGAAATACTCCAACAATTTTAAAGCAACATGAACCCCAAAAATTGATCGTTTAAAAACCTATATTTGACTTCATAGTGTCACTTTTTGACATATGATGCCAATATATGAAAATTACCAAATATTTTAGACCTATTTACGATTATATTGAATGAATATAATAATCTTGTATTATTGTTTACTGTGATGAGCGTTTTAAGTGTCGGGATGGCCTGTGCACTTATTTATTGTTTTCGTTTTGTGCAGAGTAAGGGAGAATTTTAGTAGTTTCCACGCAAATTTTTTATTGGGTTATATTTTCCGCCCCCTAAATCTATTAGATTAGGATGCTTTCACTTATTGTTGAGGGGCAACGATAGATCGATTCACCTCCTGAGGTCCTCGGTTGGGTTCCGACAAGGGGTGGATATGATCCCGAGGAACACATGTGACCTCCGCGGGACAAGAATGAGTCATGTTTGCATTATATATCTAAGCCCTTGGTGATGGTAAAAATTGTACGGCGGGCAGGAATTGTTCGGGACGATTTGTTTTCACGTCCAGCAAAAGCAAAAGGAGGATGAGAGGGTGGCAGCTATGAATGGAGTTCGAGGCTGTTCGCTCTTTCTCTCTCACTCTTTATGTGTGTTTTCAATTCATTACCACAATGAGTGAAACTCTATTGTGCTCCTTTGTGATGTGCATCTGAATATTTTAATAGGAGAGAGCATTTATTCCGGAGAGGACAAGTGGGGCATAAAGGATTGTTTTCCTGAGGCCTGTTGTTTTTTCCCGCCAACTAATTCCATTAAAATATAAAACTTCGATCTGTGCTTGAACGAGATCTGGCGCTTTTCAGAGTCGCTCTACTAGAAGAGCCATGATAATATGCCAGCAGTTTTAGCACTAGCGTGACTTTAATATTCATTTTACGAGTGTATAATCGTCGGAGTGTATATATAATATAATATAAATGTTATTTATAAGTTGATTTATGTGACGAAGGAAGCTATAAAGGGATATACCGGTTCCAAGTAGGGACATATTTTCCAATTTGTTAGTAAACCTGGCTCCCCGCGGACCGAACCAGCAACATGTTCGTTCTCCTCCCGTGAAAGCCAAACTTTGTCTATACGGGAAATATATACTGGTTTGGATAAAATAGGACCCGAGTTGCCGTATTTATCAAAACGTTCTTCCTCTCATCCTAACTTCTTCTTTTTTTTACTTTATTTTCTCTTACATTGCTCCCTCTTTAACGCTTATAAATTTATATAAAATATGCGTAGAGCTAGGATTTATAACCCTTAAATATTTTTAACACGTCCAAAGTGTTAACCTTCGACTATTAAAAGCCCTGACCACCGTAGCTGCATCTTTATGGCCATTTTACTATGTGTTATAATAAATAATTTATTCGCATCCGCAGACAATGTGACGGTCGTCGGTGTGGAAATGATCGTCGAGGATGTACAGAAATTCCACAGCACACACAATTTCTCGGTAATGCTAACCCACATTTCAATTTCGCCCCATACACAATGCAGGCAAGCAAAAAGGAGGATGCGAATAACACACAAAATAAAACAGTGAGAAGACGGAGGAGACACGAAAACGAAATAAAAAAGAGAAAAACAAAAAGCAAAAACAACGAAAACAAAAGTAAAACATACTGCTGCATCTGAAATACTCTCTGTCTGATACGTGCTGATTGTACCATTGTTATGGAAATGGAGACATGGCATTGATATTCCCAATATCCGGTTTTAAAATTGACATTCGCGTCATGTATCCTTTTGTGAGTGTGTCGGGGAAAACTTTTACACTACCTCGTAACTAAACTTCGTAAATAAACTGGGTATTGCATATACCCCGTATATTTATGTATTCGTGGCTTTCTGTGTGTATTGTCTCTATGTATATGAACATACACATGAAACGCGAAACTTGGAAAACTGAATTATTCTCTTTAGACAACGAAATTTTATATTGCACAAACTTGGGGCCACAAAGACTCTAGATATTTTGTTACATATTAAATAGTTCAAATACCGAAAACAATTGCAACGAAGCTGAACTTTAACTAACATAGTTTATTTCCCGAGGAGCAGATAAAGTTGCGAGGTAAATGTAATTGTCACGAAATTGTATTTTCATGTCTTTTGTAATATCTAAATTCAAGTTTTATTTAATAAAAAGACATTTAATAAACGAATAATAATCTTTATTGCAATAGTATAAAAAACAAAATTAAACATTTTCATTTTCATTCAATAACATTCATCGCTGTTTTTATACTTTATTAAAAGCTTACAGCAATACCTTCCATAGTACGGTTTGAAACCGGACTATTTGAGAACTTTAAAACCACATAAAAATATGCTGCAAAAAAAATAATGACTTAATGACTAAATGACTAAATGAATAAAAATAATTATTTATGTACCAAAAACAATACTATTTTTTAGTATTTACTTTTATTTTGCTTAATTAAAATTTAGTTTCATTAATTGCATACATTATAACAATACTGCCTTTATAGTTAGTATTCGGTTAACATATATAAAACGTAATCAATAGTGAATTCATAAATACCAAAATTATAATAAATTGTTATATTACAATTATTTGTGGTGTTATTTTGTACATATATACGTACTATTTAGTTATACTACCATTTCAGTATACATATTTCAATTTCTTTTGTTCTTTGGTTTTTTTTCTTCCAAAAATTAATCATAACTTTAATAATGAATGAATATGTTAATAATATTAAAAAAAAATACTTATTACTTTTGGTTATTTAAAAATATTACTATTTCAATTAACTGCAATAAAGATTGATTGAATCCGGACTAATCGAGGACTTTAAACCCGCACAAGAAGGGACTGAACTGTATAAAGAGAAAAATATCATTTACGTAAAAAAATGTACCCGGACTAATGGAAACCGGACTATGCGAAGTATTAATGTAGTCAGAGCCTTATTGAAGATTTGATATAGAAGTTTTGTATTACTTTATTAATGAAGAATTATATTTAAAATTGTTAGATTTTTCTTCTAATTCTCAGAATTAACCTTGAATTTTCAGTTTTTTTTTTATTAAGATCAATCAATTTCCTCAATCTAGAGTTCTGAATTGTAAAGTGTAAAGGGAATCCATAGTAGTTAGCAATCCACACCGCATGTTGCTTAACTTTCTTAAGCTAAAAACATAAGTTTGAAATAGTAACTGTATTGAATTAATACAATTATATATTTAAATACAAACAAAAAAAAACTTATACTACAACGGTATCATACATATTATATAATTATATTAATTGTTATAGGAAATTATATTTATTTGCTTTTAAGTTGTTGTGAACTATCAAAAATAATCTCACAAAATAAATGATTCAATTTGTATTAAATTTGTTTATGAAATAATTTAAACGCAGCATGTTTGTTTCTTTTCTTTTAATTAATGAATGTCTTAAATGTAATCTTTATATCGCCATCCAAATTATTTATACTGTAAATACTAAACTGTATAATGAATTGAGCGATGATAACATAGCTCTTTATTTGAAAATGATTAGCTGTTTTATTCAAGAGTACTTTAATTAATCGCTTTGAAGCTTGATATGGTGACCGAAGAAGATTTTTGTTTACCATGCAAATTAAGTGATGATTCATTAATAAAATGTGCTCCTTACAGAATGAATGCCGCGTTGAAAGTGATTAGTGATGTGGCAACGTTAACTCTTATAATAATATTGAGAAGAAAAATAACGTCAGATTCATATTACGATTAAGATTTGTCATTGTCAAGAGTAATAAATAAATCATTTATCATTAGTATTGCGATTTTCATAACAATAATTATTTTATAATACAAATTTACTTCTATACCAGTATAAACTTGTAATAGTTTCATATATAAGTAATTTAATTTATTTTCTAAATTTTAACAACTTTTACACTAGTCTAAAATTTCAAAAAAACTAAAGTTTAACTAACAAAACAAAAATAAATTACTACACAAAATTATTTTTTATAGACAAATTATTATTTTATTTGTGCAGTTCATTATTATGTGGTTTTAAAGTCTTTCATTAGTCCGGTTCTTTTACAGCACGTGAATTTATGTCAATATTGTACTTTTCTAACTACTATTGATTGTGGTGGAGGCATTTTCAATTTCCATTATCTACTATTAGAGTGTCATATGTTTCCATGTAATTTTCTTACTTGAGTTATGTTCCATGTTCTGAAACGTGGTATTTTTTTTTTGAAAATGTCAAAATAATTATTTAATGGGAGATCAATCACTGTTATTTGGATTTTGGACTGAAATTGTTTCCGGTGATAAATTGCCCTACTTATGTCAAATAATTTCCAAATCGTAACAGTTAGAAATGATTTATTTTTTGTATACAAAATTAGCGCATTCTTTAACATTATTTTGCAGTCACTGGAAGTTGATAAATATCAGGAATACCAAGTCCTAGGTGCCTTTTGTCTTTTTTATATAAAGTGTGCTGAAAAACACAAGCTTTGAAGTGAGGACAGCCGCCGTTGGCGCCCTATTATTAACTTGTCAGGTAAAGCAGTACCATTTTCAGGTATGATTTATATATTTTTTTTGTTTTAGGTCTTTTCTTTTGTTGAAAATGTCATCGCAATTACAAGCAGGTGCCGTCCAACAAAGGTTTTTACCAACAATTAGTAGTACAAATGACAATCATTACTGGGTTGGCAATAATGCTGGGACCTAATAATGATTGTTATTTTGGTCAATAGGAACGAGACGCTGATGGAATGCAGTCTACTTATAATGAGAGACGGCTGGGCTGGCAAAGGCTACAATCGAAGAAGGTGCCAAGCTCGATTTCGATTATATTTAATGTCAGATTCGCGTTCTGAGGCGCGATCTTCGCGTGCCCTATAAAATCACCTACGCAATCATTTCAATTAATTGCATTTATAGTCAGCACTCGGTTAACGTATATAAAACATAAGCAAGGATGAATGCACACATAAGTACCAAAATTTATAATAATTTAATAATAATAATAATCAAGTTTATTGACCAAAGGAACAGATACAAAGAAAATAAAATAAAACAAATTTACAATGAGTACATTCGGCCAAAAGGAACCGAATCAGTTTTTCCAAATAAAAAATAAAAGATCAATATAATATAATATAAACTTACTTATTATTTATACAAACGTACACTTTTTTATTTCAGCATATATATTTCACTTTCTTTTGTATAACACCGTTTTTTTTTTCTTCCAAAAATGAATCATAAGTTAAATATATGTAAAGTAATCAATAAAATTGTAGTGAATTAAAATGTTAAAAATATTATGAAAAAAACTTATTATTTATCCCATAGTTCGGTAAATGCTGCGTTTGTTTCTTTTCTTTTAATTAATGAATGTCTTAAATGTAATATTTATATCGCCATTCAAAATATTTATACTGTAAATACCAAACTGTTCGGTAACCGTTCTGATATTATCCGGGATTGATTGAAACAGGACTAATCTAGCACTTTAAAACTGCAAAAAAGAGACTTATACAGTCAAAAGAGAAAAATAATCTCATATATATTATATATATATATTTTTAGAATCTATTTTTATTTTTTTCTCAATAAATACATTTGTATTGAAATTTTCAAATCGGACTATCGTAAATCAGGACTAATCAAAACCGGACTATGCGAGGTATTGCTGTAGTAAATATTAGAACAGTCTTCTTTAAGATTTTATATAGATGTTTTGTATTATTTTATTAATGAAGAATAATATTGTTACATTTTTCTTTTAATTTTCATTCCAATTTCTATATATGGTTTATAAATAAACATGCATTTTAATTATTATTACCAAAATTAATATTATTGTACATTGGTTTCCATTAAAAGTGATTTTATTTTTTAGGGCAACGAAATGTACAATGCAAATATGGAAATATGATAATAAATGTACAGTGTAAACTATTTTAATAATTTACAAATGCGAGCGGCAATATATCGAATTGCACATTTTAATAATAAATAAATTTGATTCGGTGTGCGCGTATGCATAATTCATATAGGTTTGAGTACATTTCGATTATAATAAAATCGGCTTTAATTAAACGAATTCATATACAAATTCCATTAGCAAATTATATATTGCACAAAAGAAAACAAAATTATTATTATAGTTTGACCAAACGTAATTCATATTTATTTACATATATCTGCAATAACAGTAACTAATTATAACAATTGTTATTTATATTGATAGATTTGTTTTGGCATTTCGACATAATTTAAATTAAATGTATACAACTATTGAATATAAGCAAAGTGTGCTTTATTGATGTATAACAACATTATTTTTTAAAGTTATCAATATAACAAAAATGTATAATTGTAAGGCCTTCAATTAAATAATTTTGCGTAGGTAAAAAAAATTGTAGATAAATACCGACAAGTTTATTTACTTATATATTAAACAGACACAAAAGATATAAAACATTCGAGACTTATTATGATTTTTTTCATAATTAAATTGATAATTAAAATATATGTATAACATTCAGGACAGCCATAGAATTTGCTACTAACTTTTAAAAAAATAATTTTAGAAAATGATAAAATTACCAATACTTCTATTCTTTTATTTGTGATTTTTCTCTTAGAAATTTAAATTTTTAATACAAAATATTTTCTTATTAGATTAGGACATATAACTTTTTCGTTTGTTTTCAAGACAATTGTTCACTGATTTGTAAACTGAGTTAATTATGAAGTAATATGCTTTTTGTATATAAAATCTTATAATGATCTCAATGATTCATAAAAAATATATCTAGGCCTTGAATTACATAAAATGTAAAAACATTCATATTTCCCATTTAGTGGTAATCAAATAAATGTAGCTGTAAACAAATATATTTATTAGAATATCATTTGAAATCACAAATTCTATATACTATAATAAATATACAGCATTACCTCGTAGTATGGGTAATTGATTTTGACAATATCTTGTTTGAAGGACTAATCGAGAGCTTTAAAAACGCATAAAAATTGCACAAAAACTGAGGTCTGTTGAAAGAAATCTAACAGAAGATGAGTGAATAAAGTTAACATAATACGATCTTATAGTTTTACGACTATAATATCAAACTGTTGCATTATGTTACATTTTTTTAAATGACATAATTTTAACGATCATGTTAATTATATAATATAATTATTTTTAAAATTACAATTAATATTTGATTCCAAAAGTATCCCTTAACTTAACACAAAAGTGTATATACATTTTCTGCATTAGTAATCATTTGAATATTTGCTAATACTAAATCCTTCTGGAACCAAAAATGTTTGGCAGTAGCTAAATGGGAGCATACATTAATAGTTAATTTAACAACTGTTTGTTTGAACATAACTATTGATTGCCGAATACAATATTTGTGTTACGTAACAATGGGACCGTAGTGCATTGTATTGATTAAGCTTTGTGTAGTGGCAATATGCTAAGGAGGAATTTCCCAAATTGAAATTGTGTTCGGCGTATAAAATCTAAATCTCCCGGTTCTATTGAATGTAATTTGTGTTGGATTCGGGAATAGCGAAGGCAGGCAGGCTCTAGCTCATAGATCCGACTTCGAAATGTTGGAAATTTATGGACGAGGCTTTATATTATTTGGAATATAATCTGCCATTCTCGCGGCAATAACTTTGATTAGGGTTGCGTAATAACATAATTAAGAAACAAAGGGCTCCGAAATAGTTGTAAGTTTGACGTTCGCAGTCCCTTTGCACTCGGATGCCGAAGATATTACTTTGCGGACTGTGCGATTTATAGTGTACTTCGAAAACTGTATTTACAGTGTTACGAGCACGCCATGTGTTCATTCTACAAATCCTGAAATAGTAGTGAACACCGGAGACAGCATCTGCGTCATTTGTATGACAATCTACAGACTTGGGATATGATGTGCAATCGACTAAACTTATCTCACTCTCCGTATCCCAAAGTTTCTCTGTTTGTGTTTGTACGCTCGTATTCATATATATGTTAAAACGTGTCACTCTTCGTGCGTTTATCAACGTTTACTCCTTGTACTTTATTTTCCTTTCCCTTTTTTTGTGACGTTCTGTTACATGCAACTACTACCGAAGATGCCGCTTCTTCTAAGCTGCCGCACATCTTTATTTTACTTTTTGGCTGTACGCTACACACTTGATACCAGGTGTTTCCAGTTAGAAGAAAAATTCCTTATTTATTATTTTCTCATTTCTCTTCTTTTTTTTTTGTTCGCTTCGTCTCTTGTTAAATTTCATTCCGGCCATTAAATTAAGCTTAACCAGTTAAAGCGCAATAACAAAACGGTTTTCTTTATGTACATATGTACACAATAAACATTAAACAAAGACCAGAAGTAAAACATCCACGGTAAACGAGTGGAGTAAGTCCAAAACGACAAGAACATTTTATGCTTGTACAATATTTTTTTTACTTGTTGCGTTTTTTCATCGTCTCCTCAATGTTTAATTTATTAACTGAAATGCATGATATAGTGCCCATTGAAACTGTAAAAAATATCGTCATTCCTTAGCCTTGGACCACACATGTGGAATGAATGCTCTTTTTGTATTTATACCAACATATTTACAAACAAATACTTGTTGGGACTTTTCTATCTGAAGATAATACTAATGCAAGTATGAAACGTAGATAATTTTGTAAATTGTATTAATCTTCAATTATAAATTTGTTTAATTACATCTATTTACTATATTTCATGACTTATTTTATGTACACTTATAATAACATATTAATTAAAGATGAAAGCTTGAAACCAAATTATATTACTTATGAAAATGCTAAATATAATTAGAAAGTAATTGCATTTTTTATACATTCATATATACATATGAAATTTTGCATAACTTTTATAATCTGAATCAACTATAAAATTAATGTATTTCTTCTAGAAATGTGTCAAATTTCGAAATATATGAATTAAGATACAGTGGGTGATGTTTGTAAAACTTGAAATTTGAAGAAAAGTTTTGATGAAAATCAAATTTTGAAACTCAAACTAAAACTCGAAAGTCGAATATTTAAATATTAAAACTAATTTTGAAAAATGATTATCATAGAAATATAACTATCCACCTTTAAAAATTGATTTATAGGACAACAATCGATGTATTTACAACAATAACAATTCACATAATACATACGATTTGTAGACATATTGAGATTGATGAAGAAAACCTAATAAATCAAGATATTACTACAACCGAAATAGATTCAAGAGATCTGCTGATAACTATAATTATGTTTGGATTTTCTTTATTGTATAACACATTTAAGATAGATTTAGTAGCATTGATAAATAACATGTTATTATTGGATGCAAAATAAGAAAAAAAACATTAAATTATGTATGTCACAAATAGTAAGTTATTGAAGGAGCAACAGTTTTCTGTATGCATAAAAAAGCAATTTTATTGAATATAAATCTGCAGTGCTGATCCCAAGTGGAGATTATTATTTAAATCCAGTTCACACTCGAGAGTGCATCGAACTATAGCTGGTAGCGAAGACGCTTATCTCCGTTTGCTGCAGATAAGAAGGACAAGCAAAAACTGTCACAATCAGCTGATCTGCAAATCGAAAAGTTAGCATCTCATTAGGACGAGGAGATAACTTCGCAACTGGGCCGCACATATTTATTGCTTCTCGCTTAATCCACAGCTAAGCTAATTAATTATACTGCAAATCTGAGATTATCGCAAACTAATTACTACTTTAAGTGCACATTACTAATCTTCATTCAATAATTCATTAAGCAATTATATATTTCACATTCCAAATGTTCATTTTTCTCAAATATACAACATGGTACAATTTCTGAGATAGCTCAAACAATTTTAACAGATTTAGCTTTAAATAAAACATACTAGGTGACTTATTTATGTTTTGCCTTTAACTCGAAGTAAATATAATTAAATAATAGTTATAAGTCTATTATTTAATGTTTACTATGCTATTAATTAAGATTATTTTCATTCATAATATGTAAATCTGTAATTTCAGTAGTAAAATATAACAACAGTCGAGACATTTTCGCTTATTACTTTAATTACACCAAAACTCGGATTTGTGTAAGCTCCAAACTAATTATATATGCATTTTAAATAAACCTTTACAGCTGTTAACTACTATTTCTTCAGGAAATGACCACGTATATACTTGCAGTTTATGAATTATGAATGAGCATTATTACTTTTTTTCGAAAGAGATTACGCGTGGGCTTCTAGCATCCAGTATTTGTACTCAGTTTTAGTTGTGGGTTTCAAGTATTTTATACTGTATACCACACTGTTGACGTTTTTTTATTTATTTACAACTTCTTCTGTTTTTCTTTCTTTCATTCACATGTTATTACAAAGATAACTACTCTATACTACACTAGATTATTATTAGTTCTAGTAACCTTTCTCAAGCACTAATGTAGCTTTTACATAAGATATATATCCAAGTCTTTGTACGGTTTAATTTTGTATGAATTTAGTTGCTTGATTAGTCCGGATTCAAAAAGTCCGAAACCAATTATCCGACTTTTATCTTCGAATAACTTTCGAATTTTCTTATCATTATCATATGTGATTATGCTTTTTTGTATATCTAAAAGAATCGATATTTCTACTACTTGAGTTCTCTGAGTTTACTACAAAATATCTATTTAAATTATTATTTTTACTTTTCCCATCATTGCTTACATAGTTTTTAATAATAGATTGATTTTATTAATTATCTATTATTACTTCATCTCCTATTTTATTTATTAAGTATTAAATGTAGGCTAGATTACTTAGTTAATTAACAAACATAAACAATAATTAAGGGTATAACAATTTCCTCTTTTAATCGATCAAATTATTGGTGACGAAAGTGGTATAATCTGCCAAGTAACATAATACACTAATGATTTATCTTCTTCATAACACATCATCAACATGCTGTATTAATCCTATCCTATATAAATGTTTGTTCAGCATTCAATGTCCAGTTATTAAAACAACTTCTCAAATGATCTCCAGCCATAAATACATTTTTTACTAAACTTTCATAAATTATTATACTTTAAAGCATTATAAAATGTAAATAAATTTGTTAGGAAATACATTTTAATTGATATATTAATTGTTATTTTTGTGTATATTGATTATCTTATCGATTTCTTTCATTAAGATAATAATTCAATTAATATTACAATTGAAAATTTAATTGCATTCGATTCACTATTGAAATTTGTATAGAATTTTAATTAGATTATCGATTCTAATAGAATTTATAATTATTTTTCTTGAGTTCTGTTACTTGAACTCAAGCAACAGAACGTGTTCCAAAATTTTCGGATTTTTACTCTATATGTACACAAGTTTTGAAAATGATGTAACAAAATCAGGGACTTCTCTTCTCCTCGTCACTCGTTATTCGAAACGTCGCTCGTTATGTGAGTCATTGCTCGTTATGCTGTATTCAACTGTATTTAAATCATAATATACATAAGTTTTATATATTTTTTAAATTGAAATATAAAAATATGCTCGTGTCTAGGGTTGTGAAATATATCTTTTTTTTTTTTTTTTCAATTATACAAAACACCGTAAAACGTATCGAATTAAGACAGAAATAATATAAAACCCAAGACCACCCGAAAATCCTGAAACGTAAATAATTCTTCGAACCTTTACAATAAAGGATACATCCATATACATTATGTTGCACGTACTTTTCATGCACAAATTTTATACGGTCTTAAATTAAAGAATTGTGGAAAAGTTCGGCGATGTGCGGAAGGAAAGGCCTCGTAATGCACGTTCGTTCTTTTGAATCCCATTTCGGCATTAGAAAACGCACACACAAAAAAAAAAACGAAGGGAAAGAACCCTGCACTATTCATCGAAGTCAATAAAACCATTATACCTTCGCATTGTATTCGACTTCGAGGCATTTACGTCCGTCTGGTCAGTTTTTGAGTGAGAAGCTTTTAGTCAGATTAGTGGATACAGCATGAATGGACACACCATCAACCGTATTAATAATTCAATGTGGCAAAAGGAAATACAAATCCAACTGATAGAAACCGAATCGTCTGAACCGTAATCAAAAAAAATAATCCTTTCATTTGATATTTATCAAAATGCAAATGTTTGTTTATTATTCATAACACATTAAATGCACTAGCAAAATATTTTGAATTTATTGACTTCTTTTAAAAAAAAATTGTTTTTTACATACATTTCAGCTATGTATGTAATTATTAATAGTAATTTTTTTTATGAATACTTTATAACAAAAACGATACATTGGTAATCCATTAGAAACTAGTATTTCTCAAAAGTGGTTATTTTTTTCTATTCCAATGCCAACTATTATATGTAAAGATTACTTGATAATCGAGAGTATTCGAGTCTCAAAATGAGTTAGCAAGTTAAAGGAAAATAATGGAATTGAACAAAGCTTTCTAGACAGGTTGGTGTTTTTCTTCATGAACGAACTTAACACCTCTAAGAAAAGATCAATGGATTATTTACAAAAGCTGGAAACATGGAGGTGTCAAATGATTGTTTTGATATGGAAACTTTTGCCAATATAAGCGAATAGCTTAGTGTCACATCTCTAACAAGTATCTTCAGTTATATTTTCTAGCATAAAAAGTAAGGATGAATTCAACATCATTGAAGAATGAATGACGGATACATTGAATATTAGTTAAGAATCTTCAAATAAAATAACAACGATCCCAGTTACACTGTAAGGATTTTATATTATTTTATAAAAACTTAAGGAAAGTATCCTTAAAAAAAACTCAATTAATATATTGTTGGACTTCCCATCTACAAAACTGAATGATGGACAGAATTGATGTTGGATAAAAATGTCAATTAACTGCATATTTTTTTCCTATCTATAAAATAATAAACCCTATTAAACTATGTCACTTAATACAATTTAAATGTTAATTATATTTCATTCAGTTACTTTTTTTGTCGTTCAGATAAAACTAAAAATATGTGATATTAAGAAAAAATACTGTGCGATTCTTAACTTAATATATAAATATAAGAAAGTTAAAAGTGTTTTCATATTTTTATTACTACAAAGATTTATATTAATATTCTACATGAATAAGTTTAGAACAAATGTAACAAAATATTAATTTTTATATGTTATCAATCTTGTAGCTGCCATTTAAAAAATATATATTTTACTTTAAAAAAAAAGTATTTTCAATTATCTTCCTTTTAGATATTCACTACTAAATTTTAATTGTTGATTTATGAACTGGGGATAGGGAAAAGCCATTAAATCACTTGAAATCGTTTTGTTGATTAGATTTTAAAGGGCTTCGAAAAAAAAACAAGGCATCGAAACACCCACACGCATACGCAGAAAGTGAAAAAAAAAGAAGTAAAACAACGGACAGGAGCACCAATAAATAATTCGTTGAAATATGCGATGTTTCCTCGTGAAACGAAACCTGATAATCAGGACTCGTTAGCCCGCACGGTCAATAAAATGCCCAGTGATTTACGGTCGGCTGCTGATAAAATCGAAGGTAGTGATTTTGCGCCTAATATTTACTGAGATAATGATTGAAAAAGAACACCCTGTGCCAAACACGGGCAAAATAATGAAAAGAAACGAAGATGGAGAGAGTGGAGGAACGAAATCGAATCAATAGGAAGGACCTTTGTTACCTGAAACCCCATTTCGGACCCGAACGCTTAACTGCTGTTGCTTAGGCTGACATATGGCACGTTATTAAAAGAAAGAAAACAAGAAACTAAAATTATTCTTGAGGATCTACGAGATGAGGCAGAGGTTGAAATAAGAAAAATAAAATAAAATGAGTTCTACTTGGACCAAGTATAAATTGTGGATGAGAAGTGTGTGTGCATGAGAAGGATGGAGATTGAGAGAAGGGTTTTCGGAATAATTATTTCGCGCTGGAATATTGGGTCGGTCGGTACTTCTTTTTGCCATCAATCACCGTTTGACAGTTTTACAACCCACCTTGCTCGGTGGCAATTTTTCTCTTGCACACACTTAGCGGTGCGGTCGGAAAGTTCTTTTCTTCTGTTCCCAATTTTTTTTTCCTGTTCCGCTTGGCCCCGAAATTATCGTTATGCTTTGCTTTTATTCATTTCAAAAAAGAGAAAGAAGATAGCGGAATAGGAATGATTATCAACGGTAGACGGGGCATTTAAGCCCACCAACGTATTTTGAGCAGATGAAATGCAGCCGACTCTTCCCTGAAAGTGATTCATCCAATTCTCGTACCTTATCGAAGTAGGTTAGGCACATACATATCGTATGCAACTATTTCCTTACATTCCGCTTTGTTTACCAAAGATATGGAGGTGCCCGACTTATTTTCAATATTCTACTAATCTTTTCGAATTCGATTTTTGGGTAAACAAGGAGTTATCTTTGATTACACTGGCGGAGATGGTGCTTCCAAATTTGATAGATTTTGAAAAGTAATTTCCAATATTTGATAATTCCAATTATTTATTATTTGCGTATGTATTTGTTATTAATTTAAGAGGCAGCGAAATATTTAATTTATTTAATAACGAATTGATTCTTATGTTAATGAAATAATGCGGGTAATTGGTTCAACTATTTGCTGTACAGCAATACCTCTCATAGCGCGGTTTTCAGTTCAGTTTGGATTCACTATAGTCCCGTTTAAACAAAAGTTTTAATTAATTAAGCAAGTAAATAAACAAGAGAACGTCGTGGAAACAAGTGAAAGAGGCCTATATCCACAATTTGATTTTTCTTTTGCTAAAGAAGTAGAAGAAGAAAATTTCAAACAAAAAACAATAGGGCTGACAGACGTCATTTAATAGACAAATATATCAGTAATAAAAACAACATTTACAACATACACAAAATTCTTAATATATTTTTTACTGTATGATGGAACATGAATGGCGTATGTCGAAGGTGGTTAAGGACTGATTTACTCTCTCCCATTGTACATGTTGCAACAAGTCCAGAACTGAAAATGTGTTAGGGAAATGAAATTATGTTCGGAAACTAAGGCGTTTTTGTTTTGGATTTGTATTCGTAATGCGAATAGTTTGAGAACCAAAAAAATTCTGTCTATAAATTCCATTGCAAATTAAATTCAATTCTTACTTTAATTTCTACCTTGTATGTTTATACCATGATAATGAACACGCATGTGACTATTAAAGATTAACAACAGAGAATTATCTGTCAGGAAATTATTAAGTTATGACTTTATTTGATAGCATTACTTAGTAATTGGACTAAAAGAACCTGAATATTATTATGAGCTTGGGATTCTCCAAGCGCTTGATTTGCTACTGCTTCTTTATGAAAGATAAGGAGGTGCCAGATTCTGTTTGCTATTATTCCCCCAAATCTTTACAAATTCGAGATTTGGGTAAATAATGAATTATCAATATACAAATTTCGGTCTGGCAAAGTAGAGGCGCCAGAAATGCGGGTCGGCTTCATACATGTTCTCAAAAAGTTTTCCTTGAACTGTAATCTAACACCCGACGTTCTAACGAGCGTACGCCCTCTTTACGGGGGGTCAGAGCGGTCGGTCGGTGGTGCCGGAGGAGATATTCCTTCTACCCGGGCAGCAAGATTGCGCCTTGTCCACACCACCGTAGGATATCGTTTCCAGCACACCGGGAGGTGTGAATCCTCGTAAGGTTTTTTTTTGTCTAATAATAATGCACCGGGCCCCGCTTTTGAATTAAACGCCCGAAGAGACCATATTTCACATCTTACACGCTATTTACAAGATTGGAAACGCTAGAATTAATTTTATATTTGAATACGCCTCGCGCGCTCCTCGCTATTCTTCCCATTTCATATTCCTTATTCAATTATGTTCCTTTTAATCCCAGATACATTACGGTTACCACGCCGCCATAAATCTCGGATACCTACACTTTTATATCTCGGATCGCATTTTTCTGTGCGTGGAATTAAATGAAAATTGCGTTACAATGGTCCAACCTACCCTACATTCTAACATTTCGCTTCCTCCTCTTTATTAAGATATAATATGCGTTGCGTAATCGTTGAAACATTCTTAACTAGTTATTTTGATTCATAAGTATACATCATTGAGTTTTATTCTACTATTCATTTATACACACGTTTAAATCATGATATTATCAACACAAATCACATATTAATAATTTTATTTAATGCAACAAGTATACTATTGTATTTCTGCATATTTTTTTTAATAAAAGTATTATTTATAAATGCGAAGCAGTTATTGAAGTAGATAGTGACTACGCTCTGGAATAATCATTTAAAAATGTTATTATAGAATTTTTCATGTTTCTTTTTGTAATGTTTAATTATACCATAGACAAATAACTTAGATTTTATACTAATTTATCAATTTTAACTTAAGTTATTCATTTTTAGATAATATGATGCAATTATATAAATCTAATATAAAAATATACTTTATAGAAATTTCTGTAAAAAATACAATATTATCTCCATAAAGGCTCAATTTAATACATAATACAATTCATTTTATTATTTAAGTATATATTTTGCTGAAATATTTTGGAGATACAAGACTACAATTTTACAGTAATTAATTCAATAAATTTTATTTGAATATAATTGTTGCGTATCGTACTAGTATTTAAACTAATAACAGTAAATTACTTGAACAGACTTTGTCAAAAGCAGTTTATGAAACTTTAACGTGGGACTGGATCAAGCCGACAATTAGGTGTTTCATTAGAGATCAAAGGTGATATATCGAACTAAGTTGAACGTAACTTAACGATCGTCTCGACTGTTCGAGCATACTAAATATTAATATTAGAGAATATATACAAAATTAATAATAATGACATAGTATAAAGTAAAAAAAATATAATTAAAAAAATAAATACTAATTAATGTGATTTCGGTTTCACTATAGCACGATTTACACTATTCAAAACAAACTAAATTTTAATTGAACAAAAATTAATTCTAAAAATATACCACACAACATTATTTTCTTTATAGTTTAGTTCCTCGATTAGTCCGAATTCATATAGTCTAAAACAGTTACCGGCACAATGCAAGGTATTTGTATTTTGCTTAAAATAAATTTGATAGCAATAGCAAATACATATATATTATTATAAAGTTGTAATTACAACTAAATATGCAAACACAATACACAAAGGATTAAAAAACTTCTGTCATACACAGTGGAAAATAATTTGAAGACACTTAAATATATTAACTTATTTAGTATTTTAAAATAGTGTCATTATATATTTTCTAAGAATTCATTTTTATTTACAATCTAAATTATAATAAACATAAAAAGTTACATTAAATGTCTTATTTTATAGAAAAAAAAAACTTCTGTTTGACAGAATGTTTTGAAGTATTATTGTTATATATTGCTGTTGTTGCAAAATAGAATTTACATTCTATTGACTATTATGTATCAAGTTTAAAGTGAGCACTAGATGTAATACCCGCTTCGTCAGCTCATTAGATTAGATAGAAAGTACTCTTATACACGAATCTATCGACATTTACTGCAAATAACATCAATAAAGGGGTCAGAACGAGCACATTTCTGAACTTCCTCAATAAAAAAACAACTTTGACCCAGTAGGGCGATGCATTGTACAACGATAGGATTGCTATCGACGAAGAAAAGTCCTTTGAAATCTTAGAATTAAAAGATTTTTATTTGATTTATTGAACAGAAAAAAAATATAATTCATTTTTCATCGAATATAGTAAAAATTTAGTTGATTTTACAAATATGATCTATCAATAGTAAATTTTGATTTATAATTATTAATAAATAAATAAGCTTTACATATATCTTATATAAAATATATATTCCGTCAAAATCTTTAATTATGTGAAACCGAACAAATTAAACTTTAAAACGCCAAAAAGAGACTTGACTTTATAAAGAAAAAATCAGTTAATTATTTATAAAAAAAAATAATTTTGTGTACCAATTTTCTAGAATTTACTTGTTTTGTTTTGAAATTTAAAACCAAACTATAGTGAATCCGGACTCATCGGAGCTGGACTGGACATCGGTAGTATTGTTGAAAATGGAAATGAGAAAGAAAACTAAAAAATAAATGGACATCATTAATTGGAATTGAATATTTGGGCTTGAGCTTAGTTTTTTGAATACTCAAATATTAAATGTAAATTAAATGTGCGAATAATATAGTTATTTGTATATGAAAGTATGGGAGGGATATATTTAGGTTTTAAGTTGTGCAAAAGTAAAAAATATATAAATAATAAATTAAAAATAAATCAAATGGAAAATATAAATGAATTTGTATGTGATTTATATATTTTTAAATGTAGTCAACATGAAATAATTAGGGGCAGATATGATTAATACCATTTTTCTGCTAATGAAATGCGAAATAAATGTAAACGCAACGCGTTGGCATGGATAAATCATGGGCTTATTCGTATATGTGCATGTGCATGTACATCTGATATATTCTGTTTGGGCAGATGAAACAAATGAAAACTGCATTCGAATGGGCCTCATAATGTCGAACATCGGATATCTGTATTGGCATTTGTGTACGTGTTTATGTGCATATATGTTGCGTAATCTCGCATGGGCACGTTATTGTCATATTTGAAGCTCGGCCCCATTCGGCTTGTCAACATACAACCATTAGAGTGAAATTATGTGAAAAGCCAAGAGAGCCTCTTGCCATGTTTGTGGATCGCCGCACACACATTTTTTTTACTTCTTCTGTTTTGCTTTCCTCTCTACCTGCCATTCCTTTTGCTGCACATGCACAGCTACAGGTTCCATTTCAAAAGATATTGAACAGGATAGCAAAGGCTACCGGAAATCTGAAAACCTTCTGTCTATGGTAACAATCACTTGACTGCTTCTTGTGCCTCCGTCGTCCCAGCCCGTCTGTCGCATTCCTTTGCCATTAAAATTAGTCCACGCAGCGAGTCGACTCCTTTATTTCATTCATTAACGTCTAATGGAATCAACAAAGCGCTATGGAAACAAACAGGCAAAATGGAAATGCTGACGTCTCGAATTGTAAATGGGCAAGGACTATGAAAAAAACGTGTGCCTAATTAATTAATACGATTCTTTTTACAGTTTAACTTTTACGTTTACTTAAAAATACATTACACGAAGAAAAAAGCTTAATTGCAATTGCTTACCATTATTTTTTTATCACAGTTTATGGACATGGCAAAGAAAATTGTATATAAATAAATCATCATTAAGTTTCTTATAATCATTATATTTTTTAATATCAAACCTTCATAAATTTAGTAAAATGTTTTAATTAATCTATTTTAGTTATAACTTACAATTTCATAATTAATAAACACAAAATATTATCAATATTAGTAAAAAAAATGTTACGTTAAAATTGTTTATAATGTATATAATTTATTTTATTGCATCAATCGCTAAAAAAATATATACAGTAATAAAAAAAACAATATATATATATAATTTATAAAAAAAGTCAACTGATACAAAGAGCTATTGACCATAAGTCTTTCTGCCCAATTATTTATATTTGCTCAATTTAATGAAATTAATTAGAATTACTGACACATTTAACTTTACGTCTAGAACAAAATGTTTATATTAAAAATAACTTTACAACATTTGTACTCAGTAATCTACTATATATTTAACATCTTACGAAAGTTAACAACTACTTATATTTGAATGTATAATCACACTACGTCTAATAAACAAAAAAACATAGGGTTAGTACAAAGAATTTGTTTAAGGTCAAGTTATTCTCTTAACAGTTAGATACTAATTTTTAAAGTAATAATTGTTTTTTTTTTGTAAGAAAAGGGTAAGTATGGAAAATACTAAATACTATTAATACATTGGCAAAAATACTTAATTATACGTAATTCAAATTGAATTACGTATATTTTTTTCTGTTTTCATTTTTTTAATATTTTTATTTGAATATTTTTTTTCTTCTTCCAAATTTGAGTGATTTGTCAAATAATACAACTGCTTGTTTTGTTCTAAATTACATATGTTAACTATAATCATATCTAATATAATATTGGGCTAATTAAAAATGTCACTTCTTGTTGTGTTCGTTGTATTCTTTAACACTTCGGATTCAAAACATAATTACCTTCTGCAAATGATTAAAACAGTTGGCTCGAGCCATTAACATCCGATTTCGAAAATCTGGGAATATCAATTTTCCTGACACTTCATTATGGTGCACCACCTACTACAACCTCAAAGTCAAACTATGAGAAAATTAAGATTAATGTTGATTGGCAACGGAACGGATGTAATATGAGAGTGCAAAATTTCGAACGCCCAGACGTGCAATGAAAGCTGTAAATCTCGGAGCTTCACTCATTAATTATTATTTCAATCATTCCTCAGTTTTCTTTTCATGTTCGCATTAATAACACGAATTTTAAACTAAAGATTGTATTTAAAATATGATTTATTTTGTTTGATTTAATTAATCATTCTTGACCAATTGCTGTTGCTATGAAAACTTAATTTATTATTCATTTTACTGAGAAGATGCTATTATCAATTCGTAGAATGTAGTTTTAATTACATTATTATCTAAATAGACGCATCAATCTTTGGAAAGGCGCTAACTTTAACACTTGTTATGAATCCGAAAGTAAACATATTTTTTAATCGAATTACACTGTCTCTTACGAAATTGGAACATTCGTAGTGTTTTCTGGAATACAAATGTAAATAAGAATAGTGTGTTCAAGATAAGATATAACAATGTAATACTGAATAATATCTGTTTAATGTTAGTCATTCCACATAATCAATATATTTATCATTAACAATACAGCAAACAATATAGTTAAGTAAAAATATCACAAATTTTAAAATAATTGCAAATAACATTCATTATCTTAATTAGGATTTAGTTTAAAAGTTGGCCCATATAATTACCTATAAATTTTGACAATCAAAAGCGGTAATTTCTACAAAAAGTTGTATTTTCATATTAAAATGATTAATAAATTGTCACAATAAAAAAAATTAATGAAATCCTTACTTTTCCAATGAGATTTACCTTCATCATTATATAATTTATTGTACACAGGCCACAAAAAATCTTTTTATCTCGTTATTATAAAATTGTGCTGAATGGCATGAATATTTATATTATTGTATAAAAAAGTATGATTTTAGAAAATGTAATAATTTAACAATAGAGTATAACAAACATTAGTAATAATTGAGATTTGTTGGTGGTGACTTTGAAACTATTTATCTAAATCATTAAAAATTCTTTCCTCAGACGAACGTTACATATTTGTGTAAGGAATTAACATGTTTTACTTATTTAGATTTTTCATCCTCGATGTACAACTAATTACTAAAATAATGTAAGCTGTTCACCACGCAACAACCTAGTCTGGTATCTAAAAATATATTATTTATCTAGACTTTACAACTATTATTGTTTGATACCTTTGTAATTTTTGTCAATATTGTGAATTTTACAAATCTTTACTTTAAATAATAAAGTATTAATACCATTATTGTTATTAACATTGTATTATGTTTGTTGATAATTAGTATAAAAGTTTAGGTACAAAATTAGCGTTAATTAGCAAAACTCCTTAATTAAAAAACTGTTTTGAATTCATAATAACATTGAAATATTGCAGTAATTGAAATCGAAAACATCACATACTACAATCCAATGCTCATAAATATTCAAGTGTGTTAAGTCAAATGATTTGTAAAAGCTAATATAATTATGACTGAAGTTTCTAATTTTAAGAAAAATTAAAGAACGAAGATAGTATAACTCAAATATATTTGTCTTATGAAAAAATAATGTTACTTTATTAGTTTTGCAATATAGACAAATCGTGATATTCCTTTCATAAATTTATATTAATAATAATTTAGTTTAATTTGATTTAAAACTTATAATTTTAGCAGTTGCAATGAGTTAAGTATTTTGTTGTAATTATTTGTTTGTAATTATGTTGTAATAAACGCTATTGTTATTATAATATTATAGAAGGACAATATTATACATAATCATTATATAATATGTATTACCTTCCAAAAACTTCATAAATAATTACTTTTTTTTCTTATTTACTTTATTTTTTTACATTTGTGTTATGAAACAAGTTAATAGATAATATTTACAACTTTACAAAACACATGAATTCTCAAAACTATATTTCTCATTATTAACTTTACTTTGTTTTTTTTTTATATTCAACTTCTAATGATATAACTGTAATATCACAATAATTTCCAAAAACAATATTCCTGTATACAGTGGAACCTCGCTTAACGAGTTAAATCCGTTCCAAAATTTCCGGATTTTTACTCGTATAGTAAACACATTACAAAATACACAAAACACACAGAAGTTTTAAAAATGATGCAGAAGACTCGTTATGCGAAACGTAGTTCGTTAAGCGACTCATTTTTCTTACCATACATTTTGCTTGTTATGCAAGGTTCCACTGTATAATAAATTATAGGGTAGAAGTGTTTTTCCCCAAATTATGTCAATATTAGTAAATACAAATCTCATTAGTATTTTTTTAATTTTTACATATATTTGCTTAATGTTTTATGTTTATATCTTGATAATTTTTTTTTATTATTAAATATTTGATTTTCCAGAAAGAACATCTAATATTTAACAATAAACATCTGATATACAATGGTTTCATAATCTAGTGCATTAATTTCACGTTATTGTAATATTTATAAAGGAACTATGTATACCATAAGCTGCAAATGCATTTGTCATGATATTGATTTCACTATTTTCCAAACACAATAATTATCTTAATCGCCTAATCCATTGTAACTGTACACGCCCCAATTCCTTTTTTAACGTAGAAAATCGAAGAAGAAAAAAATGAGATTGCAATATGAGAACATACCATTTTTAGTTTGTGCTGAAATGTTATATCTCTATTATTCATTTAACATCCTTATTATATTGTACGGTGTCATTTTTCGGACCTCAGCAGCTGCATTAATACCACAAAGAGGAAAAAGAAATAAAAAAAGAGCGCGCAGAAATTCTTCGGCTCGATTGGTCTCTGAAGGGAGTGCGGACTGTGGATTCTCTTCTCTTCTTCATCTTTTTTTTATTAATCGAATAATAAGTTTTATAGGAGCGGCAAAAGTTTTCCCGGAAACTTCGTAAATTGAGACGACAAAGCGCAAACACACCGGATTAGTCTGTCCCTATGTCAATGTTAGACAGTGGTAATAATTCTGGGGGAAATCAAAAGTTCCTAATTGGAGTATTTAAATATTTATTTAAAAAATATATATACGAAAAATACGTTGCAGGCGTTTTGTAGGAAATGGGGTTGCAGTGTTAAACGAACGTCTTCCAGGAAATGTAAGAGGAAAAAAAATGAAGAAATAGATCTCGGCCAAAGCAGAACAGGCCGAGCAAGCAAACAGCAGATGGGATTGTTTAGATTTTTAATCTAAACTTCTCTTCGTTTCACCCTTTATTTAAGTTAGAGATGCAACGTAAAAAATGTGTTCATACTTAGAAAAAAATGTTATACATGCTTTGTTTATGAAATTCTTAAGTGAGTAATTAATAATTGAAGTATTTTTAGAAGCTTCAAGCCAAACAGATAAAATAAACATTAACATATTTGAAATTTTATTCACTGATTTTATATTCAAGAATTTTTTAGTTAATTTCATACCATTTTGCCTGTATTTATTTATGGTTGTTGCCAAAAATATATATTATTACAATTATTTGTATAAAATAATTAAATTTCAATCAAATATACTATACGTTTAGTTAACGTACATAATATGCATCCAAATTTGCGTACACTATGTTTTTAATATGTTTTGTAAACGCGTGTCTTGTCGTTCGGGCATACGTACTTAAAGTTCATATGAACGTACAAGTTGCTGGTGGACGCCCGCATCATATACATATTTCAATTTCATTTATATTTCAGACCACGATATTACCAGTTATGACTGACTCCTAATTCTTATACCACTTATTAAAAGAGTATTTTAAGCAATTGTATCTGTTGTTAGTTTCTCCAAATCGAATTGTGCTATAAAAATATTTTTAGAAGTGATGAAGAATAAAAAAATATTATTAAAAAAAAATTTGGTTTTCAATTAGTAAGAGAAAATTTTAATTAGGCAAAAATAATTATTGATAAACAAGTAAGTGTAATAAATATTGATTATCAACTATTAATCAATGATTTATAATTAACGTGAATGATTCAATTGAACATGTTATAAAATAAATTTATTCGTCGAGGCGGAGCGGACGTTCGCAACGAGGAAACTGTTTTCAGAAGCAAGGTAAGAATCCAATCGGCGGAACCTTTTTATTTCTTTAATTGGAATTTAAATTAGATAATTCTGTAATCCGAGAAGCAGTATCGAATGGATTTAATCAATTGCATCTTCGGAACTTTACGATGGCAAAAAAGTTAATTCAATTTAATTTAATTTCAAGGAAATTAACACAACGAAATTGATTCGGTTGATTCAATCGATACACACTAACAAAATAACAAGGTACGAGTACCATTCAATCAACTCATTAATATAACTATTTGTAGCTATTAATTAACAATGTTATGACTGTATAATAAGAACAAAATGGATTGAAAAATAATTAAATTAACTTAACCAAATAATCAAATAAATATCTATTTTTAGTTCATGTCTAACTATTGTCAACTATTATACGAGCCTTAGTTGTAATTAATCAATAGGAAATATTTGTACTATTAGAATTGTATAGTGTAAAAATTTGTATTATAGCGGAATATCATCAATCATACATACGTAGCAGTGTTTCTGACTTCAGAATTATTTTTCGATGCATCATCCACAAAAAAAAACAAAGATCGTTAAAATATTTTCTTTGACATTTTAGTATTTTTTTGTCTTCTTTACCTAAAAAAGTAATAATAAAACCTTAATGTAAAATAAAATTTAAAATTATTTTTAATGAAATTAATTTATGGGCTTCAGCATTGAAGTTTAATATATAGTTTGTAGAAATAAATAATATTGATAATAAGTTAAATTTTAAACGAATTAGAAATATTCCTGTAAACATACACATAAATACTTGCCATATTGCGAGTATTCGATTCCGCTAATATCCCGAGGAGTTTGAAACCGGACAAATCGAGGAATTAACTACAGTCAAAAATAACGTATAAAAAGAGTTAACTGTATAAAGCAAAAAATCAAATCATATAAATAGAAGATTTTTGGACAGAAAGACCTATGGTCAATAGCCCTTTGTATCAGTCGACTTCTTAAAAATTATATATATTTATTTTGTTCTTTCTATTTCTGTTTTTGTACGACTGATTTATTATTTAAAAGATTTTTGAGTCACAAAATGGTTTGTGGTGGATGGATAGTGGTCGTGTCCAATTGTTCTGTCCAATATATGATATCAAATTTACTATAATTTAAGATTTCGGTCAATACTAGAGTTTATACAAAAACCGGTTTACGAATCTCAGCTTTTCTACAAAACCGATTTAAATTTTTGAATTTTCAATAAAAAATTCTTAAATATTACATAAAACTATAATAAAATGAAATTTTTACTTAAGTTAATCTCAGAAAATATCATTTAAAAAAGGAAACAATGTCTACAGATCTATTACTCAAAAAGGTCCATGTTTTGCAAGCTATGGATTGAGTTTCTTCTTCCCGATTTTTTCATCCTCATGGTCATCTTCTCTTTATTAATTTGAATACAATTATTGATAACGTCTGTCCAGATAACTTTATGATTACAGTTTTCTAAGCTAGTGGAAGAAATACGCTAGACCTTTTGTGGATTTTATAATTGAAGAATTGAATCAAGATTTAATATCTTAAAACTAATTTAAGTTTTCAATTTTTTTCATCTCGTTTGGTATGAGCTCAAAAACTGGTTTTGTAGTAATACAAATTTCTTCAAAAAGTGGATTTCAAAATCGGGTTTTAAAAACCAACAAACAAACATTACTTTTATTATATTTTTGACAAATAAATATGTTACATAATATAACTTGATTTTCATTTTGTGACATTACAGGAGAAAATTGTTTTCATTTGGAATATTTTGTTCATTAGCTTTTATAGGAAAATAATTTTTATTTTTTTACTGTGTAAAAAATTACATAAATTGTAAACAAAAAGAGAAAATCTAAGAAGAAATATATGAAATAACTATCGAATTACTAAAAATAACTAATCAAATATTAACCGCAGTTTTTCCGCCGTCATAATTTGATTTTCCACGTCATCAATAGTTTACTGAAGTGTAAGTTAATGACAATCATCTTATATAGAAGCAAATTTGAACGCATTAAATTTATTTCATCATACTTTAACGATTTCATGCATATAGATGTTAATAAGAAATAAGCATATGAAGAACGGATGTAGTAGCAACCAAGATGTATGTACAAATTGTAAATTATCATATACTAAATTGAATAGAGTAGCTTGTAGCATGTATGGTATAGGCAGCCTATTCCAGTTAATAATTAACATATCAATGGTTCGTCGAGCGTAAAAAATGGGCAAGACTCAATTTGATACCAAGCACACCAATTTTACACGCAACTGAAATGGTGACATGTCATTAGTATTACGACACGCGTTCGCTCTCCGTTTTCATTTATTTGGATTCCTAATGGCACGTGTCCTTTGTTGCAATGATTTGTACCATTTAAACACGTCAAACTAGAATCTCCGATAGAATCACGGGGATTCAAATGAAAATGACATCGCAAAAATCGCACACCCCAAAATCGGGGTTGGATGGTTCAGAGCGGAACGGGAAAGAAGAAAGGAAAATATCCGACGTGTCTGTAGGAAAAAAAAATAAATAATAGTCGGGGCCCCCGGAATTAACATTTTAAATTCTTTCCCATTCTCTTTCTGTATTTACAGAATTTATTACCGAAATTTTCACTCCCCCGCTTTCGCCTCTAGCCAGCTCATCTTCGTGGATGCTGGGATCCACCCAACGAAAGGAACATGAAAATAAAATGCGTCGTGTACACAGTTATTTTTTTTTTCGTTTTCAATTTCTTCGACAAACATAAACTGCATCTCAACATTCATATTTAAATTCTAAATTGGGCAATAATTAATTCGATTTTCAACAAGTTTTAATATTTATTTCCTAAAATAATCTTATGTATTGTATGACAATCAACTATTTATGCAATGAGAGTTAAGGATAGAATTAAATACTACAATAACAAATTACGATTTACACAACTTACACAATTATTGTCTTATTAAAAACTTCTATTTGAAGTTATAAATAATGTATTTGCACCGAAATAATGGAATAATCACATGTAATTCTTACTTATACTTCAAAGTTTTAAAATCCTGGTCCTGCTTGGTCCTGTTTCAAACAATCAGAACTATTGGAAAGCACAATTACCAGAACTACTCGAGATATTGATAATCATTTTAAAATAATCAAATGACGAATTTATAAGCTATAAGTACTTATTGTATTTGTTGGTAACTTTTTGTAATGAAATGAAATATTATTAAATCCATACCAATAATAGCTCTTTATTTTGTTACATTTTATAATTAGATAAATTTTATATGTATTTTATTTATTAAAAACATAAAAACGAGTTCACCAAATGCAAATACAAAAATTATTGTAAATATTTTCAATGCTTATAAAAGTAAATATTTATTTATTTCCATCAAAAAATAAATAAACTGAAAAATTGTTCGGATTTGTACGAATTTTCGTTGTTTTTTAATTGATTTTGTATTTTGTTTTTATAATTTTGTAGTATCAAAATATTAAAAACTTAAAGTTTTAAAAATAAATATTAATATTTGTTACTATTGTTTATATAAATGCTCTTTTCATTTACCATAGTTAAGTAATAATATTATTTTATGAATTGATTGTTTTGATTATTATTATCATGAGATTTTGTAAAGCATTATATAAATGTGTTTCTATTTTCAGTCGTATTTGTATCGCAATTCAAATACTTCTAGGAAATGAGCGGTATTTAAAGATTTAAAGAAACGGATCGCTGTTTGTATTAACGAAACAGAGTTTTTTCAAAATATTTTGATCGTCGTTTTCCAAATTCCGCGAAAAGACGGTTCCAGAATCTGAACAAATCGTTCTCTTGCCATACGAATTAATTAGTGGCGGCTTTAATGATCCCAAACAAATCGCGTTGCGTAACGTTCTTCCCCAGCTAACATACATATTACATTTCCAAGCGCAACGCAGCTAAAAATGGCCTATTTACGATTAGTAGTAAACATTTTTTTTTGTACAACTAGACGACGCAATAATACGATACAATTATTTAGGTTACAAAATTGTGATTATAGTGGCTATTAAAAAAACGGTTAGCTTTTTTTTGTTTATTTTATTTATATTAACGTTGGTAATACCAACGGATTGTTGGTGGTATTACACGAGCGTAGAAGAAATCCGTTAAGTCTTTTTCGCCCATATGGACATGTTTGGTTAAGAATGCAACATTTCATAATAATTTTTCAAACCCTTTGGTCCAAAAACAAAAAAGATTTTTTAAATAAAATAAACATTGGAAGAATTTAATTAACAATAATAATTAGTAAATGAATAATGATAATATTAATTTATTTAAATAATTATGTTTCAAAGTAAAATCGGTTACAAATATTAAATTCTTTGGATAAACAGGAAAGACATAAATTGTACAAGATGATGCACCTTTCTCTCTATATAATTGTAAGATCACGTTTCAGATTTTTACTTTAGCACGTGTTTAGAGAATGGCACGTGCATATCTTTTATTACCAATACAAATACATTTCTTCTTTTTTAATCAACAGAACAAGTGAAAAAGTTCAATATTCTGACGTAAAAAAAATAGAAGTTTCATTATGTCTAAAAAAAATTCATCATAAAATCGAATACAATTCAATATAATATTGACTTATAAGTTAACAATAAGCAATTAAAAATAATCAGTAATGATATAAAAAATGTATAATAAGAAATATATAAAAAATTATCATTATAAAGTATCAACAATTTAACGCTTTTTACTTTTGTCATAAACTTGAAACTAGTTTATATTGTAATAAGAAGGTTCAGTACATTCAATTACTGGAGAAAAATAAATCACTAGGCTTATTGAATATTCAATGAATGATTGTAAAATTCGTATTTGAATATATATTGTATTTGTATTGGAAATGAAAATTTGAAAAAAATAATGTAATTCTAATTAGAAAATTTAAATATTTATTCCATTGGAATTTTCATAATACAGTGTAACTTCGCTTAACAAGCACCTCGAATAACGAGCATTTCGCTTAAGAAGCAAAATGAATTGTAAGAAAAATGACTCACTTAACGAGCGACGTTTCGCATAACGAGTGAAGATGAGAAGAGAAGTCCCGGATTGCGCGCCTGCTACATCACTTTTAAAACTTTTTTTACACATATTATGTGTATTTTAAGCGAGGTACAGTGGACATTGAAATTTAAAAAAAAAATTGTTATTTCTTGATTTTAATTTTTAAAATATTTAATAATTTCATTATAAAGTATAGATAGTGCATATCTCGCATAGTCCGGATTTGATCAGTCCAAATTATTGAAAATTTTAAAACAAAATAATCAAATCTCTCTTCGCGTCAAGTCGTAGTTTACAAATTACTTAAATAGTTAAATATAAATTGGATCCCATAATATCCCGAACTGTTTAATTATAATATTGAAAATAATATTTTGCAAATATACATGGTATATATTTTTTTAAATTTATTATATTGTAGTTATGAATTATAAAATATGCTGACTAAAGTATTGAACGTTTCCTTTAATACGCCATGCTAATTGAAAAACTGTAAATGTGCATAGGCACGTGCTACTCTCTAAACACGTACTAAAGTAAAAATCTGAAACGTGATCACGAAATAATATAACCAAAAGATCTGCATCCTTTTCAATATTTTCTTACCTGCTTTCACAATGGAAATATTAGTACCTACCAGATGTTCATGTTAATCCCATAAGAACAAAACAAAAATAATAAAATCAATTAAACGAGTTCTATATTTTTATTAATTGTCACTATTGTATATAGAAAAGTTAACAATAAAAATGAATTAATACAAAATAAAACTAAAATAATAAATCATTATAAAAAAAATAATAATCCATAGGAACGAACCTGATTTTATATTTGTTAGAAAATCCATAATATATTATGTTATGTATACAATTTTTGATATAAATATTTAAAATTTAATAAAAAAAAGTGTCCTTTTGCATTTAGCGTTTGCATTTATACAATTCAATAATATTCTTATAAATATGGATTTCAATTAAGCAAAATTTAGCTAAACTCTTTTATATATTATATTACGTAAAAAAGACATCACGTACTTGACGTTTGTCAGTATAGAAAAGCGAAGCATCAAGTTTTCGCAAGAATGACTCTATTCTACCATTTGTCAATTGGTGACAAATAGAATGGTATTCTCGTTGACAAGTGGCAATGCTAGACCATTCACAAAGAGTTACAATGGTCCTGGTTAATGTTACTTAGAAAACAAAACATAAAAGTAAATGCTTATTTTTAAGTTATCAATTAATTTATTGCATTTATTTACACATTGTTAAAAATAGAATATTAAATATGATTTTAGAGTAGTTTTGGTATGTAAAGTATGAAAGAAACAATTTGAATTGAAAAGGACGCACCTTGGGTGGGTCTACGTTTATACAGCGACGACATTTAAAAAAGAAGGAACGAAAATAAAAACTGACAATTTATAAGAATGCGTACGTATTAAATACGAAGTGAAAAGTGTTTAGATAGGAAACACACTCGAAAGAAACAGGTTCTGATTAAATTCATTATTTTTATTCGGCACCAGAGGGAACGTCGAAGCTACTGAAGTTTATTGTCGTCCAATCATGAGAATTGGAAAGGAATCAGTTACATGTTTTGACTACTAATCGAAGCCAGATTTTTCTTAAATAAATATATTTAAAAAAAAATAAGGTGAAGTATCGATTTGATGTAGTAGTAATCGAGCCTGATTGTGCAAGATTTCCTATAACAAATAAATAAATGATGTTGGACACAAATATTTAATTTCGGTTGTATTGATTTGCAGAGCGGGAGACAGTCCATTATGGAAACAGCATTTTGATGTTCTGCTGCCGCACGAGCGATAAATAGTAATGTGGAGACTCTCGGTATATGAAACTTTGATACTTTATCCGCATGTCCGTGCGTAGAGAGGCCAATGTTTTTCTTTTCAGGTTGTTGCATAAAGTAAACATGAAAGTGTTTGTATCGTGCGTTAAAACGATTGGAAAAACATTTCGCGTGAACAGGGTTGCAGCCAGGTTGAATGGTAGGTAGAACCTCGGACCTCCGCATGTCAAAGGATAATTAACCAATGGCGTGCCGCGAAGGGGTCGCGGGTCGATGTAGACTTATACATTATTACCATGCACATACCTATATATGTACCTGCGTACTTCGGGGATGAAATACAGCCGTGCATGCCGTTACATCCATACTCCAAGTACGTTTACGTTCGCTCCTCCGCTGTGCCTTGCGAAGATGAAATGGGTTTTTTGGTGGAGGGGAGGTTAGCCATAGTGGGGATGAGTGAGACTTTGGGATTGGATACCGGAGCTTTACCAGTAGCATTCAGTCTGCTTCTCTGGTGGTATCAGGCAGTACGTGCACCGCAGAGCTTTTCACTTGCCATTAGAGTATAGACGCGTTGATACGACGAAAATAGCGACAACAGGACAATTATATTCAGTGATATTTTTTTTTCCAAACATCAGTGCTTCAGGATTTTTTTTGGATTATTTTTTTTAAAGACGACGATGTTTTGAGGTAAATTTTTACAAATTGTATGTTTTTTTTCTTTCGGGGTGAAAGGAATGTCCTTTCAAAAACCCCATGCTGACTACATCCTTCGACACCTCCGGTAGGTGTTCGGCGCGGTTTGTTTAGACTACGATCATCGTGTTTGTGTGCTTTAACTGCTTCCAAAGGGGGTTGTTTGCAGCCGGGCGACCATAAATTAACCACGAAGAATAATAAATTTCAATCGTGCCCAATTATGAACTAAAAATAACGATAACTTTTTATTAATTGTTTCCTACGAGCGCAGGCTTTGAAGTCGCCGCCTCTTGGTGTTTGCGTTCCACCAGATAAAGGACTTATCTAAGTTAAATATATTGAAGGCATCAAGATACGGGCTTTGGATGTGGGAAAATAACCATGACTGCGGAATTCCACTGATTTGATGAAGAGTAATCGTCCTGCAAGTATAAAGAAATGAGCATCTGAGGATTGCGCGTATACAATTACATTTCGCATTCTTACCGTTTATGTGTCTCACTTTACACAAACATCCTTAAAATTTTCAACAGTATAAATAATCATGACATCTTTACGAGTGCAGATCGTTCCAAAAAGGAAATAATAACTCAATACGAGCACGTTGCATAAACACAAGTCCTTTTTTTTACCTTTTTGTTTCTATATCTATATTTGTGCGGAATGAAAGTATGAAAGGAAATCACGGTAATTGTTTACTAAGTAAATAATTGTTACTAAATTTAAACTTTTTTGATGAGTAAACGAGAGTTGCGGGGTCGCACGAAAGGAAATCATAAGTCAATACGCAGCTCGTAAAGATTCTGAAAGTTCTGAGAGGAAAAATTGATGGTTTACTAATTGCGCATTGAGTAAATTCACTAAATTTATCTTAAGCCTTTCTCCAAACCATCTTCTAATAACTATTTTCTTTGTTTGTTATATATTTGTTAGAATATTAGATGAATCAGTATTTAATATAACTAGAAAAAAGAAACAAATTTTAATTATTATATTTTTTTTTCCAATAAGATTCTCATAATTTGTCAATAAATATATTTAAAAAAAAAATATGAAACATTGCTTTTCAATTATATTTTTGATTATATTTATGATCAATACATGTCAAATATTTACATAATTGATTTATTTCATGAATTCGCTCATTCATATATATGAAAACTGAAAGTTAAATCTTAATTCAAATCGATTTATGTATTTAAATATTAAAATAAGACTACATCACACATAAATTTGTTGTATTTTGTACATGTAAATTCCTCGGCTTTTGAGAATGCTTTTTTGAACATTGTTACGAAATGCGCGTGGGTTTTGAACTAAGAAATGTAATCTACAATGGAGACTAGTGCGTGATTACACCACGACTTTCCCAATATTGATTTATTCTGAGCCGAAAAATATCAAACGAAAAGTAGCGTCTGTTGAATTAACTTTTACGAAAAGATCTGTTTTATGATTTAATCGGATATATATATGTTATTAATTGAATTTTTGAAAATATTGATCCAATTCGAAATCCATATGTTTTATTTTGTATTAATTGCATCTTACTCGGTATTAAATAGGTACGTACGTTTCTATTTATACGACGCGAGGATAGATTTTTATGGACTATTTTCGGATGGTTATTCGGTGTATGCTAACTCTAGTTGAGTGATGATGAGTAGCTGCGTTGACGGAAGAAAAGCTACTGAAATCCTGGCGGAGACGGATTGATCGATTTAGGATTGATGCGACGACGAAGCGCTCTGCATTCGACGGGTTATTAAAATTAACTTTACTGCTCCAATTAAAACGACCGCTTATTGTTGTTTTAAAGCCCTTTTGCATTGTGACGGAAGCTCGTTTCCATGGCAACAGGTGCAGGGCATAGAGTCCATTGTTGTTCTCGATGAGAATTTCGAAAGTATTGAACAATAATCGTATAAATGGAAGAATAGTGGAAGGCCTTGTCTCGACTCAGGTTCAGTCTCAGTCTCCTTCCACCCTCCTTCCTTCTCCGACTTCTTCTCTTCTACTTGCTTCTACTCCTCCTTTCTGTAATTCGACAGGCCACCTATTTATAACAAGCCTTATCGATATATAACCCGAGACCCGACAGCGTAACTCACATAAATCCACGTGTATCTCTGCCCCCGGCGGCAGAGGTGCTTTCTGTTCGGAACTTGTTTATTGTTGCTGCCTATGTGTGTGTATATACGGTTTTTCTCAAGAAAGCATTAAACCCTTCAAATATATATTTCAAGCTGGAAATAGGACCGCAAATAACGCACGATTTTAGTTTTCTTCAAGACTACCATAATCGATGGCGCCATCTTCTCCATTCCTCTGGAAAACAATTAAAACGAGGCGAAATTTATAATTAGTATCCCGACCATCTGCGGCGCGTTTTTGCCTCACAAAACTGGAGGAAAAAGATTAGCCGTCGATATTTATTGCACCCCTTTGCAAGTGCTAATTAAAATTTATACCGACCCAACGTAATGGACACCGGATCTAGCATAACATTTTTTTTCTTCCGAAAGCGAAAGCAACAACGAATTTTAATTGGATTAAAACTTTTATGATTTCAACTCAGATTGCTTTATGTTTTCGCTTACGTTCATTTGTTACTTGAAATCTTACAACTTTCATTAATCAAAATAAAACGTAAAATTAATTATTCTACGCAATACTTGAAGAAATTTCCATAAAAATAACGTATTTAGCCAGTAAAAATATACGAATTTTAACTTAAACATGTGTTTATATAGTAGCAATGCATTAACTATTCATTTAACTTATCGACACTTTGATAATAAATTATATAATCGATAATAAATTAAAAAATAACTAATTAATAACAGTCGATTATTAATAGTGTCTAGTATCATCGAACGTAATGTGAATCAATCAAACCATTCATTAGAATCGTAATTAATCACCCTTTTTTCTCTTCTTTAATATATTACGTTTTATCATTGCAAGTACTAGAAACATCTAGTATCGCTTTTTATCTATACAAACGTAAGTTGAAAGCAATTATCAATTAATTAATGAATTATAATTAAGAAGTAATAAATCGTTTCGGATATACGTTTTATCAGAAACATTCTTTGGAACATATCGCATTACCATATCCTTTTATCATTATCGAATGGAAGAGTCAAAGGCTATTTGCTTTACTTTGGTCATAAGAAAAAGAAGAAGGAAGAAGATCGTGTATTATATATAAATTATAATTTTTCGCGTTGCAATACATTATTTTAATGAAACAATGTATTATAAATAACGTTTTGGATGAATGGTTTTGTTATTGAAAGCGAATTTTAATAATAATTCTTGCAAGAATTAAATTTTACATAAATAAATTAAAAGGTTTGTTATTTAAAAAAAACTTGCATCATTGCAAGTTATTGACCGTATATGAAAATTTATGGTTTCACAAGAGAAAATGTAGTTTATTGTATGTAATGTAATGTGTTGTTAGATATGTATGAGATATAAATATAATTTCCTTGAAGCAGTCTTCAATTTCAAATTACCAATAACGGTAGAACGTTTTGAAGTATCATTGATGAAGTAAAGTATTGGGAGAGACAGAGAGAGAAGTGTGTGTTGTGTGTGGTATAAATTTCTAATAATATTCAAATTGAGCACACGCTATGCGTATGCGAGATATAATTACGATAAGGGGATTTCGGTGTAATCCGTAATAATGAAATTCAATTGATGAATGGAAACGCCGGATAGATGGGATATGTTTTATGTTCTTCGGCTTGAGGTGGAGCTGATTAGTAAACATCAAAAGCAGCCGTGCGCCCCATTGAAAGGCGCAAGGTAAATGGAGTGTTTGTATTTAAATTTGAAATAAAAGGAAGAAGAATGAAGAAAACAAAAGCGAATTGTTGCGCGGTGGGTCTGATACGTATTCCGGACGTGATTCAATTACAAAGTAAACGGAAATATGACTAAAATACGAAATATTATTAGGCTCCGGCTCTTTTTTACCCTCCAACATATTTCTCATTTCTCTCTTTCTCCGTTCGTCCTTTCTTCCTTTTCTTTTTTTTTTGATTGTGTCGTGTGCTAGGTCTTAAGCTTGCGCACGTGTTAACCATATGAAAGTATGTAGGAGGAGTAGTTTGATCCAGGAATGCCATTTTGGCGTCCGCTGCAGTGAGTTATATCGCGCACAGGAATTTCTTCAACACGGCCTCTCCGTCACCGTCTTTTAAATCCACTCCCCTCGGGAAACAGCTGGATATAATTGACACGAAATTAATAGAGTTAGCATGACAAGCAACACTGGTAAATATGGCCATAATGGCTAAACGTACGTTTAGTGCCAAATTTCCCAAAGTTTATTGCACGTCGCGTACATTCGTCTCCACTTTCCAGCTGCTTAAGACCATTATTTTTATTACGGGGTGGTCCTCCTGATTCATCACTCATCAGGATTAAATTAACCGCGACTCTAAATAAACATGAACTCTTTATCTTCTCCGTGTATTCCTCGGCATCGTGTGTGTGTTTGCGAATTGCCAACAGGATTAAACGTAGCCAGTTAAAGCAATTTACTAGTCTAATTAATGTACGACATCCGCTAGATCAGACCCATTTGCTAATTCAAAACAATGAGACTAAGATACGGAGAGTATATTATGAAGAAGGAAACCGACAGAACCAAAGGATTGTTTTGTGATTACTTTTTCTTTTTAAATCCTAATTATGTATGGTACTTAAACGGACCAAAGAGAAGTTCATAATTATTTGATAAGAACAGCGGTTCTTGTTTTAAACGGCTGTAACGGTTAATGAGTCGCGATAAGGACTGAAAGGGCTTCCTTTCAGGGATTATTCGTTTAAATAACCACTCCAGATTGTGCCAGGAATAGTGTGTCTCGTGGCCTTTAAGATTTCACAGGGATATAGTGTGTTGCCCGCATCCAGCGTTTAACAATGCAAAATACAACCCATTCAATTCCATCTGAATTACGGTCAAACGCGTTATTTATAAAGCGAAATCGTGGCGTTTCTTTTAGTTGGACTATAAATTTCAATTTCTTATTTTTTTTTTCTTCTTTTTCTGCTTCCAGATGAAATAGCAAAACTAACAAAGTCCGAGAAGGTTATTATGATGGATGCTTTCAGTGTGGCAGTTCTCATCCTCTTGGTAGCCGTAGCAGCTGGCCTGGACCCTTGTAAGTAATTGTTCCCATAGGAAGTTAAACGAGGAGAAATAGTGAGAACAAAAGGGATCCATATTTGCATGTCAGAGCGCCGGGAGGGCGCATTTAACAGGTTACTAGGCGGTTCAACTAAGCCTTTTCATTTCGAACCGGGCCCGTGTAATAAAACTCTTTTCTCTCTCCCTCTCATAAGCTCACTCTTACTCTAGTTGTTTCTCACTGGCGCACGTATTTGCATTTTTATATAATTTACCCCGAAAAAAATCCCGGCTACGTTAATATTCATGAATCAAAGAGCAGACGCCTTTTTGTGCAAAAATAAATTTCAGATTTTGAAATTATTTTAATAAAAAAAATCGTTTCTGTTATGTTATAGCCCAATGCATTGCGCCCTTGGGAATGGAAAGCGGCTCCATCAAGGATTCCGACATCGCAGCCAGTTCTTCCTTCGATAACAAGAACGTCGGACCACAGCACGGAAGGTAGCGTATTGTAGTTGTTGTTTAGTTTCTTGACGGTTGGTTAATGCGGTTTTTGTGTTTGTTTCGTTGTTCTCAGGATGAGAATGGAATTGAATGGTGGCGCTTGGTGCCCTCAGACACCGGCGACGGCCGAGCTAAAAGAATGGCTAGAAATCGATTTTCACACCGTGCACATGATAACAGGTTCCGGAACGCAGGGGCGTTTCGGTAATGGGCAAGGAGCCGAGTTCGCCGAAGCTTACATGCTAGAATACTGGAGGCCCAGCTTATCCAAGTGGATCCGATACCGCAACCATCTGGGCGAGGAGGTCATCAAGGGCAACATCAACACGTATCTGGAATCGAAGAGTCTGCTCGATCCGCCAATAATAGCGAACAAGGTGCGATTCCTGCCGTACAGCTATCACAAGAGGACCGTCTGCATGCGTGTCGAGCTGTACGGCTGTAGGTGGACAGATGGGATAGTGAGTTACTCGATGCCCCAGGGCGATAAAAGAGGTGCTAATTGGGAGTTCTACGATAACGCTTACGACGGACACTGGGATGGGGAGAAGTTGAAACACGGCTTGGGTCAGCTGACCGATGGGAAGGTTGCGCCTGATGACTTCAAAGTACCATTCTACGAGCAGAGTGTGCAAGGCTGGGTCGGATGGAAGAACGATACGCGTGAGAACAAACCAATTGAAATCACCTTCGAGTTCGACAGAGTGCGCGAGTTCACGGCGGTGCATATCTACTGCAATAATCAGTTCACCAAAGACGTGCAGGTGTTCTCGACGGCGACGGTGCTCTTCAGCGTGGGTGGAAAGCGGTACAAAGGGGAACCAATAACTTTCGATTACATCGAGGATCGTATATTCGAGTCCCCACGAAACGTATCTATTAAACTGCACCATCGCGTCGGAAGGTTTGTTAAACTACAAGTGCAGTTCGCTGCCAGATGGATGCTTCTCAGTGAAGTCACCTTCGACTCGACCGTTGTGAACGGAAATATCACTGAGGAGGAAGAGCTACCCGAGGAAACTAACTTGCAGAAGGACCAAATCGCCACTCCCGGCATGGATAGCAAGAATATTATCAGCGCTGTTAACACCCCGTCCGGTTTAGGGCAGTATTTGGGAATAGTTGTGGGTTTCCTAGCCGTAATTATAGTCCTGATACTTGTGGTCGTCGTGTTTATCTATATCCAGAATCGCCGCTATAAATCATCTCCACGCCCTTCGCAGGTACCCGGCGGCTGCGACAAGGCTGCCCTTTATCGTGAACCGCCGGATCCGGAATACGCGGTTCCTTTGCAGCAACCCCACACCTCCAGACCCCCACCGAACGTACAAAACTTCTTCCCGAAAGCTCCACCAATCCCACCACCACCAGAACGATATTACGCCGCCACCGAGATTTGCAACACCGGCTTTGTTCCACCACCCCCACCGCTCTCCACGCCTCCTCCTGTTAGACTTAGCAGGCAACCTAGATATGTCACGTCCGCCAGGACGTACATTGGACCCTAAACTGTGATATAACCCTCGATGAATCGGCCTTCGCTTTTGTCATCTCCAATTAAGGACAATTCAATATATAGTATTCATTTACTTTGTTTTCCTTATATACATGTAACATATATATACATATAAATATAATTTATTTGTGGAACTCGAAAATTCAACGAACGTAAAAGGCTGATGATTACCAAAAGTATTTTATTAATTTATGTAATCGCTTGTAAACGCATATACGACAATCTGTAAATTAAATGTGGATCTAGTTATATAATGAAAAAAAAAACAATACAATATTTGTAATATCATCAATACCCAAAACGACTGTACATAGTTTATATTTATATTTAACGATACTTTAGTTTATACCTCTGTACATATCCTATTTTGTAAATATTAAGCAATAAATACGTCGCTGAACTTAACGATCTGATCATATTTTTCTTCCCTCTTGTTTACTATTTCCTTGAAAATCTAGGGGACGACTGACTCTTCATATATATCTCTATATATATATTCTCGAGGGGGACTCGGCGAAATTTAATTAACAAACCTAATTATGTGTTCTTGTGCGAGAGTTAGTAACTCGATGAAATAAATCGTGAATTCCGAGAGAAATATTTAACTATTATTTGTGCTGAGCCAACGGAAATAATTGGCGACAAATAGTGGATTTTGTTAGGAGCAAATTAGCGCTCGAGTCGTTAAAGTCTTCGTTATTCTATTAAGTTTTCATGCGTAATTAGCCTAATATGCAATTCCGGCTGGGAAACTTTCCGGAGACTTCGGAGCTGTTTGTTGACGGAGAACCGGAGGAGAAGAAAAAACAAATTGTAGAAAGTGAGAATATTGCGGAAACGAATTTGGAATTGGACCACCGAGTCGAAACGCACACGAAACGCTGTCGGATTTTAATAAATAATGTACTGCATCGAGGAATAAAAAGCAAGGTAAAAATTTTGTAATATAAATTTCTGACATTGATATAAAAGCAATAAGCCGACGGAGTGAACGAGAGGAGAGCCCAGTGAAGCGGCAAAGAAAGGAAGGCAACTTTTTTTTTCCTTCTTTCGAGCTTTTTCCTTTCCTCTTCTTGCATCCTTGTTGCCTCGTTGCCGTGACTGGCTGACTGAGAGTAACGAGTCTCGCCAGATTGAGGCAACTTACTTCGGAAACAAAATTAAATCCGATTGCACTCGCCGAAAAACCTACAAGAAATACCAATATAATTAAAGTACGACTTCTTCTCCGAACCGCCACTCTTACTTTGAATCACGATCGCTTCGAGGCGCTTGTTTTAAACCATACTCATTCACTCAGTCTTTCTCTCACGCACTCAACCAGTGCGCGGCTTATCCTAAACCGGTCAATTTCATCTTTAATTTCATAAATAGAAGATTTATTTCTTAATTTATCACGATCCTGAAAACTGGATATAAGAGAGAAACGCGTGATCAAACTCTGAGAATCTTTAACTTATTATCAAGTTACATCCAATATTATTTTATTTATTTGGATTATAATTGTAATTACTCAAATCTTTAAACATATTTATAGAGAAAACAAACGCAAGCCTTTATTTATACAACCATCAAATTAGTATATTGCTTACCTGGAAATATGTAATAATAAACAATTCGCAAAGCAACAATCCAATTATTTTAAAATTCATTTTTTAAACTACATAACTTTATTCTATGCAAAGAAATTTACCTTTAATGAAACTGTTAAATAATTTCAATTAATTTACCTTAAAAAATCGTTGGGATATACATAAAATATTTTTTTTGTAATATACGTGCTGAATGGCTGAACATTATCATGTTAAAATTACAATATTATACGTAAATACTTATCCCGTAGACTTGTGATTAAGAGGTGAACAAAGGTAGAGGCACTGTCGTGGTCGTAAAAGCTAACGTACACTAAATTCCCGTTATAATGCGGTGTATGGGGTCAAAATTTTTAATACTAAGTGAGACCGTACAATAATGGAGATTTTCATATAATTTATAAGCATATTAACAATAAAAAAAATGTTTAAATTTCTAAGTATAATTTTATTATTTTGAATAATAAGGTTATTAACATAGATATATTTTTTCATTTTTACACATAGAAAAATTCATTAAAAATATTTGACTTATAATAATTACAAATTTATTAAAAGCTAAGAATTTTCTAGTATTAAAGAATATTGCCAAATTTCTTTGTAAGTAATTAATCAATAATAAGAATTATTAAAGAAAAAACTAAATAGTAATAAATAGATGTCTGTTACAAAAAAATAATTGTGAATTGATAGTTAAGTGATGTGTATCATGGATACTGTTTAAACAGGTGATCTTTTGTCAACTAATGACAATGGTTTGCGAAAGATGCAAGAGTATTCCTAAGTTTAACAAATCTTGGTACCGCTCCATAAAATCTCACCTAAAGTATGCCATCACCGGTAATTGTAAGGAATTAAACCTATTAACCTAAACATCTACTTCTATTATAAATGATTAGGTTAATGTATAATCTGTTGATATGAACTTTTTCTTGACACTTTACATATAATATTCTATTTACGAATGGTATGGAAATAATTCCCATAGCACTAGACTATTTCTTCGTTTTTTTTACTGAAAGTATTTTATTTGGGACAAAGTCGTTAAATCCAGTTTATTCATTAATCTAGAAACATTATCATTCAAACTACGAGTTTGCTTCAATAAAAAACACAATTTATTGATTTTATGCGTGTCCATTAAAACACTAAAAGCCCACGGTGTGAATGAACAATCAACTGATTAAATAATTATCACTTAGTTTGTAAGCTAAAGCAAAATACTGATACGGTGACATTGGTCGCATTGTAAATGAGCGTTCTCATTGCAAGAAAACAGATAACCTTATTTTATTTAAAAAAAAGTATTAATAGTAACTATAATTTATTGCTTACATAAAAAATACTTGTACACAATAGGGAATTTACGGCAGTCTTCCGGACTAATCAAGGACCAATATATACAGCACAATAATGGACCCGTTACTCAGGTATTAATAAAAATAATTTTGTGTACTAATTTTAATTTGCTTTGAAATTTTTAAACCGGACTATAGCGAATACTGATCAAAATTATTGCTGTAATTTAGTGAATTAAACTATATGATTAAATTTGTGTCATTTATGTAAAAAAAAATAAATGGCAGAATTAGATATCAAATTTTGTAGCTATTTTAAAGGATTGATGGTATGCAATATTTTTGTTCATAAAAATATGATATATATATACCGTGATATGTGATTACACGATAAGAAAAATACGTTGCGGGTTAAGAGATGAGTTTTTCTTGATGTATGGCCTGTCAGGTTTGAAAAAAAAATACAGGCGGCCGAAGACCTTTTCCGTTTATGGAACATCCGGTTCCGAATGTGATCTAGGAGGTGGGTCGGAGAATGAGCTAAATTCATCCACTATCAACATAAATACATTACATACATACATTTTGCCTTCACCAATAAAAAAAATAACATAAAATATATATAAAAAGTTATTGATTATGTTCAACACTATAAAATGTCTACACTTTCATGAAAATAAGTTTTTTCAAGATAACATACATATTTTAGTTAAAAAAATCTAATTTATTTTACAACTGCATTGATTTATACTTTGTTGTTGTAATCTATAAAACATTTAAATATGCACTTTATTTAAATCCATAATTTTAATGAAATTATGGTGTAAATTTTTATTTTAATTTAAAATAATAATAATAATTTATGAATTCAATTACATATATACTTGTTTCTCTCCTTTAAAATAATTTTATTTAATATTTATAAAATAAATAATAGTACAAAAAAATATACTACTTTTTTTATTGGCTATCAACCAAAGTATTTCTACCCGATAAAAAATAATAACAGTAAATATTAAAATTTGTTTGAATGTGTTCTATTATTTACTGTTCAAGAGTTTAGTAAAATTTCAACATTTTCTTTTAAGTACTTCAGAACAAATTTCAAGGGTTATCAAATATTTAGGGTTTCTTATACGAAAAAAAAAACAACGACTCATTGAATTATTCTTATTTCATGCATGTGGGTGGAAAACTTTAATTTCCCATCCATTGTTCGGTCAAAAAATCGACAAAAGTATTTGATTAGTCATGCAATACTTACCGACTCTATGTGAACTTTTGTTCGAAACTATTGTAGTACTTTATTTGGTTAAATGAGTATAAGCTCGGTGAACAACGACATGAGATCATATTTAATTATGATTTATAAGAATGATGTTTAGAATATACAACTTTGGTTTCTTGATGCAACTATATATGTATCGTATGAGTTCACCAAAGGTTAATTTATTATAAATAAAGTAACATTTATTTTTGAATATTTCGTACTGTTTGAAACCGGACTAATTCAGGAAATATGTATCATATACCGCACATAAAGAGACTATAAAAAATAATTTTGTGTACTAATTTTTTAGAATCAATTTTTATTTTACTAAATTAAAATTTATTTTGTATTGAAATCCGGACTATAATGTAGATAGAAACAAAACATATATGCATTGATTTAAATATAGTTAAATTGATATATTAATAATTTAGAATACATATTTCCTGTGCTCACTCTATATAAACATGTAAATTTACTATCTTAATTAATTTCAAGTAATCATAAAAGTCCTGAATAAACTAATGATTAACTACTAGTATAAAAAATATTTTTCAATCAAATTCCCGGTTTTATCTAATTATGTAAACATATTGCGTTAAGTTAATCGGATTTTAAAATTGTGGAAGTAAATTGAATTCGTTGTCATTAAGTGTTTGAGTCTATCATGTCATAACAGTTAATTAGTTTTACAACTAGTATGAGACTATTACATGACATTTATGTCATAATTATAGGTAATTAATTTCGGATCTAAATGCTATTGATAGATAAATAATAGATTTACATCATTATTTTAGAGTAATATCCATTTTATAGTGCTAAACAATACAAATAAAGTAATCATATTTACTGAAATTGTCAAATATAATAAAAGAAAAAACTGTAGAAAGACCTATTGTCAGTAGCCCTTTGCAACAATTAAATTTAGATTTATTTTTGTGTTATTTTGTTAAGTTGCAATAAATATTATTGTTATTAAAATAATATTTTTGAACAAAAATATAAACTATTACCGTTTTTAGATTAAAAACAAATGTTTGTTTTGAAATTAGTCCTGATAATAAATAATTTTCAAATAAATTAGTTTATGAAAGGTAAAATTGGTTTTACAATATACTCAAGACTTCGATAATAATAAAATATAAACTTATTAAAAAAAATCATTGGTTATCAGAATCATTGTTATATATTCAGTTATTTTAGTTTTAATAAATTCCTCTATAGTTTAGATGTAATACAAATAATTATAAAGTCATTATGAAACCGAGCCTATCGAAGCAATAAATTATTCAAATGTCTAAGAGACATTAATCATCCGAAACAAATGGATATACGAGGATTTCTAAATATGAGAGATATATCGAAAGAAACAGTAGCTGATACGCTTGAATGTCACACATTTTTTGTAGCTATAAATCTACTTGATAATAGCATAACAAGCTAACGACTGAAGAGCTTCAATTATACGTTATTATTGTAGCCACTTTGTCAATTCATTGATAAACATGAGATACTTTACTGAATGGTAATTAATAATAGATTATAAATATCGAATTTGTTTGTATACATTTGAGAGAATTTTAAGAAAAATCTATATACAAACTTTGACCCATAAGACGTATTTACATTGTAAGTCGATTTCTTTACATCAAAAAGTGCATCTTATGGTTCGATACATTAAGTACATATAGAATAGTTTTAATCGCTTAACGAGTTTAATCCGTTCCAAAATTTTCAGATTTTTACTCGTATAGTGAAATACTCGCATAGTGAAACATATTAAAAAATACACATAATATGTGTACACAAGTTTTAAAACTTATGAAGCAATCCGGGACTTTTCTTCTCATCGTCACTCGTTATGCGAAACGTCACTCGTTAAGAGAGACATTTTTCTTACAATTCATTTTGCTCATTAAGCGAAATGCCTAAGCGAAATTAGTCCTATATTGGTAAAATTTTGTCTTCAAACCGGACTTATCGTAGCCTCACCATAAATTTTGTAATATGTAAAACATTTTATTTTATTTTTAATTACAATTGAATAAATAAAATGTAATTCCACGTCAGCACTTTTGAATGTATTGAAAGGAATAGTACGGAGCTACAGAAATGTTTTCAATTTAAAATTTCGATGGAAAAGTAATCAATCCGGAAAATTAACTGTAACAAAGAGAGAGTTATAAATGCCACGCGACGTTCCGGTTCGTTCCTACAAAAATATGAAATTAAATTCGGAGTCCCCAATTGAAAGTTGGTGCACCCCACGTTTTTTCCCCGACCGCTGCAAACGTCGAAAAACCATTGAAACGTTGGTAAATCAGAAATTAGTCATATGCGATTTGCGTTCCTCTACAAAAACTGCGAACGAAAATAAAAGAAATTGTACATAGAATTTCGTACACATTGAATAGCACCGTCGGATTCATTGAAATCCGTCACGAATTTCCATACATAATAAAATATTTCTCTTTCTCTTGGAAATAAAAATAAAAATGATATGCGTTTACACGCCTAGTTGACGTCCATTGTGCAGCTACCTTATTCATGTTCGGCTAAACTAATATCCGGGGGTATTTTTGGGCTCAGATATGTCCTCTCTCTTCTCCAACCCTCTTCGACCAGGAGTGCTGCCTCCTTTTCATTCACACATTGTGTACGTCCGGCCTTCGCCCACGGCAACTGCAGCTGTTTACAATTCTATTTGAAAAGAACTGACGATTATTACCTACGTATCATGTCGATAGCCGTATGAACACAGTGATTTATGCCAGATAAATTACGCCCCCGGTGGTGGCGGCAGCAATTTAATTAGCAATAAATACGCGTTTTCCGCGCGACACGCGATTGGCGTATTGGAAATAACGTAAGCTACTTACGGTATTAACATAACAAATCATTTTCTTTTGTGGGCTTTTATTTAAATCAACCCGAATAGCCGCGGATTTGAATAAAATTACGGGGCACCGGTGAAGTTGTTAATGTGACCGACGGCCCAGGCCGAAAGTTGTTTCGGTATTAAACGTACCCTAGAATTATCTAACACACCACAATAAAACGAACAATATAATAATCTGGTTCCCGTTTTTTTATATTGTGGTTGTTGTAATGTAGCTTAAAGATGGTAATTTATTAACGAGACGCTGGAGGATGCTGGAAAAAAATCTGAGATCTCTAATTAGGTGGATGAGAAGAAAAAGAGTAGCCGGGCGGATTAAAACGCACTTTTTTCAGGTAGTCATTCTTGAATACAAGGAATAAACAGACATTTATCATAATATTTAAGTAAATCCGACTACTTACTACAACCTATTTGCCAAGTAACTTGTATACATCTATTTATATAAGAGCGTTACAAAATTACTATTTAACTATTTAAGACAACTTCGTCAACTGAATCAACATCAGATTTCTCTTTCCTGTAACAACGGATTGTTAGCAATTCTCTTACACTCCGGGATTTCTTGCAAAATTGTGTGATTACCCAACTTGTGGGTTTTCACGTTTAAACATGGGAATAGTAAAAATACAAATATTTTCAAAACAGACGACCGAGTTTAATAAAAATTTCATTTATCGAAAAATATGTAAAATATTTCAAGAAATATTATCACTCTGAAAAATGTTGAAAAAAAACAAGAACGAAGACATGTACTCTGTTACAGAAGTAAATGTTTACATAATTAGATAAAACCGGGAATTTGATTGAAAAATCATTAGTTTATTCAGGACTTTTATGATTACCTGACATTAATTAAGATAGTAAATTTACATGTTTATATAAATAGTGAGTACAGGAAATCTTAACTATATATGTTTTGTTTCTATCTACAATATACATATTCACTATATACATATATATATACGGATTCACTATAGTCCAGATTTCAATACAAAATAAATTTTAATACAAATAGTCATTGACTATAAAGTCGAGATCAACAGAATTGGAATGCGTTTTTTTTTTCAATTTCTGACATAATTATCACAGAAAACGTATTCTAAAGCAGTGTTTCTCAATCTTTGGCTCACACCCCATAATGAACACGCCTAGAGTTTAAAAGTATGGCGTATTATGTATATGTTTCATAGGGGACATAATAACTTCAGAAAGGCTATAGTGGGGCATGGCACAAAGAAGGTTGGGAATCACTGGTCTAAAGCAATACCCAACATGGGATACATGTAATCTCAGGAGTACGCGATAGGATGTTTAAGTAAAATTAACATCAGGGTAAATTTCTTAAATGAAAGGTACAATATAGGGAAATGATATAGGGTTGACAGGGCTAATCAAAAAACTCTATATGATTATTTTGTTGATATTCTGTGTTTTTTTTTTAAATATTTTGATTATCATACTATGGTTTTATATTAAAAAAAAATCGATTTGCGAGAAATTCAGAGATTTTACGAATATTCCCGGGATTAAATAAATTTTCGCGAACAAAATCCTGTAGATTATAACTATTTATTACATATTTGACAAGTTATTTGAGTGTATAATGTTTCTCATTTTATGATAATACGAGAATCAACTGATAGAATTTTTGAAAAAACAATAGATGACATGACATTCCATAGTCATATTTTTATTTCAACATTTCAAAATTTGACAGGAATATTATGAGTTTGTATCATAAAAAAACATCGAATAAAAGTGTTACAATAGTTACATTTTCATCATGTAGCCGACCAAAGAATGAGAGTTTACTTTGTAACAAAGAAGCTGTGAGTTGTTCAGTTACAAAATATAATTCATACAAATATCTGTAATAAATAGAAAATATTTAAATTGCTTGTCGTCAAATACAAAGAGAACTTCCATTATTATACTTTGAAATATTTTGGACTTTATGTGAGTGCTTCTTGCTATTTAAGTTGCGAGACATTGTTCTTGTGTCTTTATGCTTCTCTTTCGCATTTGCTATAGCTACCGAGATCAAAGGGAGAATTTACTCACAAACTTAAATAGAGAGAGATTTGACTACCAAACAGAATATGTTATTCTATGTATGCATGATTTGTTAAAAACTGGTTTACTTATGAATCAGATAATCTCTAAAGTATTAGAATTTTTATATCATTATTAAAATATGATTTATTTATCAAAAACTAAAAATACAAATATAAAGTTAAATATTAACTAACTAACAAATTATACAAATATTAAAGGTGTATTTACAGTCCAGTTATATAATTTCGTAGTAATTTCATCAAAACTGAATCATATCATGTAGAATTTTTTGAATATAATTGTTACATACTATAGTTTTATCTGTTAGTGTTTTAGAATTGAATTGACTGGAATGTTGAAATTGTTTGTTAAATATCATAACTTTCTTACTAATATCAAAGAAGTCAATACAACACATTTATGGATTTTTTCTTGTAATATATAAAGAAGACAATTATATTTATTCACTTATTCCATCATTATCAAAACCACTTAGTGCGGTTTGCCATTTCTCACATAAATCATTCAGAAATTTAATTGTATTATAAACGTAGTAAAATTGTTTGTAATTACAACCTGAAATTACATACATCTTTATAAAGAAAAGACGCATATCGCATATATACAACGTGTGTTTGTTATTTCGATAATTGCGTATATAAAATTGGCCATTATTTTGCCGTTTTATTTCGTAATAACCTTCAATTTTACGGGTTTGTTATGTAATTAAAGAAAAAAAACGCGGCTCGTTTAAAAACCGCAATCGACTTTAAGTGGATCGGTATTTAAAGAGAAAAGTTTTTTGTTTAACAGCGGATCCTAGGTAAATCGAAGAGTTTATTCGATTCACAAAGTTTTTCATAATTTACGGTTCTGCGCACATTAATAAAGTTTTTAAGTTATTGCCAATTAAAAAATAATATTTTATACGAGTTTAGTCATTAAAAATAAGATTTATTCTCTTCGGAAAACAATATAACTTTAATGTAAAAAAAAATCTGCTTAATTTATTGACTAACTAAAAAAATATGTAAAACATAATATATGCCTACGCATTGGATTTAAATAGTTAGGAAGATACTGATCGCATTCGGAATAAAAAGTTGCTTCGTTCCCTGAAACCACCTTTTTTTCTCTCACTCTAAATATGCTCTATAATATAGAAGGGTCTGCGGTTAATGGACATGATTAGATGAAAGGAATTCGAGAGGGACGTTTCAGCCGAAAGGGACTGAAACAAAAACGTAATGCGTATAGAGAAAATCAAGGATCAAAGATACAAAACCCTCTGTGTATATGGATATTGTGGTGTGGTTTTTGTTTCAAAGTGAAAACGTGTATATTAATTATTTAAGCAGGATGAATAGATGGACCGTGTCCCTTCTTTTTTTGCGTATTATTTACTTCACATAGATATCTACTAACAAAAGCGTATTTCACAAGTTCATGTGTTAACAACTAACTTTTTTCATGTATACAAAATTCAAAAGATTGAAATAATTAAATCGTTTAAGTTCATTATTAATGATTATGACAACTAAACTTTAAACTTTTTTTTTTTCAAATATCTAATTTAGTGAAAACAATTTATAAAATAAATAACTACTTTCGAGAGACACTAAAATATTTACATTATTTTTTAAATTAGTTATTTTTAAGGTAAAATTAATTGCTATTAACAGAGAATGGTAAAAACGTAAAAGAAAATAATCTTCTTCATCTTACTTTTTGTTAATTATATCAATATTTCTTACCTCTACAAATTGTGTATTCTTCAAAATATTAATATACATCCGAAATTTAAGTATCACACATGTAACCTATTCTAAGAACTAATAATGTCCTTCTTTTTCCTAATTGCTACTATTTATGTATATTTTATTATAACATTATAATGAATCTTCTTGGGCTAAAGTACCATCAGATATATTTCTCATTTTTTTAATAAATTTGTATCTGTTCAGGTTTACCGATTTTATATTATTTGCTGATTGTAAAATTTAAAAAAAGTGAAAGTTTCAAATACTGTTATGAGGACAGTGAAGATTCCGCTTGAAGTTGAAGACTTCGTTATATCTAAGCTTCGTTCTCAGAGGTAATGTTAACCGAGGTATGACTGTATTTCCTTTTCATATGTTAAAGTAGTAATTATATCATTTCTTTCTTGGATTAATTACAATTACGTCCAAATTATTGCCAAAGGAAAAGTTACTAATTTAATGTACAATTATTTTATTTGTTTGTTTTACATTATACATATATATGGCAGTGACTCATCTTGTATATAATATATGATGAGCATATAGTGACATAGAAATATTATTACGAATTCCATTGCAAATTCAATTAGAGTTTTGAAATTGTTATTAATCGTATTGGGTGAGGAATGTAGATGCGTGTGTGGGCTATAAATGTACAAATTGGTGTAATGAAAAATGGGCAGCGAGTATCTGCACCGGGAGGGTGTCATCTAATGAGAGTATTTGAAACTAATAAATTAGACTTAAGTCAATCCACAATGGGTCAACACGGAATTAACTTTGGGACGGATCCGACGTGGGGTACATACAACAATGGAGGTACGGTTTAATAAAAGTTGCGAGAACAATGACCTAAATGCCAATATTCCTTCGTTTCGTTCTAGGGTTACACCCATGCCTAAAGCGCAGCAGCTGTATGCTGGATATGAATGCTCTGGGCTTTATTATAAAGCGCCAATCCTACGAATTCATATGTGTCCCATTCGATACACTTACCATTATGATATGCCACGTGTATACGAACGTGCAGCTGCAGTGGGAGGAACAAGTTAATAACACAGCACAGTGGCTTAAACAAGCGCACCTCTCATTAGTACCAGTTGAGGAGAAACAGATTTCTTCCGAAGGGCTCCAATTTCGCCAAACGCGCTCGAAGATTGAAAAAAATGAAAAAGAATATAACGAAAGAAGTTAAAAAGAAAGACCAGATCCGAATAAAATCTTAGTTGATAATATTAATACTTGTAATAAAGATTCGGTCGTAAAAGCAAACAATGCGCTCTGAGATATTGAAAATTGACCTTTTTAACTGCTTGAATGATGGTGATTGGAGGAAAATGAAATAACTCATAAATTACGGAGGCAGCAGTCGGCGCCCGGGAATTTTCAGTTATGCTGGTCCTTAAGTCACAGCTACTTCCTCAATCACTTCAGATAGAAGAGAGAGAGTAGAGAAGAGAGCTCCCAACCCCAAACTGATAAAGTCTGTCCCTTAGGCGACAGAAGTCAAGATTTGTAATATAATGTCTTAAAGGAGATAGATCTAACGTTACCTTATACACAATACATTGAATCACCCTCCTGAAATGGAGGAAGTGGAATGGAATCAATAAAGATGAGAGAAAGAAAATAAATATTCAAATATCAACTACCGTACCTAGACAATTCCGTGATTTACTACAAAAATACAAACACTATATAAAACAGGATATTGTAACAATATAAATGTGTTTTCTGAGGTCATGAAATTTTCTATTGGTAAAGTTTTATTTCTAAAATAATAAAAATAATTGTTTGTATGTTGTTTAAAATATTACATTACATTTTTTACATACAAATTTATTATTTTTTTTCTAAAAATAATTATCAATATATTTATTACAATAATTACATAACTTTCTTAGTAACCATAATCAAAATTTGTAAAAACCAAAGCAAAATAAAAATACATTTACTTTTAAAATTATATATATAAAAAAACATATAATATATCATGTTTTATTTAATTTATTATCAAAAAAAAGCTGAAATGTGTAATAATAAAATCTTTTGGTTAATATTGAATCTATATTTTTGTGTGTGACTATGGCCATTATATTATTTATTATGTAAAGTTATCAGTAAAATTTTGTAGATAAAATAATCTTTTTTTGTAGGTTATCTTTATATTTTATTGGCTTGTGGTTTCTTAATTAGTTAAGAGATATGTATCATCGATGATGGGATAGCAAAAACAATTTTATAATTGAAACTAATGATCTTGCAGATGGATACTTATAACCGGTCACATAGTGATCCTTAAATACTGATTTATACATGCACCTGCGCCTCTCTAAATCTGCTGGTTTTGCATAATTTGATCTAAGAATATGATAAACGGTTATTTAAAAAGTTTTGTAAAACACAAATAACCATAAATCATGTTAAATGTATTTCAAAATAAATTCATTTAGTAATTATTTATCTAGTGAATTCTATTAGTATTATTTGCAAAAAATAATTATATTTTCGATTTAAAGGCTGCCAAATTCTTCTTTCTTTTCTTTATATTATTTTTAATAATAGTAAATATAATTTATTTGTAAAACAGCCATAGGTCTGACCATTTGCCCACAGTTTTTTTTAACTAACAGCTTAACAGCTATTACATATATAATTAATTTATATGTAAATATCATTATGTTTGCAAAATTTGTAGAATTACATAAATATTTACTAACAAAAACAATATGAATCATTGCAACTGGCTATTGACCATATGACTTTCATCTCAATTTGTTTATATTTTATATATTTTTCGAAATATCTAAAATAATTATTTTTGATACAATATTTATATTTTAATTATTAATAATTTTATTACATTACATACTCTTAATATTTGTAATATATCATTTATTTCCACATACAAATGAACTAATTCTGTTAATTAGTTGACAGAATTAGTATCTTTTTAAATAAAGTAAACTTCAAAATATATATACAAACAAGTCTAGTTAATAATTAAAATTAAATTAAATTTGGGTGACGAATTTTACATTAAAATAAAACAAAGTTCAACTTCTTTTTTTAAACAATACTGCTTTATTTCTACCAGCTTATCGATCTCCACAAATGTTAATTAATTGATTGACATAGATAGAAAAGTCACGGGCAGGAAGACCTATGGTCAATAGCTTTTTGTATCAGTTGACTTTTTTGAAATTATATATATTTATATAATATTGCTGTATTATGTACAATTACTGCAATATATGTTGATCCTTTTGATATTAACTTTAAATATTAAAAAAATGTTACAAATTTAGTAATAATAATAATCATTTATTGGTCAGATAATAACAATACAATTATATTTTATAAATCCTAAATAAATATAAATAATATAAATTTTAAGTAAACCCTGAAAATAAGATAAATTCTAATAGTAACAAATTTATTTTTCTCTATTTGTATTTTTTTTAATTTCTTGTTTACTATATTTACTTATTTTCTTCATATTCCTACTTTTTAGAGATCAAAGCAGTCTATGCTTATTAAAAAAATAATTACAATCACATCATTTATTGTATGTATAAGTATAAACAAAAAACTGAAATAAAAATATATTAATCGTTCAAATAAATTTAAAAAAATATAAAAGATAATAAATGACCATATCAAAATAATTGTGTCAAATATCATAAGTTATTTAATTTAATCAATTATTATTAAATATCAATTATTGATACTAGACGAAATCTCAAAATAGGATAAGTATATCAATGGTTACCAATACGGTGAAATTTAAATTTCAAAAGTTGAAAGGATTTACGAAACCATTAGGCTTCCAAATCTACACAGCTTTTCCGAAAGATTAGGAGGCAACGTTAATTGCATACGAGTGAACAAACAGTGAAAGCATATTTCACCTAATCACCTCAACAATGCAATATACTCTAAAAACCTATGGAATCCATTCCAGACGCACGTCATTAAAATGTTTATCTTCACGCGTTTTAATACTAATTCGAAACGGCGATAAAAACGGGACCGCACGCATTCAGAGATTGCGGCCACCTTTTCCCACCTATGTTCTCTTTCTTTTATTTTTTTTGTTGGTGTCCTTCTGCTCTTCTTCTGTTTGTCCGGAGCCGAAAAACAAGCAGAATGGAATGGAGGCTGGGCGGCGCTCGAATATTTAATTGCGACCGACTTGCAGGAAGAATTACAAACACAAAAAAAATAAAGAGAAGTAACTGCGAGGCGACGGTGGTTATCTCCTTCATTAATGGCCGCAAAATGGTTTCGCTAAATATAAATTATTTAGTCCGAGATAAAATGATTACGGTACCCTAATCAACGCCTCCGAGGGCTGATTACCATTTCCCAACAGTGGCCAGATGAAGTGAATATCAACGCGATTGCAGCGCCCCTAACGCTCACACACTAACGCCCACATACACATTCATACTCGTATACATATACAAATTCACACGCATACGTACACATGAGATACGCAGAATCCCATTCGGGCAAACTTTATTATCATTTGCATATAAAATAATTTAAGTAAATCTCCCCTCCGTTCCCGCCGCTGTACGGTTAGTTCTCATACCTAGGTATTAAATTCGCCCACGCACAGTTTTTAATTAAATTTATGTCTGCGAATTGCGTTGATTTTGGGAGGAATCTTTTTCAGCGGAATCTATTTAATTGAATCCACTTCCATTACTGCAAGCAACAGATGAATTAATCTGCATATATATGCTGTGTGTGTGTTTGTGTGAGAGCGTTGGAAGGAGGGAGAGATGCAGCCATTTAGGGATTAAGCGCTTTCCCCGGTTTCAATATTCGCACGTAGATAGCTCTAATCTAAAAACAACGAGCATAGGTTGTAACACCTCATGTAATTTAAATTCAAACAAATGCATACACCGCCGACATCCATAAACATGTGGAAAAGTCGCGATGTAAATATAAATTCAATGTATTTGTTACAAAACTTTAATTTAACTGTTATTATTAATTATAAACATTTACAAATATTGTATACGTTATTTCAGATTTTCCCAAACTTTTCTTGCAATGGAACACTTTACAACGGAACGGAAAAATTAACGCTCGAAAAGGCAATGTTTTCATATTTCATTGATTTTCTCGAAAACTATAATAGATAAAATGGATTCAGAAGATGCGAATAAAAGCTTGATATTTGGAGAATGTAGCGAGTGTTCATTTATTTTTATTTTGTGGGGTAGGTAATATAACATAATCAATAAAATCTTAAAAACATTCATTATTTATTTATTAATTATTTCAGTCCCGTTTTTTACGTAACACCTATTAACTTTTCACGGAACATAGTTTGGGAAACCCTGCGTTATTTAATACATTAAGTTTGATAGTCGTTTGGTCATAATGTGACCAATAAATAAATGTGTTAATAATTATAAAATAAAAATAATAAAAATCAATAAACATTCAAGTTAATTTTTAATAATTATAAAATATCTATAAAGAAAATTACTTTAGACCAATGACTTTCAAACTATTGTGCCGTTTGAGGATTGTAGATGTTTGTGGTACATAAACTCATTAAATAAATTATTTTTCGAAAAACAATAAGTAAACATATTAAAATCAATTATCTTAGCCGCAAAATTTTAACAATAGTTTATCTTCACTATATCGTGAGATAAAAAAATAGTTGAGAAACACTTCTTGATTATATTTGTATTTATGCATTTATTAACAACAAATAGAACTATTAAGATACAAATTTTGCAGTTCTTATCAAGTAATTACTTGACAAATACTTGATCTAGTTATATGCGTGCTTAAACTTGCTAAAGTCTAGCAGAACAAGTACTTGACGACAAGTATTTGCATACAAGTGCGCCACGCGCTGCTAATATTTGCACAAGTTGTCAATCACATGTACTTGACAAGATATTTGAGAAATATAGCTTAGTACTAGTAGTAGTAGCCTTAAAGCAAGTTTTTGTATAGATAGTTAGGTCTTTTAATTATTTATCAAGTAATGAATACATAATTATAACGAAAAGACTAATTGTTTAATGTAATTGCAGTTAATATACCTGCTATATATTACTAAATCATAAATCAAGTAATATTTTAAATCTTGTAGTGAAATAATGAATGTATAAATTTTGTTGAATGTTTCTTACAAGTTTTCTTTTCATATTTGTATTCTTTTTTTATTTTATATAATATTTGCAATTGAGTTTATAATTTATGTTATTGGTAAACATAATACATGCCAATTATTTCTTTTATATTTATAATTACTTTAAAAAGAAAATTATTGAAAATGTCGTTTAAGAAGCAATTATTTCTGTGTTTGTTTGAAATGTAAATTTGTTTTTAAACCCAAAAATCTAGATATTAAACGAAACCAAATAGACATGGTCATGAACGGTCTAATTCTACAAATTTATATTTATCGTATTGTTATTCGACCATTTATTTCAACCAATTTCTTTATATTGTTTTCTTCAGCAAAATATCAGAAATTTAGTTTTGACACCAGCATTCTGTTAACATCTTTCTTTATTGAACAACATTTATAAAGTTTGACTTTTTATTACATACCAATATAAAGAATCAAACTTTAATTGCACATATTTTTTATAATGATAATATGATTTGGAATAAAGTTGGTGGATTAAAATTGGAATTAACAACACTTGTTTGAAAACTGAAATTACTTTCCGAACTTTTGATTTTTAACCCTTTCGCGATGATTTTATTATGTTTTTATAATCTAAAACTATGTAATTCATTGTAAATATAGGTACTATTCAGCAATAAACAAATAAACCAAGCATAACCTGATAAAAATTACCAATCCTGACATAAAACTGACTTGTACTAGCAGTCTCAAAAGGGATAAACTAACTTTACAAAATGTAACTTCTACAATATTCTGTTATAACTAATTGCAGTATTTATCATTAATACGAACTTGTAACTAACTCATAATAAATGTGCAGGAGAATTTAAGATATTATCATAATAAAGTCATGTAACATTTTTACATATGTATCCAAATTTTCTTGTATTTAAGAACGAGCAATTTTACATGTTTGAAAACTGTAAACTAGGACAAGGCAGTTCAAAAAAGAAAGAAAGGTTATTTATAATTTTTATAATAATAATTGGATAAATATTTTAACAGGGACAAGAAAGTCTTATATAACTGTGTGAATTATGAGCGATGTTGAGACTTGTTATTTTAGCAAAAGCTATAATGTCATACACACTTGATACCTAAATGCTCACTGGTAGTTGACGCGATTACACACCTTGTTTACTAAGCTAATCATCCTATTAGAAGCAGCGTTTGATGTATAATTTATTCTACTGAACGTTATATGAATATTCAGTAAATTATGGATTATTCGAACGTATGTGCGTTTATTACGTAATAAGATAAGAGTACGTTTCATTTTAGTACCTTACATAATAGTATACTCAAAGTCGGCGCAAAACATCAAACATACAGATAATCAAGGATGTCAAATATAGATTTGAAATATTTATTCAAGTTCTATTACCGCACAATGTTTAATTAACTCAATACTCGCTTCGATAGATAATTGTGAAACTATATGGACGGACGCGGTGTTATCGTACTGTTTACTCAAGCATTCAACTATTAAACTACAATATAAATATAGTAACTAATTTCCCATTAAACGATTATTCCATCATATATAGTAGCCTTTCGTGTTATGTAAATGCGTTATCGAATTAATCTGTATTTACATTTTGTATACGCATGCATTTTCACTAAATCTTGAGTGCTTCAACAGCACTTATATATAATCTTATGTTATTCGACTATTTATAATTATATTAAAAATGTATTGTAGATGAATCAAACATTTTATTTTATCAAATTTTTCTCTTAATAACTGTTAAAAAAAACTTTCTTGCAAGAAAAAAAAAACATTGTAGAAAATATTCTAAAACTGTGAATAATAATATAATAAATACAATTACCCGATTGATTGAATAAATTGAATTCATAAAAATAAAATGAGATCGTATCGTTCATTGGGCGTATAGTTACCAATTTTATATACAGTATAAAAATCAAGTCGAATAATGGGACATTCGGTATTGATTTTCGAGTTAAGTGAGTCCCTCGATATTTTCTGGTGTAAGATTGACGTCCCCCAATGGATATTTTCATCACCTTAACTCAAATTGACACATATATGTGAAAGGAGAAAAATATTTTGATCGTCCACGCGCGCGCGCTCTCAACATTCTTTATTATATAACATAATTTAATATAAATCCTTAAAAAAAATGTGAACCACGAAATTTCATAAATAAATTAAATTCATCGTAGAAATTGTATTAGAAATAATTTGAATTTTTTAACTGATTTTATTTCTAAATTGTAACTTCTTGTATTGGAAATGGAAATTTATTGTATAAATATAACAACATGAAGATGAAAAGATATATGTTTTTATCTTTAGCTATTTTGCCAAGACAAAGCACTTATTTTACAGAAATATTTGTTCTTAAATGTAGTTTTTAATAACCTCAACTTAATGGATATTTCTTTGGAAATACTAATTTTGATGATTTTTTTTTGTGAATAATGACGACATTATATACAATGTTTAGTCATTGTGTAAAATTCTGCAAGAAAATTTGAAAAGTATATGTGTCTTTATATATTTTTATCAGATCTTTGTTAAAGCATTTGAAACCAAAGGCTGAACTAAGTCTATTCCATCAATCTAAGTTTAAATATGTGGAGTTACGACTTCTTACATTATAAACATATTGATTAATATTTTATATGAATAAAGTAAAATTATGTAAGAATTGAATAAAATTTCTGTACGCTGATGATTACTATTGTTATGTAATTATTAAAACTATTATTTTTATTTAAGAATATGTATTGGCCTATTGGCTGAACCAAAAGGCTGAAAACTATTAATAATGTATTTTTTTATTAAATTAAACAAATAAAAATAAGAAAATAATATATTTTAGTATTTTTTTTTATAGTTTTACGTAATATTCTAGAATTCCTTTAATAAAAAATATATCAAAATAAAATCTCACAAAACAAGAAATTTTATTTTGATATATTTTTTAATTTTGTATATATTAAAAAAAAAACAGAATAAGTTGCTAAAATCATTTGTATCTATTTTTCTTTATGTAAACTTAAATCGGTTTTGTAAGATGAGTTAAGTTAAGATGAAAAAAACGGTTATTTAAAAAAATCATGTTTTGCAAAAACCCTTCATTATGCATAAAAAATATTATTATTTTTCAATCGACTACTAAGGTTTGTTGCTCATTTTTGTTTAAAATATTAAATTAATTGTAAATATCCTAAAAATAGTAGTTAATACCAAAAAAAACACAAAAGTTATTAAAATAACGTTAGTCTGCATCTATTTAAAATATCGTTATAGCTAAGATGAATAGTATCTAGATTTTAAAGAAAACAATACGGAGCATTTCCGTTTTGAAGTTTGAAGAGCGAAGACAAATTGCCTGTAAACGTTATTTACTGTAGATAAGTCACGTCTTTATCGTCGAATAAAATATGGAATCGATCAAATAAAAGAAGGAAAAAGTGTCTGTAAGGACTGTAAGTTTGTACAGCGCACATAAAGCGAGATATATATATAAAAGTGCCTGTGTTGCATGCGATATGTATTCATAAATTGCCAAGATATTGTACGACAGATACTAATGTGCGTGAAGCGAGTTTGCGTGCTCACCTCTTTTATTTCGCCCACATCACAGGGTCACACCGTGCACCGTACATAAAATAAAATATATTACATAATTTTCATATATCATATCCGTGCTGGCACCGGGGAGGATCGATAAATTCCAAATTCGAAACGGACGCAATCCATTCAGTCTGCATCTCTAATAAACAACAATCTTTCATTCGTTTAACCACTTAATTAATACTATAATATATGGAGATCAGGCATTCACTCTTGAGTTTCTTTAATTAAATCATCTGGTTGCTGTTGTTATTTTTTTTCTTCGTCCTGCTGCTGCTGCCTCCTCCTGGTCTCCATCTATCTGCAGGCAGTTAAAGATCGCCGCTCCTGTATGCAGCGAGCTTAATTTATGTATATCAATTGGAATATTGATTTATATTAATCTGGACCGTGCGCCGCGTTGAAGCACTATTTATTACTTCACAAATGCATTAAGCTACGCATGGTGTACTTAAGCGCAATTGAATTAATTAACATTAACGAGAACGAGCCGAGAAATTCGGAGAGGAGTTGAGATGAGAGTCGAAAACAATTCCTGGACGAAATGACACATCTTGTGAAAATGTGGATGAAGAGTGGTGTGGATGAGCGTTTGTCGGCACGATTCCCTTTCAACTCGTGCACCACATTTCCACGGTTAAATTAGAAATGTTAATATATTACAGAAATTTACTAATGATGCGTCTCCTGGCTGATACTATCTGCAGACGTGTCACATGTTGTGTTTACTATATGTGAACTCTTGAATGTATCTTTTCATACTAGGCTAATCTTGATCCCCCAGTTAACAAAGGTTCCCATTTATAACGTAATGAAAGATACTTATCTTTCAAGTACGAGTTTCTTGGAATGCTGGGTTTTACTTGTTGTGAGATTTTTACCTTTGCCGCGCTGGCGCAACTTGGACAGATGCAGTTATGATTGCCGCAAAACATTATTCCAATTATTATAATTGGATGTGTATTATGAACCACCTGATACTGCCGGACGTCGGTGCTGTTGCTACCGCCGCCTCCACAAACCCCCGTCGCAGCCCTCGAACAGTTTTAATTGCAATACATCAAGAGAAATACGATGATGATTTCCCCGGAGCCCCTCCGTCGCTTTTTGGATGATACCAACTGATCGCATTGCATTAATTACTCGGACCCCATCCGTCCCAGTATTCTTTTTATAATTCCATAAATTCTTATTACTAACTGAAATTTGCTTTGACACTTGACAGTTTTCATTTGCGCAAATAACCATAACAGCCAAACAGCATCTATATATTAAAATACATTGCAGTAATTCATTACACACAAACATATGACATAGGAAAGTATTAATTTTCTATACCTATCAATGTTATACTCTTTTTCGATAAATGCTATTAATATAGATTTACTACTATTATAATAAATAAGTATTACTTTTAATATATACATTTTCTTTAGTATTTAAAATACTTTTGTATTTTTGAAACCCCCCATAACTTGATTTATAAATCTATTTTAATATAAAATGTACAGCAGTTAATAAATATCTGGGTTATGAAAAATCATAATAAATTTTGATATGACTTATTATTTTAAACCTTATTTTTTAATTTAATTGTTGTATATACATTAGTAACGATGTAGATATAAATTAAATTAGATTCTTTAGTTATTAATTTTATAGTTTTACTATTTATATTTCATATTATATTTATATATCTCTAAATGTATAATAATTTATACCCACCAGTAGATTCTAGTATTTATTAATCTTTAAATATACTAAAGACACAAACAGGTTATACACATCATCTTGTTCGTGACACATATATTTAATAATTATAATATTTAATCTGAAGTAAAAAAACAAGCAACACTTGCCGAATTTCGAATAGTTTATAATAGTTGGTCAAAACTCAATATGGTTTGAAAGAAATTAAATTTAATAATTTCTGTCTGAATTTATTGCATCAAGTTTTCAAGCATATATTTTTGTTAATAGTATAAAATATACAAATAAATCAAATTGTATATGTATGTTGAGCAATTATAAATAAAATAAAAAAGTAAAGTTTTTCAAGTATTATAAAACTTATGTGTTAATATGCATCAATATAATGTATCTGAACAATTCAAGTTATATATTTACAATAATAATAATATGTATTACAACAAGTATAAAATTAGTTATTCAATTATATAAAATACATGAATCCTAGGATACACATAGAAGATATTCTTTATATAGCAATATATTGAAATCTTTGAAATCGGACTAATCGAGGATTTCAAACCCTCACAAAAAGATACTTTATGTCTTAATATTGTTTATTGTAAAAAACGTGTATTACATAATATCATTTAGAAATTAAAACATGTTAAAATATGACAAGACTAAAATATATTCTGTTGGAAGCTTTCCGATAGGAAATCGTTCCGTTCCACGCTTGTTATTTGGTTTTTCTGTTTTTATTTTTTTTTTGTCTATGGCCAAAAAAAATCTACTTATTGCCAAAAAGGTTGGCAGGTTATGAATTATTAAAATATAAAAAAAATATATATTGTTTTATTTGGATTTGTTGGAAATCAAATGTAAATAACATTAAAAAAACATTGTTTATTTGATAATGTTACTATTATAAAAGTAAATGAGAAATCGATGATGAAAAGCAGATGAGCTATTAAAGAAAATTGTAACAAGTAAAATTTATTTATTTAATTATACAAATACATGAATCGTACGAAATACATAGAAGATACTTGCAAAAATTTAGAAAAGTTTATAAAGACAGTTTTTCGAAAATTTGGACAAATAGAAGACTTCTAAACCTCACAAAGAGATACTTTACTGTAATAAAGATCATTTATGTATAAAATTAATATTGTATGTACCAAATTTATAAAATTTAGTTTGTTTTGAAATATTGCTGTGGATTTTATATATTTTAATATTATTTATTGGACAAAACTTATGTTACTTAGTACAATTTAGAAATTAAAATATGTTGCAATGTGGTGAGACTAATAAATATTTTTTTATTTGGATTTGCTGGAAAGCAAATCCAAATGTAAAGAAAATTAAAAACAAACATTGTTTTTTTGGAAAAGTGACTATTATAAAAGTAATTGAGAAATCAATGATGATTCAGCAGATGAGTCATTAAAGAAAATTGTAACATGTAAAATTTACTTATATAATTATAAAAATACATGAATCGTGCGAGATACACAGAAGATACTTTCAAAAATTTAAAAAAGTTTATATAGACAATTTTTCGAAATCTTTGAAATTGGACTAATCGAGGACTTTAAAACCTCACAAAAAGATACTTTATGGTAATAAAGATCAATTATGTATAGAAAAATATTGTATGTACCAATTTTATAAAATTTAGTTTGTTTTGAAATAATGCTGTAGTTACCATATGCATTTTATATATCTTAATATTGTTTCTTAAAAGAAACGTATATTGCATAATATCATTTAGAAAATAAAACATGTTACAATATGACAAGACTAATATATATTGTTTTATTTGGATTTTCTGGAAAGCAAATGTAAAGAAAATTCAAAAAACAAACATTGTTTATTTGGAAAAGTGACTATATAAAAGGAATTGAGAAATCGATGATGAAAAGCAGATGAGCTATTAAGGAAAAATCGTACAAGGGGAATAATAAAAAAAGTTGTATATTGGACGTCAGATAGAATGGAGGAGATAAGCGTACTCGTCGCGAAAAGGAAAGATAGGTAAAAACGTCTCTCATTACTGTCATCTGTTGCTGCAATATTACCATAATTATGGCTTCGTTGAAATCAGCCATTTGTTGGGTTGTATGACGTACGCGACGTACGTCCGTACGTAACAAGGGGGCAAGGCGAAAAGAAATAATTAAGATTCTTTAGTGATACAGTCCGATGTAAAATGGAATTCTAATTAAGCAGCTTACAAGGAATGGATTTCTGTTAAACAAAAAGAGGAGCAGAAGGAGGATGAGAAAAAGGAAAAAGAACGGCGATGAGAGACGGCGGAAGATAAGGAGAGGAAAAAGTCTCGTTCTACTTATCGTTCAAGGCTGATTTGCAATTTAATATACGAAAAGAAACTTTTAAAAAGAAAAAGAAAAAAAAGACAGAGGGAGAGAAGTTTCGAAGATCAAAGAATTATACATTACTCTATTACATTATATCACGAACGCCGAAAAAGTATGGACATAGATAGGGAGGGTATTAATCAAATCGATATTATTATTAATTTTAATTTAGTCAATATAATTCATCAATAACTAATTGCAAACCAAAATATTAATCAAAACCAAACAAATACGTAGGTTGTATATACATATTTGCTTGAACATAATGAAAATTCATTAGTTATTATTTATTTACAACAGAGTGCACAAGTAAAGTTTTGTATAAGATCCTCAAAGATTTGAAGATCCGCTACTGATTTTCAATATCTATTAATATCTTTATGTAAAACTTTTAAGCAAAAGATTTCAATATCAACGATCTCTAACGAAATTCCTACATTATTTAAAGTTTTTTTAAATTCTCGATTTAAACCTCTTTCAATATTTATACAGGTAGTTACTATTTATGATCTTGAATTTCTCAAAATATACATAGTGTTTATATTTAAGATTCGAAACAGCCGTGGACTTTAAATATATGTTGTAAAGAAGTAAATAAGAAATTGCAAAACGGTTTCCTGTATTTTATACAACATCTTAAGATAGAAAAAAATCAAATATTTGCGTAACTATGCCTACGATGAGAGTAAGAAAAAAGAACACAGGTAAAATATGTGAATAGGAGCGTTTTGTAAGTTCCATTTGTAAATGTTAACAAATAATAGCGCAATAAATTATATAAATATTTACTTAGGATACGACACGGGTAGAATGTAGTTCGCTCCCATTGATCGGTGTGTATGTGTGTGTCTGTGCAGCGAGAAACATGCATTACTATTTATAAGCTAAGCCGTTGGTACTTGTAGGTGCATTCGACATTTGAAAGGAATTTCCAATGCCCTTTTCTATACTTCATCCCACCAAATCCCGTTTGAAAAGGACGGAACAGAAAAATAACACCTTTAAATTTGAAATCATTTCAAACGGGATTTGCCTCCCTAGTGACAAACCCGCGCAAACTCTATTTTTATTTATCCCCGCATAAGCAAATAAAGAAATTTTTTGATGCAGCTATAAACGTCTCGATTGGTTCAACGTATCCATTTGAATAGAGAGTGAAAATAAGTAGAATCTTATTGCAATTCTCATTTTTTACAAGCTACAAGTGCTACCTGTAATACATATGATACTTTTCAAGACATTTATAATATTTATTTAAATATTTCTATTCTTCTTTATCTTCCTGAAAGGTAATTAATAATAAAAACTATAAGCATATTATTACAATTACTTAAATAAATGGAATTATAACTAAAGTTTTGTAAGAGAAAATAATAAATTATATTTTAATTAATAACTAAATATTGTGTAATTGAAATTTATTATTTCTCAATTCAATTGCAGATTATGATCAATATTTGCTGTGTTTGTTAGGTAATATGTTTAAATATATGTATATAGGTTTGTTTTCATTCACTATTGCGTGCATTCAATTATTCAAGAATGATCACAATCTTTCTATGAAATCATAGTTGGTAATCTTACGTCAATTAATTAAAATGAAACGTTGAAATTAAATTGTAATAAGTAATAAATTATATAATATTTTAATGTTATTTTAATTATTTTTAATATAACATTAATTAATTCATAACTCAAGTTACATAATAGATAATATATTATTAGATCTTGTTAAAATAAAGTGTTTTACATTGTTTACTAAATTTATTATGGTGCGTATACACCTCAAAAGTAAACTCAATACGCGAATTTACAAGTCGTTTGTTCAGTCATAATGAACATAGTAATTTTTAAGAACTAATTAATAATAATAATTTTTTGGGCAAACATCGATACATAAGAAGAAGAGAAAAAAAAGTACAATTTATACATAAATAAATTTTAACATACAATAAAAATATATATACCACTAGGCTGCCCAAAGGGCTAACGACCATGGTCTTTCCGCCCTTTAAGAAATATTTTTCTTCTTCAGTATAACATTCTCAAGGGAAAGAGATTTGGCTCCAATGCAGAAGTGACTGCTAAAACTGAAGCGTATTTTGAGGCCAAAGATAAATCGTTCTACAAGAAAGGTATCCAAATGTTAGAGATTAATAAAGTCAAATATTACCCAAAAGTTGTTGTTTTAATAGTCATCCTAGAAATTATTGTGTGAAAAACTTTTATAAATTTGAATAGTGTAATTTTATCAAAATAAATACTAGAATGAGTAAAATATTGAATATTGCATTATTTTTCTTAACCTTCACACTTCATTTATGAACCAAGAATCGTACTCTAAAAGTACTTATTTGCATTCTTTGTACTCCCTTAATATATAAAAAAAAAAACCTCACACATCTACGAGAAATTGAGTCAAATCATATTTTATCGAATAATATTAAAGAAATATTGGATTATGAATTCGTAGCTTAATTTAAAAAATAAACTTACAATTTTGATGGAATCCAATTATTAATCTTAGCCAAACACTTAAAAGTATAATTTATTTTAAGTAGTATTAACAATTCTGTGTAATATTAAGAATTATTGTTACTTAGAGAAGTATTAAGTACTTGATACCATCACTGGAAATAATATCTTTTTTTTGGAATTATATTGCAAGTTTAAGCCTCTTAGAGTATTAAAGAACGTCATGGAAAACGTGATCCATTTGTAACATTATTGATTTTATTCAAATATCTACATCACCGATTCTCAATCTTTGGGTCGACACAGAAAGACCTATGTCAATTGCCCTTTACATCAGTTAACATTGTCTTTCATTTTTATATTATTGTATGAAAATGTTTGATTTTCTTTTTTTATTGTTGCAATAAAGATTTTTTTGAGAACTGTCACATTGTGTGAAAGCTAGGAACAGATTAAACACTCTTATCAATTAGATCACACTAGTTGAGAATTGCTGGTCTAAACGATACTGGTATTTTTTTAACATTTTTTATTTCACTGCTCACTTGAACTTTTTATTAAACTTCCACAGCTTAGTTAAATTATGATAATGTTTTAATTTTGTACTTTGGACTTATTTGGAAAATAATTTAAGAAAGGGCAGAAATAGACCTTTGCAGAAGTCGAATTATATTTATATTGTATTGAGTTTTATAATTTATTGTTGCAATAAATATTATTATTATTATTAAATGATTTTTCAATTTCTAAGCTTGCATTATAACATAATATGCAATTATAAAATTGAAATATTGAAGAGAACGACTTAGTGAATTTGGTAATACTAAACTTAGTTCAGAAACAATTTTATGATATACATTATGAAAAAATATGAAATGTTCTTGCTTGACAAATGTTTGCAACTGTTTAATACTTCTTTTATTTCGTTTGTGAAGGTATGCATTTTGCAATATTTGTGGAACGTGTGCGTTGATGCGCAGAGAATAGTGAAATGAAAATGTTTGTGCGGTAGTAAAATTTTGTCAGGACTGTATAAATGTCCAGAGGTTTATATATTGACGCGGCTGTGTTGTGATAACTTTGTGGAAGCAGCACATACACTTCTGTCATGTCGGCGGTGTTTTATAAATTTTATATACATTATAAATGCGTGTGTGTGTGAGTGTATGTGCAAATGCGAAGGGATGGAGGGGTCGCGGGGAGTGTAGGTTGTAGTGGGCGGTTGGAATGACGGGGAGCGGTAGAAGGGGGGTTGATGTGCAGTGCAACATTTTATACGGGAATTCCATACGTGGGGAACGTTAGAGGGTTTTGCGGTGGAAGAACACGTGCAATCACGCCCTCTCCAAATTAATGATACAACAAACACGCTTTGCATAGACCTGAACATATATATCAAATGGCCAGACTGGCCAAATCTCCGGTTTACAAGTTATATCTGGACTGAATTGCAAATTGTGTGTTTCTCTATTAACCGACGTTCATTTACAATTCCACGTCGGATCCGTTCGTACGATTAATGGCCCCGATCATATTATAAATTTATATTTTAATTCTGCTCCGTTATAAAATTCCCAAATCCGATTACCGGGAATTGAGCGGACCACCCCTCTTCTACTCACACTTCTTATTTTCTTTTTCATCAAAATTACATAACGCAACATTATTCTTTCGCCAGAGATGGTTGAGCATCGAATTAAGTGTTTTGCAAATACGCAGAACCTGGGGGGCAGCGCCCTTCTCTGTGTATACTTTATTACTGCTGCACTTTAAGAATGGAACCCTCTTTCAATTATATGGGGCGCTCACAGAATTTGGATGGAAACACGTGGCGGTTTTCCCAAACCATTCATTTTTGCTTTTCCTCCCACTCGAGCACCTGTTACTGTTACCTAATCGATCCTTCCTCATTTCTCTTCCTTTATCTCTCTCTCTCTCTTTTTTCTCTCCAAATATTATAACATCCCCATCTTACGTTCACCGCTCACACACAAAAGGATAACAACAAGGATATCAATCACGTTACCATCTCCCTAAAGAATCCATCCGTACAAAAACATTTTCCTAAGATCCTATTTGCAAGTTTAAGCTTATTTGTGCATTAAAGAAAAGATACGTCGTACAAAACGTGATGCATTCGCAACATGATTGAATATCTTCAAATATCTACATAATACAAGACTTTCGTGTTCTAAGCATGATGTAGCGATATAATATTTTATTTTTAAAGTAATAAATTGATAATTTAATCACAAAATTTTGGAGAAAATCTCTTAGTTATTGTTAATTATTATTCCTAATAATTTTCTTGACAATATTTAAATAAATTTAACAAGAAATTTACTTATAACTGATATTTAACTAACAAATCATATCTTTGTTACTAATATAGTATTATTGTTTATGTTTTTATTCATATTTTTTAAAGAACGAAATCATTTCAAAGTAAATGACTAAAATAAATAGGTATTAGAAAATATTTTTTAACAAGGAAAGTTTCTATTGAATCGTCCTCATTACCTCCTTTAATTCACTTCTACTCTATTTGAAAATTTTATTTTAATGTAAAGTAAATTATTATAAATTTTCATTAGAAAAATAAAATAAAAATGCCAGTGCATGTGAAATATTATCATAACCTTTCTGAACTTTGTTTCCGTGGAACTGCGGCTAACTGTGTGTACCTATGGGGATGCCATGTTTAGATAGTGATGAGAATAACAAAAACATATCTAGCAAACTATGTAATTGCCCCCTAAGCTTACCACCTGTTCTGGTCCTTGAATGATAGCGCAAGGGGCTACTATATACCATGAGAAGAACGTGGCAGCCTGGGAAACTGTACGCTGTTTGAAAATTGTGAAGCGGAAGGAAAACGTCGTCCCAAATGGGAATTCACCGCAAACACGATGAAAAATCGCTAGCTAACAAAATTGAACAAACAAAAAACGGTCTGCATACCAACTGTGATTTTAAAAATGAAATCTAAATCATAACTTTTGAAAAGTTGTTTCATCTGTTAAAACTAAACCTTGTTTTTCATATTATTATTCTAATAAATACAAAAATAATTAAATATAATCTTACCTCCATTAACGAATTGCGTTCAACGTAATTATATTGTTAAGAGAAGTATCAAAAGTAAAAATACAAAAAAAATAAAACGTTTCCAATGTAATTTAACTTCTTTCATTTCGTTTCTATTTTCATTGTTGCTAACAAGATTTTAGTCAGAACATCATTTTCTGCATTGAATACATTTATAAAATCCTCTTCACCAATAAAAGACCAATTTTTAATAAATTATATTGATTTTATTTATTGTAATTTAGACTTTTCGTATTATTGAGATAAATTTAAAAAAAAATCATTAATTCATAAATTAAATGTGAAAAGCTTATACAAGTTTTAAACGAGTTGTTATAAAAATATTAGTACATTCATTTACAAACATTTTGAAATTGGTCGTAAATTCGAGTGATTCTAAAATATTGAATCGGATTAAATAAAATCAATTACAAATTTTAATGAAAGAAATTTTCTTATAATCCGAACGGAATCATAAATTGGATGTAAATATGCCGCCTATTTAGAAATGCGTTCTTGAATATATTGAAAAGCACAATGGATTACGAGATACTTTTATTATCTATCAAAAACCGAGGACATAATCTACATTAAAATGCGTTGCACCTTAGAAAATAATAAAATCAAGCTGTCCCCTATTAAAATCTGTCATAAATAATGTAAGAAAAAAGAAAAGACTTTATTATCACAAAATCCGAATCGGTTTTCCTGTCCGGCTTATAGTGTCGATAAATTAGACAAGTTTCCATAAAAACCGTCTTGTTAAATGGACATTGTGTGTCGATGCAGGAAAAAGGGAAAAGCATTTCTGCAGCATTTCAGAGTCACTACTTAAATGGAGACCCGAGATCGTAATCAATCTAGTTAATCTCTATCGCTGCGTGTGCATGTGTATGTGTGTGATGCTCGGCCAATTGTCGTTGGAACAGTAAACAGATTGTTATCCGATATAAAACTCCTTCCCCTTTTTAGCCCCATAAAAACAAGAAACGCGCACCCTTTAAGTTAAATAAAATTAAAATTTATCGCGCCACCCCGACTATAAACTCATCTTCTTGAAACACAAAACCAAATGAGCAGACGAAGAAAAAAAAAGAGAAGGAGAATATTTATCACCCTATAAAATGTATCAGTAATTTAATCTCGCATCCGTCCTGCTCATATCGGGTTGCAATTGATATTCATAAACAATATTTGAATAATCATGGGATGCTGACAGTGAGTGCACTTACGTTTGAAACGGTTCAGATCAGACTAAGATGTAACCGAATGTAGCTTTTTTTGAAGAAATTACTTGATTATTGTATAAAACAAAAAAAAAAACAAAAGACAACAAAAAGAAACCCTTAAAAACTGAAGCCAAATTTTAAAATTATTTTAAGAAATAATATTAAAAATCTTCAATAATATGTTATTGTGTGGTAATTGTACTATCTAAATGAGACAATAAATTATGTTATAATATACTACAATGACTATAGAGTACTATATTCAAGTATTTAGTTAGTTGTTTATTCTGAATATATGTTTTTTTTAAGTAAAAAAAATATTGAGTTGAAATTATTTGAAATCCTAGTTTTCTTTTTGATTTTCTTATTACTATAATAAAAACTATCAAATATTAGTAATGTTGTTCATATTTTTATATTATTTCATTGAAAATAGCTGAATTAAATTATTATTTAAAATTTATGTGTTTATGTAGATACAATTATGCAAATCTCAACATTTTTGACAAAGAAGTATAGAAAATGTTTGTTCACCTAAAGTAAATTATAAAGATACTTTGAACAAAAATATTAATATTTAGTAAACATAATGTATTTTATTTTAAATATAATTTCAAAAACATAATATAATTGCAATATGTTAGTTTCTATATCGACATAAGTCATAATCAATCTTAAGACTTAAGTTCAATGTAACTAGAATATTTATATATAATGTTTAGATTAGAGCAGAAAGATATTTTATTTTGTAATTTATTGTTGCAATAAAAGCTATTAATAATAATAATTTATTGGCCAAACATCAATACATAAGAAAAAATAAGTACATTCTATACATATAAATAAATAAATTATAACATAAAAAAATATATATATATATATATTAACAGGCTGGCCAAAGGGCTAACGACCGAGGTCTTTCGGCCCGAAACGATATTATTATTCTTGAGATTAAATTAAATTTACAATAAAGTGACAATTTTGTATAAGAGTAAATAGAAGAATTTAAAAATATTATCAATATATTAGATTCGAATTAAATGGATATAATTTAATATAACTTTAGTGTTATCAGCTTAGTTAGATTTCAATACTTATTACATAAGTTTATGTATATATAGAAACATTGATTTTGATTATACAATGAATTTAATTACTATAATTACGAATAGCTATGCACATAAAAACATTACCATGTCAAAAGCTATAATGAGTGTGACTTAAATGAATTGCAAAAAAAAATATGTATAAAGAGGAGACGACGCGTTCCTCGTGTTCTATTCTTTCTTGTCGCCAAGAACTAATTACGTTATTGCGTGTCTAGAAAATGAGTTTGTAGTGACAATTTCTTTCTACGGTATTATTGATCGCAGTTCGCACGTCTCGGTGGCTTTGTCTAGCCTACTTGAAAAGAAAATAATCTAAATAAAAAAAGAAAGGAAAAATATATAGAAGTGGTTTCTCTAAGAATACAAAAAAATAAAACGCACGCGAAAGGACTTATCCAGCGTACAAGAAAAAAAGTATGGACTGTGGTGAAAGAAAATACACGCACGAATAAGAAAGAAAGCAATTCTAAGCTAAAAGTAAGTAGTAAGAACGGCGTTGGCACATTTAAGATTGAATATGGAATTAATATGAAAAAAATAGGTTTTAGCAGTAATTATTTATTTGGATGTTGAATTTAATTATATTTAAATTTGTTTATTTTGATAAATATTTATCTATCTAATATTTACATATATTATATTGAAAATATTGGCCCAAATTGTGACCATTGAATATGTTTAAATATCAATATTATTTTTTAATAAAAAATATTATTCATTTGTTGTACATAATCAATATTATTCTAATTGTTAGATATGATAAAGAAACTGGAACTACTTATAAATTATAATATTTTTCACATTAAAAGCAACATAAATTCAAAATAAATATAAATTTATAAAATATAAAAATGTTATTAGAAAATATGTTTAATTCATATGATGAGATTTACTAAATTATACTTATTTTATTAAATATATCATGACAAAAAACATTAACTCTGGTTATTTTATTAATTAAAATATTATTGTATATAAAGTATTATTGACCTTAGAAAGATTCCAGTCGAAGAGCCTAAGAAGGATCATTGGTGCTCCATGGTATATTACGAAGAGGAGAATTCTTGAGGACCTTCAAATGGAAACAGTAGCCGATACCAAAATAGACTAGACAGACATCAAAACGTAATAGCTGTCAATCTTCTAGACAATAGCCTATTTGATTAAGATTTTAAAGTCTTTTGTTCTTTTGGAATGTAATTAAATTATTTTATAGTTAGTACGTCATTCTAGTCTATTTCTTTATGTATTACTTAGCTTTATGATGTTATTTTAACTATGTTAAAGTGTAATATATTATTTTTTTAATACTTTAGGGATAGTATTTTGATTAGAATGATTTGGGTATAGTTTTCATCACTATTATATTAATTTGTAATAATTGTATATAATTTCAATCAATTCTGCTCTGGCAATGTATTACAAAAAAAAAATAACTAAAACTAAAGTAATTTCCAACCAATTACTTAGTGTTTTATCAGTTAGCAAGTTCAAACCTTTTTCACTTGAATCGTTCAGAGATGTGCACATTAAGAAAACTGGGCAGTTCTATGTGGATGTGGTTTTGTAGCCTCTTTGCTTCCTCACCATTATTTTTTTTATGAAACGCTACTGGAATACAATATGACATTAAAACTACACTACTACTACTACAACTTGTCAGTTTTATAATTCAATAAATAAATATGTTTTTGTTGAAGTAAGTATATATTTTTTTTGCATCTTGGAATAAACTATGCTGTCAAAGTGCATAATTGTTGGTACGATTTATATACGTGTAGTGTTACGCAATGTGTGGATGCAGCATTAAATTGTAAGATTGTTGTATATGGAGAGCACATTCAATAAATTGGCTAGAGTAGTATTAAATAAATCACTTATTTATTGCTGCGATTAGAATACTGCGTTAGAATTAGATTCTAATTGGATGATCTATGCAAAGCTTGTAAACTAACCAATTGACGTTTCCTGCATGTAATTTACAGAATATATTTAAGAAAGTAACAGTTATGCAGATTTAAATTAGAGCCCACGTTTTCCAGAGCGCCAGAACGAGAAGGGGGATTGGATTGATGGATTTATGGATTCGCGAGTGAGACAGAAAAGACGCGAAGAGAGCAGCAACACGTTCGTATGGGTAGTTCCTGCCTAAATATAAATACTGGCTCTTCCACGGGAGAAGGAAGAAAATTGGCGTCGAGCGAAATGTTAATGGCAAATAGCCGTAAATCTTTAAAATATGGCAGCAGGATGATATTAATTTATGCATTTATAAATACACCGCTTTGAAAGTTTTGTAAAGGCGTTGCGAACAGCGTACTCAATTCCTTTTTGCATTCGCATGAACTTGGTGGATGGATACGCATTCCGACATAAATTTTGATCCACTTTATATGCTCGTTATCTTTGTAATGCACTTCAAAAACACTGACGGTTACAAGCAATTAAACGAAATTACTTTTCAGGAGGCCCCACGGTACACGCAGATGATATACATACGTGCATGTACAATCGCCGTTTTTACTGTCACTGCAAAGGCAGCTAATTAAGTTTGACTCTGAGGCGCCTTATGAAATTTTATACCAAAAAGCATTAAATGTTGGTCAACCACTAAACTTTTATCTCCTAGAAAGGCCGTAAATGTTTTAGAATAGTCGGCCTGCAAAAGGGATACATTAAACTTGAATAACATGACAAAAAAAAACAAGAAGAAACAACACGTGACTGGTAAAAATCGGTTTTATATCTTGTAAATACACTAAGAAGAATACCTTGAGGCAGATGTAGAGTTTTTTTTCTAAGAAAATTTCAACGGTTTATTTTGTAAAGCGCGAAGTTTCGTTGTTTGAATTTTACAATTCTACTATTAAATCGTAGAAAGGTGGTAAAATTATTTATTTTAGCACCCCGTTGATAAAATATTCTAATGCATTAGCACGTTTTCTAGTATAATGAAATGATAATAATTTATGTGTCCATAATATTTAATTAAAGATTCCTTTCGGGCGACGCAAGGCGAAATCCCCCTATTTACGCCATCCCCTCATTAGGGAAGTTTCCCTTTTAAGTACTCAACTTATTACCCGGAACTCGTATATACCTCGCCATAAGGTATTTGGGAACTCAACCACTAATCCTCGGCAAATTTTTTCCGTGCTTTGATTTAAGCAGATTCGATTTTTACACTAGACGGTTGCTTTTAGCGAAGAACACCTTCTCGCTTAAAGTACTCCCCAAAGCATTAACGAAGTCCTGGGAGAATTTTTTAGAGAGCGAAATTAAAAAAAAGGAACTTAATTAAACCGCATAAATCCAAATAACTGGACACAGAAAGTACGTGATAATTTTAACTTATTGCATATAGAACAAATATGATTTTTCTTATTTTACAACTCTAAAATTATTGATTATATCTCAAAAGTAGTTGTACTTAAGAATATTTACTTTCACTAAATTATAATTTAAAATTACTTTAATATAATTGTATAGTAAATTACATTTTTTAATTATTAATACAGAATTTATAGTAATATATTTATTATTGGAATAAAAATTAATGAAATCTACATTTTGTCAACCAATAATTGTTTTCAATCTCTAAATTAGCTCTGAGTAATCCGATAAAATCTTTGTATCTGATTGCATTTTTTTGTGAGCTAAAATATAAAATATTTTGCTCTGCTATTTGTCCGATTTAGGACAATCTCAATCTTTCTGCCAGGAGATATAGTCAAAAATATAAAACGCACCACATTAATTAACCTAACACATTTTTTTATTGAGTATTTGTAAATCGTGAGTATGTTTGTATTAAAAAAAATAATTGTATTAAATAGATCGTTTTTTGTTCATAAGAGAAATTATTTTACAAACTATATTAATTTACTGATACAGTAAAGATAGTTAACAAAATCTTCAATTTGACAGCTAAATCAACATGATTAACAGAATGAAGACTAACATGTATTTAAAACAGTTTGTTAAAACGTAAAGTACGTTTTTATAAAAAAAAATACATGAGGTCAATAAATTTAATTTTATATGTAGTCCTCAGTTTACGCCGCAGTTCCATTCCTTCAAAATCCGTCGAAAATCAAATTGACGTAAAATGCATCCATATATACAGGTACAGGGTTAGGTTCTACATAAGTAAAAAAATAAGTATATTAATACAACATAATACAAACTTCGCAGCGGCGTATTTATAAATTAGAATTTATAATCTATATTTTGTATAGTTCTATAAGTTACTACTTCTTGGTTAAATGAGTGCTATTTTATGATGAATGAAAAATGTTCAGCTTCTACGTTCTACATCATACAAGTAGAACTTTTAATTGAAAATTGTACCAGCCTAATTATTTTACACTGTATAAGTTATTAAACTTCTGTAAGTTGCTACAGGTCTGCTGCACGATTAATATTATCCGACATTTGATTTTCTCATACCAAAATTCTAACGAATCACTATTTTGTTCGGAAAACAAATGAGTTTTTCTTTGTTTTGGTTTCGTATTAGTAAATCGGTGCTTTGTTTTCCCATAATTTTAATGTTCTGGATTAGTTCGGTTTTAATTTGTGTGGAATATTGGCGAAAACGATTGTGGTATTCACAAATTTGTATTGTTAATATAATTAAATTAGTGTAGTAATGTATAAAGTGTGATTTGTAGCAAAACTAGAATTCGTTTTATAAGTATTATCTGGTTTATGTTATATCAAAGATATAAGGGAATACTTTGATAACCTTTCAGGATAAAATCAATACTCTAAGATAGGCATACTTGCACATAATCTTTTTCGTTCTCTTTGTTCTTGCATCAAAGGGGGTGACGTTGAAAGGGAGAGTAGGTGTGAATGCGCAATGTGTCTCTATTGTTCCATTAAATAAAATAGCAACTATATAAATCAATTTTCCCCAATTTCACTCAATCTTTTGCAAGTGGGGCTGGTCACCGCCACAATGAAGTAAAATAAAGAAAATCGAGGGGGCGGTTTGGCGCCGAGACGCACAGTTCCCCCTCGTGTTATCCTTCAAGACTCTAACACCATTGTTCAAGTCTAATGGAAATCCATTAATAATAAATCAGTAATACCCGCACTGAGTTATTACTTAGGGTTGAACCCAGGTACAAGGCATATGCCATACATACAAGGAGTCTCCTTATAAAGCGCCACAATGAAATATTCACTGTATTTGAGGTGCAAATACTTTTGAGGGGTGCCGGAGGAGACGTAACCTCCTCCTCCTACTCTTCATCCTTTCCTCCTCCTCCTCACGTGTCTTTATTATAGAAATAAATTATACGCTCCGGCGGCATAAAGAATTCATCCAGGATTGTATTAAAAAAATACTCGCGTTATTAAACCCTGCCTCGGCTCTCCCCATCCTCAGTGTTATCCCACGTAAAAGTAATATTACTTGCTGTCTCGCCACCCCAGTACCTAAATATAAAACGCATTAAAACGCGCGTAAATAAACAAATGCGCACCAAATGCATTTTAGGCGCATTCGGACGACGGCAGGTTTGATATTTTGTAAGTTGCATTTCACTTAGCGTTTCATATTTTCATCTGCATTTGACGGAGGCCACATGGGGCAGAAAACAAAGCTCAGTTTTAAATTACACTTTAAAATATAGGTTCTGTCTCTGACAGCTAAACAATATCAGTTCTGTCATATGGAACTTTATGATGTTTGTGATTATGTTCCGCGTTTGCTACAAACATCCTCTACCTCTCTCTCTCACTCACTCACACACTCGCTCTCTCCACTCCATACACATACACATATAATACGGACACGAAATATGTATATAAATAAAACAAAGCTTTGATTTATTTCACCGAAGAAAGCATTTCGAAATTAAGGGAATGCAACAAATCTCGTCGTCATCGTTCGCAAGCGGAAAACACAATTTATGTACAGAGTGTATGTACACTTACCAAAAGAAGTAAACGAGAAGAAAAGCGGCGTACCCTTTTCAGGCACAACTTTCCATTCCGTGCCACGAACTTCTTCTTTTAACCCCTCGGCCCCTTTGAACGCGCCCCCGAGATTAAACTTTATGCCGATAATTAATTCCATTTTTTTTACCCGCGAGTTTTTAATTAAACTTCCGGTGGGCACAAAGTGGCCCAGATTTCCTTTCTATTACATTTACTTTTGCAAATATACTTAATTAATTCTCATTTTTGTACACCTTATGTACAATATTTCAATCGGCATACGATTTTAAAGTCAATTAGAAAATATATCATATTTATATTATAAATAATGATTTTGCATAAAAAAATGTTTTTATTTTTCAATTTGGTTTACATTGAAAAGTCGATTGGAATATTTATAATAATTTGTTTTATAAAAATCATTATTGGCAACGAAGTTCATGTCTAAAAATGGAATAAATACATGCTGGTCTTTTCTATCATAATTCTTTATAGAATATAGTCGTTTGCTAGTGTAAGTACATTTAATTCATTCTTTTTTCTTCAATATAAAATTATTGTTTTATTTTCTCAGTTTCAAGGAAATAAATATTGGTATATGTTCTACACTTTAGATTGTTATAAAACTTATTGTATTCTATGTTACAGCATAGTACAAGTTATCGGAAAATGTGGACTGTTTGAAACCGGACTAATCGAGGTATTGATGTATATAAGTGCTATACATATATATTTACCATTATTTATTAATTAAAGTATTCACATAATCACCTTAGCATACCTGAAATTTTATAGAATTTGGAAAATATTTGAGTATATAAATAGACAGTGCTATTTATCTTGCGTACAAAATATTTCTTGGAACATACATTCCATCAAAAGTTATGTCGACATTCTTCAAATACACTACGTTTTCTGTAAATGTTATAAATTGTTAAATCTCACAGTAAATTTCATACTTTTACAACAATTATTTATAAATTATTTTAAACTAATGTAACTATTATTAATATAGAATAATAATTAACTTATTGCAAATACAGGTATACCTCGTATAGTCTGGCTTTGATCAGTTTGAAAAGAAACAAAATTTTAAATGTGCAGCATAATCATAAATTCTAAGAAAATAGTATACAAAATGATTTTTTATACAGAAATAAACATTTTTTTCATTTTATATAGTCAAATTTCAAATACTTTATTATATAAATTTACAAAAATTTTAACAGTTTTTTTGATATTTTTGATACATTTTTTTCATACCTCCAACAAATAATATATATTTACAAATCTATTGTCAAAAGGACTATAAATAGCGCAGAAATTGTGCCCAAAATTTACAGAATAAATGCAATTATATCGTTAATAATAGCGTCAAATAAATTACTGAGAATTTCCATTTATTATAACTTACAATGTCGGTGGTCTTTAATGAAATGTTGCGTAAAGTAAGTAATGAAAACGTTCATAAAAAACTATGGTTTCCAAAAATATAACTTGGAATAGATTTTTATCACGGATTACGAAATCGTAATTCGCTGTGGCTTCACGTACATTTGGTATTCATTACGAGATTATTAAAAGCACCCAGCTTTCCATTTGAAATTTTCCCGCCGCAGTTTTTAGTTTGATGCGGCAATAAAAAAGCAACTGTAAAATAAGCGGCGGCCTTCTTTACTGAATCCGAATTATGTGTGCACGTGTATAATTATTTTTTGTTACAGTCTTATCTTAAAATCTAAATTTGATTAGCATGGGGTTTACATAATCGCTTCTATCATTGCTTGATAATTGGATGATGATGATATTATGTTACATATAATGTATGTTTAATTATTCTTCTAATTAATTTTAGATATTTTTAATAGCACGTTTGAAACTTATCAAAGTTTTTTTATTGAATGATTTTTAAGGAAAAAAAGTTGATGTAGTTTAGAAAAAGCATTGTTACATATTGCCATAATATAACTGGTTTCACCAATATCTCAGACTGTTTAAAATAGGACAAAAAACTATAATTTTGTGTCAAATTTAATATTATTTTTTTTTTAGAAATTGAAAAATTATCCCTATTAGTATTAATTTGTTACAAATTTATTTTTATGTATTATCAGGGCTGATTGAAGCCTCACTATAGGAGGTATTGTTGTACATAAGACCTCATTTAGCGCTTTAGATGCGTTTCTGAAGACACAGTGCTAAACAAAACAGCGTTATATAAGGTCATTTTAATACATATCAGATAGGGAAACGGAAAAATTAACTAATTTTACTTTAATTTTAAGTAGAATTTATAATAATTTGAATTTATAATATGTTTTATATAACACAAACATTTACACACACGGCGGTAAAATCATCTAGATTTATTTGTCGCTTTTTTTTCTTTCATTAAGCAAACGATAAGCGATCTCACCCAAAACTCCTCTTCTTGCCTTGCACTCCTGTCAAAATTTGGTTCATTCGCTACAATTTGATCAACAATTTCTGTTATCGTTTCTAACTTTTTGTAAGAAAATCTGTAGCATGTTTGGTTCATCGTCTTTAGAATCACTATTTTCGCATTTTTCAATTCCTTGTTCTGCCAGTTCTGGAAGGTCGTCATTGGTAAGACCCTCACTAGAAACCTGCAGTAACTCCTTAATATCCTGCTCATCTACATCTCCAACAAACACATATTCTGGGGAAGCGCAGCGCTACATGTCACGATAATTCGGGTACATTTTGAGCTTTTTGAAGATTTCCAGCAAATCGCGTTATAGACAGCGCTAAACAAGGTTTTACCGTATTTATTTTATTTGTATTAACTTTTGTATGTAACTTTCTCAATAATAACAATAATTATTATTAAATATATTTCTGTCTTACATGTGTAGTTACTATTATACTAATTATATTCTACTTACTCTTTGGTACATTGCTTAAATTTTCACTCCGGATACATGGTTACTTTAGTATAACTTTATCATTTTCTAAGGGTCTATTCAATAAGTAGTTTTTATTGAGCATGAACTATTAGATTATCGTTGTACGTGAATATGAGGGATAATATCGAGGTATTTACTGAAAAGAAGAAAACTAATTTAATCGCCCTTAATTTCGGTGTATAGAAAACTAAATTATCATTTGTCACGTAAACAGGATATGACAGTTAATTACTAATTAATTATTTCAGTCAATTTTTCATCATTAAGCTAAAACTAACTAATAATTTCCTTATAATGTTCGTATAAATTTCAGTTTTTATATAAATATATTTGTATTAATGTAATTGAACATTATTTTATGTATTTAAGAAAATTCACTAAACATATTATTCTACATCGGATAAAAAGAAAAAGAAAAAATAAGAACTACATAAAGAATCTCGAATTAGTATTTATCATTCATATATATATAAATAATTTTAGGAAATTATTGTTTGAATTTTGTTACATATTTCTTAAGTACATAATTTTTGTAAACGAATTGTTTTGTTTTTTCAAAAGTGCATATGTTCTCATATTTTGAAACGTTATAATAAAAATATGTTTCAAGTAATTTATATTGTTTGTAGAATATGTACATATTCTTATGTGTATATACATTTTTTTCTATTGAAATTCACATGTTTTGATACACTACTTGCATGAAACTCTATACGTCGTCGGACAGGACAAATAAAGTAACATAAAACTAGTTTTTAAAGCATATATTTTTTTGAAAGCCTTCAGTGCGGGAATGTGTAGCATCGGAACTAGTTTAGTGTATATTGTATGAAGGGGGAAGACCATGTGGATATGTGTAATTTTATCAAAAAAACAAGCGGCGCGCTAAAAGTCATGTGTCAGACGAAACAATTTAACATGTTTGTTCGGTAAACTCAGAAACCTCCGTCGCATGTTTTTGCATGGCATTTAAGTTACCATCAGCATAACCAAGGAGTGTAAGAGGACTTTGGTATGGTGATGTGTGTGTCAGCGGTGATAAATGATCGCAGCATCTGTCGGGGGACCCCCAAAGGAATGATTGACAGTCGAACGCGCGCGCCCAGTCTTCGGAAATTATTACTCATACGAGAAAGAAAAAGACCACACGAAATTGCTTTTCAGAATACCCATATCCATTATACGTTCCCATAATTAAGAATACCGTATACGCACAATGACACTTCCTAAACCATACATCAGTACCATTATTGATATTGCCAATTAATTTTAAAAATATATTAAAATTGACGTTAATGCATTTGTATTGAAACCTAGTAATCTTTTATAATTCAATTTTCTTGATAAACCTTAATGATAACAGTTTATGAAAGTTAAGCAATGGATGGGTTTTAATTAATAGATATATTAAGAACTTTAGCTATTTAATTATCAGAGAATAGAACCGAAATTTATTTCGCTTCGGTTTAAAGTTTCGTTCCAAGTAATGTTTTTTGTTCCACTTTCGATTTCGGAAAAATTAGTTAAAATTGAGAAGAATAAATTTTGGTTTAATATTATTTACCAAATTTCCTTCTTACTCTTGTTTTATACAATTGAAAATACATAAGAAATAAAAATTAATTAAAATTAATAATAAATTATTTTATTTTTAAAAACGGAAACAAAATACAATTTAGGTATCTTCTATCAGTCAATATAAGTTAAAGTACCGGAAAACCTCTATCTACACTAACTAACTTGTGTAGCTGGTACATCCATTAATATCCAATATAAGATTTGCTCCGACCAATAATTTAACATTAGTGTTCTTTGGTTCTCTAACTGTATTGAAGTTATAAACATGATGTGACAAAGAAAAATGAACCAAATTATTATTGCAAAGTCTTGCTGATTTCCTTTCTCAATTATGATCATTCCTAGTTTTTTTTTTCTTTGTTTTGAAAGAAAATTTCAAGTTCTAATGAATTATTTGACAAACGAACAGTTTCGTGCATATCTTCATTTATAGCTGATGATATATAAATTAATTTTGAATCGAAATTAATCGGTTCGGTTTTTAAATTGAGCAATTTTTTGTTCCGGTTAGTTAAAAAAATCCGGTAAGTTTTCGGTTCGGTTCCGGTTCGACTCTCTGATTAGTGAGTGTGTGAGGTATTACTATCTATATACACTGATTTAATATTCTTTTCGTTACCTTCAAAACCAATGCACTTACTTCATCATTTCCTGTGCCCTCACCTTTTATCATCACTGCCACATCAACCACATACATCTTTATTCCCCAATCGCCTTAACATCCGCCTTAGCTTCCCTTGAGACCTTCTTCAGATCATATATGAATACATTGAGCACTGGTTTAGAAATATGTTCAGCCCTTCTTTGCCTAAAGTCAAGCTAATACATTCAAATGCTAGTGATAAGTACACTTCACTTATGCATCTATAAAAAATGGTTCAACAAAATTAATAATAAGTTCAATTCTTCTTTATTTAAATGCTAGTTAATACTTGATATAAGTACATTATACTTATACATGTATAATATAACTTGAACAGAATTCTCAGCACACTAGAAAACATATTGTAAATATATTAATTTAAAGTATAATTATTAGATGAAATAGGTGAAAATTGGAAATATAAAAAAACATTTTGATTTCTACTACAATTCATATATAAAACATAAGTGTGTACATAGTATACCAATAATTTATAGATGTTCAAAAGTGCGTACAGGCGTAGGTATTTTGTTACAGGAAATTACACTGGAGTTATTTTGATAATCCATTTAGATTTTAAAACCGTGAAACGCAAATGTGAGTGTTCATCACAAAACTGTATCTTTTAATGTGAAATCAATAAGCTGAATGCATACCGAGTGGTATGTGCGTGCATGGAGGTGTGTGAGAGACAGAGTGAATGTGATTATATGTGTATTAGAGAGAGAAGGAAACAGAGAGGGAGAGCAAGACAGACTGTTTGAAAATCAGTACTAAACAATTACCAATATTCAATCGCGTCTGTAATCGGACTTCGGGCTATTAAAAGAGAATTATTTCCAGCTGGTGCTTCGACGCCGGACGAAGGGCCGTAATAATAATTGCCGCGAAACTGCAAATTTATCGACATCGAATTGCGTCGAAACATACATGCATGTTTCGAACGCAAGTTAATATCAATTTGATGACTATGATAATTGGTTGCCTGCTTATCATGAAACCGACCCGAATCCCACAAACCAAACTAAAAAAACATACAAACACGCTTGTTATTTTCTCTCCCAGTATAATTTACATTCTCCTTTAAATACTTTCAATTTTCACTCGTTGATTTCAAGTTGATTTTAACAGGCATTCGCGTGATCTTGTAAAACATATTTTCTTTAACATAATAATTATATATATTTACAAAACTGCTAGAATTACTATTCTTTCTTAAATATTTGTAAGATTATCGTATTTTTAGATCATAAGTCTCAGATTTTCATGTAGAAATCTTTAATTCTATATTGTTTTATTTAATACTATATTTTCTAAAACTTACGAAACATTATAATTATACAATTAAAAAAAATCAAAAACTACCTTTATAGTCCAATGCATCTTATCCCAAAAATATAGTACAACTGGTTTACAAGAAAATAAATGAACTGAACTGAAATATATTCACAAAATATATTATTCTTTTTACATTTAGATTAACTCGTAACTAAAGTATTACCTATGAGTCAAAATGATGTGTTTATTTTAATATATTAAAAAAATAGAACAACATTATTAATTATTTACAACAAACACAGATTAGTTCTAATATCATTTATACATATATTCTTACATGGAAAACTAAAGTTATTCCACTTTATGATATTTCAAGAATGTGTATGCTATAGATGGCTCATTGTGACCCATCCGTAGTACTAACGTATTAAGTTCTATAGTTCGGCGTATCTTATATTCTGAAAAAATACGGTACAATTAGTTTATTTAAAATCTCTTAAGGCTTGGTTAGACCCACATCTCAGTTCGTAGGATGACTAATAAACAACAACTTTTGGGCAATATAAAGTCAAGAGTGATATATTCATTCCAAAGCTTCACTAACATTTCGATAGCTTTCTTGTGGAACGATTTATTTTTGGCCTCAAATTAGGGCTTTCGCACTTTGCTGTCCACTCAGCTAACGACCTATTTGACTCTGCAGTGTGGATTCGGGTTTCATCCATTGTTACATACCGCATGAAAGCTCCAAACAGCGATCGGAATCATCAACTTGTTGTTTTTGGTCCACTTTGAGCTTGAACGCGGTACCTATTTTAAACAGAGCTTTCTCATGATCAACTGTAAAATCATGAACAAACTACCTTCTGATATCTTCAGATTGTCAGCTATCTCACGCAACTTCAATTTACTATCGGCCAAAACCATTTTCTAGACTTTTTTATGTTTTCTGCAACAATTGCCGAATTTGGACAACCAGTGCGTCCAGCATCATTTGTGTCTGTACGACCGACTTTAAAATCAGCAAACCATTAACGGTATCTTTACCCAACAAAAATCAATATTTTATCAACACACGAAATTCAGATTTTCCATTGTTTTGAAAATTGCAAAAGTATAGTCACTAAAACCACTATAACTTATGAACTAAACGTCAGATCTAAAGGTTAGTATTTCCTAAAAATCATATGTAATTGTCGATAGAGGCCAACTATATATAATCCTACGAACTTATTGAGTGAGCTTACTTGTGTAATAACGAATTATGGCAGATTGCAAAGAAAATATTATAATAAAATATTCTTAGAGAGAGAAAAAATATCATCATAATTTATTTTATATATAGTTAATCATTAATGTATACAAAATAATGTTGTGTATTATTTTTTAAACCGGATTTTGGTGAACCTGGATTGTGCAATATATCATAGTAATAATATTTTGCAAAAAAAATTGTCAAAAATACTTTAGTTAATATTTTATATATTTTAGATTATCAAATTATTTTTCTCATATTAACAATCATTATGTTATTTATTATTTTAATCTGATATGTTACCTGATATATCACTAAATGATTTGTGAAGCAATTATATCTTGTTCGTAAATCACCTTGATTTTTCAATAACGTGACCGAACTGAACCTAGACGAATAATACTGATGACAGATAAAGAATCAGATCTAAATTGGGATAGTCTTCCGCATTCTATTGTCCACGTAACTAATTGCAACATGAAATCGATTTTACTTAAACGTTCTAAATGGCAAAATAAAAGTACATGAGATATTCTGATTTTGTATCAATATTTTATATTTCATATTTTTGTAATGTATTTAAATCAACACAGTATTATATAAGTGATTTATGGTATCTAGGCGTGAATTATTTGGGAATGCACTTAATACCCTTCTGCATAAATGATTGTCGTTATTTGTTTAAACTAACGTGGCATGCGAGAAAAATGATTTAATTAGCGTGGAATGAAAAGAAAATGAATCGGCAGAGAGCCAGCCGCAATTCAAGAGAAAATTGTATGTTTCTGTGAATGGTAAGTGAGGTTTTCGGGGGAAACAAATGGAATCCAATTAAGCTCGGTCCTTGTTATATGCATTTTATTAATTACTGGTAATTATGGAAGTCGGAGGGCCCTGCGCGAAAATAAGACTACCCTTTCATATTTTCTTAGCTGGCAGCTGTTGGGAATGACTACGGGTTTATAAATAGGAAGAGGGAGATAGGTGATAAATTGCATTCTTGAGTTCGTGTCTAGAAGGAGAGGAACCTGTACGTACGCCTCAAGTGTGAATGAATGATGACGCCAGAGCAACACAACCATCCACTATCCGGGCGAAATATTTTTGGATGCATTTTTACAGAAACAAAGAGAACACGACGAACTACGACGTCCACGTATAAAATGATACGAACGAAACGATGGAGATGGAGAACGAAAAGATACACATAACTATTTCATTCGCAATATTATTATATTTATAGATCTGTAATCATCAATATATCAGGATAAGGCGAGGTGACGTATTAAATCCGAGTGTAGTGTAGACCACAGACACGAATTTCCCTCGGGACTACCACAGCCGTACTCGGCGCGTTTTAACTACGGCATAAAAATCTGGATCCTCTGTATCTAAGTATGTATATAAATCCATAGTTCGGGATCCGTAAGTATCCGGTAAAGCCCTCCGACTCCCCCGGACTTTATACAAAAGGGAAACAGCGTACAAAAAAGTTTTTAAATTGAAATAAATGATTTATACGGGCGTTCTCTGCCGGAGCACAGGAGAAATATGTTTCGGGAACGGAAATTTATGGACGCCAGCAATTTAAAATATTTACCTTTCCTTCAGTTTTGTTTTCGTCCGTGCTTATCTTATCTGGATTATTTAAATTATTTCAGATCAATCCTTTACTGATTTCGTGCTTAGGCCGCACACGCATGCATTATTCATATTCCTTACCCGGTGTTCTCCTTACTTCTCGCTGAACAGACTATCTTTTTTCATGCTTTTCTTCTTCCGTCTTCCTTCCTTATTCTCGGACATAATCGAAAATCAATACATAATTTCCTAGTGCAATATAAGAAAGATCTTTCAATTTAGACAGGAAGTAGCGTCTGGTGGAAACAGTTTTTAAAAGAAACGTTGTTTCCAGTCCAGTAATATAGGTGAAAAATACATGATTTTATATTATCAGATTATTCAAACTAAGATATCTACTTTATTTTGCTTTATGCAAGATAATCAAGTGGTTAAAATCGTTATTTTGCAATGTTACATAACCAGGAATACATGTTTTCTAAGTACTCATCATCCATACATATTATTTCACAAGATTACTTATTATTTGAAGATCCATAAATTTTGTAATTACATTTATGCCATTTATTTTACTTTATTCTATATTTTATGTCACAATATTGAGAACTAATACTTTATTCTTTTAATGTCGATTTCCCAATTCACAAAAAAGTATATACAATTAAAAACAAAATTTATTTAAAGATTCTTGATGACTATTTATGCAATTAATAGTAGTTTACTATTTTTTCAAGTTAGGAATAGAGAAGTTACTAAGAAACGTATTTTTCTCTGGAAATTCATTGAACAAATCATATTTATAACGATTAAATTGAATTTCATAGAATATTAAATTTTATTTAATGAATATTACACTTAATGTATTGATGCGGATAGTGATGCTAACTTGATCTCCGGATGAAGCATTTAGTTTGAATCTGTTATTGTATTAAGTAGTCGAAGCATAACCTTTGGGGCGTTTCGCAAGGTAGAATGCAAGTTGTCAGGCGTAACATTTCACCCGCTTAAGAGAATAATAACATTGTTGTGGGCAAACGATGCGAATCGGATTGATCAATTAGTTGATCGAATGAAAAAGGATACCCGACGGTTAATTTCTAAGCGTTTGGAAACGTGAGATGCACGATGCGAGATTTGCGCAAATCCATTTGAAATGGGACGATTGGACGACAGTTTAATTTCGAAGGTTTATGGTGCGGGCGTATTCCGTCCATGCATTCACGTCGCGTTATTGACGAGCAATTATCCATTAAACATTATATTGTTACCGAAATGCAGATAATATCTTAACACAGAATAGTCATCGGCAACAATGGCATGCTGCAATTTGCGACGCCATATTGTTCTACCGACATTATTCACCGTGCCCGGCGCTCCTTTAAATTTCCTTATTATCCAGACGTAATCAATTACACAACTATTGTGCCTACAATTAGAGCAAAATTTCGGAATCCTTGTTGCGTTTTGTCTTTTGTTAACGTGTTTAATGGCTCGGAAGTAATCCGACTTGCTACATCTTAGCACTCTGTCGCAATTACGGTACACTATAAAGCTTTAATAGGTTAATCAACGTTCGCTATATATACATATTATCTTATAAAATAAATACAGTATTTTTCTATAGATCAAATGTAAACGAATTGGTATTCGAAATAATGAAATCGTACAATAAAAAAAGAGAAAAGTCAAATTCGAAAGAAGAGTCACGTGTTTGTTGAAAAATAGACATATAATGGTGTATATATGTAAAAAATATCTTGTTTGTGAACATTTTTCTAGATTTAATTTATTACATAAATTAAAGTATCCAATAGCTTGAAATTATGCATTTATTTATAAATTAAATCTATATATTATGTCCATTACTTTAGTTTCCACAAAAAATATTGATTGTTACATTGTTACATGGAATTTTTAAATAAAAATTTAAAAAAAAACTAATTTATGACTATTGCCAATGTCCCTTTGCAGCATTGTGCAATAAATTATGTTTATAAATTATATTATTTCTTTAATATTTGCTGATATTATTTATTTGCTGTCTAATTTATTTGATATAAAAATTATATAAAATAATAAATCCAATAATTTGAAGTTTAACATTTATATATTAGTTTTAAGGTTTGTCAGTTTTGAGTTTTTGAGTTTAGACTTAAAATATAAAAATGTTTCATGAAACAAACAGAAAATTGAGATGGAATTAAGTCTTATTCTTTACTGCCTAACGAGATGAAAAAGTTTAGAGTCCATGATAGAAAAAGGCATAGGACGAATTACGATACTAATATTAACAAGTTAAGGCATATTGGAACATCTGCATATTTTAGAATTTTTAAGTGAAAATTCGAAAACCGGTTTTTTATAAAGTTGATTTTTGCATAAAACATAATTAGTTTAGTTGTAACTAAATTACGTTTAACGTAGTATTTTTATGGCAACATATGCATATTTTGATATATTAAAAAAATAAATGTATATGATTTTTAATTTTCATAATGAATACTGCTGGACAATTATTTATATTTTAAATTGAAGTGCGCACAGTGTTTCTTGCTAATTATTTTGTGGGTGGTTTACGACGAATATTTCAACTTCAGATTATAAAAGAATCTGCCAAATGGACTGTAAATATTTACCGAGTGTTCGCGAAGATTTTGTCACGCTGACAAATGACGGCGATTTATCTTCGCGGAGCTCGAAACACATTGTAATTGATATTTGACTATTTATAATCCTAAACTTGAGACTCCGCACGCGGAATGGCGAAAAAGCAATAAGCAAATGGACAGGAAAGACATTTTGAGATGCGAAACGAAACAAATGATAGTCCTCTAATAATAAATTGAAATTTTATTGCAGCTTTTACTTCAACTTTTTTTTTAAGAATTTTATTTTTTGAAAGGATTACTTTTAACATTTCTATTGACCATAATGTGATTTTAGTATGTATCTTTATTACTCTACCAAAATGTCTTCAATTTACTAGAGTTCAATTTTATTTACTTGTTTTTAGTTGCTCAGTCAACCATCTAAGTATAAAAATAATCATTCGTTGCTTAACTTAAATTTTATTAAACATTATTTATATTGAAAACATAAAACATTAATCACTTTGAATGGATTTGATATTATACTTACCTTTATTTACAAGTAAAACTAAAATAGTTAATTTATCAGGAAGTTAGTAAAGAATTATGTATCTTCATATATTAATTTAGCTTGTTATTTGCAACTAAACTTTACTAGATATATTTATTTAGTATTATATTTAAAAAAAATGAAATTTTGAGTATTGTTAATTTGTAAATAAGTACTTTTTAATTGTTTCCAAATATAATTAGAGTTAAAAGCCGATAGTTTATGAATGAAAATAAATAATTTTGTCCATTATTTTCCTAGAATTTATTTTAATTTTGTTCAATTAAAATTTAGTTTGTTTTGAAATATTCAAACCAGACTATAGTGAATCTGGAATGATCGAAGCCGATAAAAATATTGATAAATAGATCGAAAATATCTTATAGTTATGATTAATAGCAATATGTATGTGTGTATTCATGTTACACTTAAACCACAACGTTATCAGATTTCAAAAGATTTGGGTATTGTTTATATTTACTAATGCATCAATTAGATTATAAACATAGTTATTATCTAACAAGTATGATATATAGATGTTAAAAAAAGTGTTGTCCTCGTAAAATGGACTGCATGTCAAAAGATGCAGGCTAACACCTTACAAAAATAGATTGCATATTATAAATAGTAAATCGGGACTTGGCTTTGAACTGCGTTTTAAGGAAGCTGAAAATATTTTTATGTTTAATTAAGGAAGTCAAATAAATAAATTCCCGCATTTCTAAGATATTAATGTATGTGACCATATGGGTATGCTTGTTGAAAATAAAACTTTTGATAAATTTCATTGATGTGAAAAATTATGATTAATTACAAAGATTTGATTATTTTATAACTATAAATCTTAACAATCGGTAATAATTGGTATAAAAATATGCACCAAGAATTTATGTTATAGAAAAATATTCACAAATATTTTAGAAATATTGTCCACCCACATAAGTGTCAATACAAATTATTAAATAAATAAATATTATGATCCTTACAGAAATGATTACTTTTGATTGTAATTAAAGAAAATGATAAGAAAATAATTAAAATTAGTTATAGATATCATATTTTTTAATTATTTTAAAGAGACCTAATTTTATAAAGATTATTTAAAGTAACTGTTTTCTACTTAAATTTAATTTTGGTGACAGAAATGTAATATAATTAATGTGTTTATTTTGTAATTTTGTTACGTATTTAAAAACAATGTTTGAAGAGTTCATGACCTTCACCCTGATTTAGATGATTGAGTGGTTTTTTATGAATATTTTTTCCATATAATAATATTTATAGTCAGCTATATTTGATAATATATAAAGATACATAAAAAGAAACTTCAAAGAGATTTTATCTTGAAGGTTTTATAAATATGTATTTAAATAAAAAAAAATGTATTTTGCTTAATAAATAGGTTTCATTGAAGGGAAATATAAATCAAAACAAAGCGTTCATTAAAGGAAAATTCTTAATCATTTTTTTTTCTTCATTCATTACTAGTAGAAAGTAAACTTTTCAGTTTGAAACGTAAATAGAGGCTAATTCGTTCGAAGCCATTAGTTTCAACTGCGAAGCGGAAAGTGTTTAATTTATAACCAATTTAAAGTTGGCCGTTAAACCGTTTACGTTCGACTCTGAAAGCTGCAAAATCAATCAATAAACTGCAATGAATGTGTATTAGACGGCGTCCAGTGGAAGTCAGGAACAGGAGAGACCCCGTAAATAAATAACGAAGTGTTTCTGACCGGATACGCGAAACTGAAATGTTTATTTGTGTTTCTGTTAATAAGAGGAAGGTCGAGCCAGACGCCTGGCTTATAATAACTCTTTTATACGAGACCACATATCATATTCAACACATCAAAGTGGATGTCGCTTTGAGACACGCGCCTTTCGTATATTACTGCTGCCGTACAGCAGCCACATCCATATAGCAGCTATACAGTGATACAGCTATAGACCATACCGAACCAACATCCCACATCCTCCTACTACAGCAGCAGCAGAAGCAGTCGCCTCTTCACAAATAATATTTATATCACTCCGTTTAGATTACTAAACTACATTCAAAATATGCACACGCTCTGCATTCCTTTAAATAAATATATATTTCATCTAAATGTTTTTGCGCACACTTGGAACTAATTACATTATTATTAACGCCGTCGTTTATCAAGCATTTAAGCTTTCCTCGTTTATGATTTTATTGTATACGTTATTTACAGTAATAACTTTTTGAAATTATATACAGCTCTGGATTGTATATGTTAGCGACAACGTGAATAATTCAGTATCTTGCAGATATCCTGTGGAAATTATCACGTTTTAAAATAGAATCTTGAAAAATGATAAATCTGTAATGAAGATTATGCAAGTGAGATACTATTTAAATATTGATCGTATCGACAATATAAGCAATTCAATAATTGAAATATGAAAATTATCACAAATTCTGTGTAAACGTGGATACACACTATTTATTTGCATATTTTATGTATTTGATAATTTTTCAAATTATGGAATGGGCACTAGCTGAAACTCGGAAACATAAGAAATAAATGTTATTATATTTAATAATTTGGGTTTAATTACGCATAAATAATTATGTCTACGTAAAACAATAATTATTAACATTTAAATCATCGGTTAACGCCAAAAAAGCTTTGAATTTTCCTGAATATTTGTTAATGCGACTTTGTTTTAAGCTGTTTCGTTTGTTCTCTAGAAACATATACTAAATGAAGTCTTATTTTAATTATATACATTTGTGTTCATTAATAGTACAAATATAAAATTTTACTTATAACCGTCAACTTGCAAATACTTTTCTATATTTCACATAGTGTTTATGTACCAATATAATAGTTATTTGGAAGAAACATTTAAAGATAAGATAATCACGCACATTTGTCTTTTCATAATTAATAAATAAATAATAATAATATAATATAATAAAAAACTGATCATTCATAATTATTGTATTCAAAAACATTAAATTAGACAAAATTAGATACAATTCTGATACACTTGTAAATAATGATGTATGAAGGAGCCACTTCACCTAAAGAAGTTGATACAACACCAAGTAAATTCATGATGCGAATATATTCGTCATACAATACACTATAACGGATATATACGACATAACCACTTGAGGGGTTTAATAATTCGGTTTCCAGAAAACGAAATTTTTTTTGACGAGGGTTTTAATTCCCTATAGGAAAATCTGCAATATATTAAATGTAAGGTATATAATGATTTTTTAACACTTTTTATGAACGAATTATGTTAGATTACCGAGTATACACTTCAATTATTATTGGATCTTAGCTAATATACATTGGATGTAATTCCTTTAACGAATATTCCTTAAATAAATATTATTTTTAGTAATTAACTCTACTAAAATTATAACACTTCTTTATATATTTAGTACCTTGGTTCTCGAATAATTCACTTCCCGAACATAAAATCCTAAAACGTATTGATTTTCGAAAATAATGTCGATTCCTCAAAAGAAAATTGTCAAACAGATACGTGAATTAAAATATGTGTATAATGATTATGCTTTTCGAACAGCGAATGATGAACGAATTAATTTGACAGGTTATATACTTCAATTATTGTTGAATATAGATCTTAGCTAATATGGTTTGTTCTAATTCCTTTAACGAATATTATTTTTACTAATTAACACTATTAAAATGTATTCAAATACTTCTAGGTAAATGGTAATGAAGTGTCAATATTTACGACCTCGAAGTCTCTATGCTATTACCGTATATTCTTACAATAACTGAGTTCCCTAATGTAGCCTGCTTTTCTTTTAGAACATTGCATTTCCTGTTTAAAAATCTATTAATGAATATGCATGGAATTGCAGTAGTATCCAACAAATTTATTTTTATAATTTGTAATTCATATAACAGGAATTATAAATAAATAATTTTGTATTAGGAATAATTGAAGTGTAATAATTAATTCAATTCAATATTTTTGTCCATCTTTTCTTTTTATCATCTGAAAATTGGTTTGTTATAATTTATCTTATAAAATAATGTAGATGGAAAATGTAAAGTTTATCAATTATAGAAAATTGTAAATAGTATAAGAATAATTGAAACATAATCATCATTTATCTGGAAATAGTAAGAAGTTTGTGTATGACAAAATATTAATGATTTGTCGTATAATTATAATGTTTACTCCGACTTTTGATTTATCGATAATTTTTTCGCTCTCCATTTCCTGGAGGATACATATAAATCCACAAATGACCACAAATTACGAAACACCATTAGGTCTTGGAAACCATAAGAAATGCACGTCTTAACTTTAACTGTTTCCAGTTGACCGCTCAGCAGTAACGCCAAGACCAATAAATCTTCCTAATTTTCCATAACTGTGGCGAGGGTTGGAATGATATTTCCATTTCGGTCGTGAACCCCTCACCTCACCCCCTCCTTCCTACATAGCACATCAACTAGGGTGGCTGAGCGAAACATTACCCTGCGAACGCAGAATCATTATATACATTATTTCATGAGCAGAAAAAAAATATATATTCGTGTATATGCGAGCAAGAATGCGATTTCGTGAATCTGAATATTTTATTCCTCTCTCGCGTATTTTTGTTCGCGCACTTCTGCCTCCGAGATTCTATAGGTATTATTCAGATTTCCACCGGGTTGATTGACGTTCTCAGTTGAAAGAAGCACTTACCAAAATTACATCAGAAATCAATTTTCCTCTGGCCGTATAAAAGTCGTCTGTAGGCGTGTTAGGAGAGAAAGAGAGGAAGGAATAAAAATGTAATAATAATAAGACCGGAGAAATGCTCAGCATAAATAATCCAAAGGGACATAACAGTAAAGGATATTTGAAAAACATAAAATGTTCCTCTTACAGCCATAAAATAGTAGACTACATATTGATTCGGAGAGGCCATCACTTTGGGTGCAGAAGTCATAAAGGTTGTCGGTATGTGGTGTTTCTGCTGCGAGGAGGGTTCCTGCTCCTCCTATATTTGATATTCCTGGGGCAGACTGTCCTTGCTGGCGCCTTCGACACCTATCGACATAATAGATTTATACACCAAGCACGACAAAAAAAATTCTAGAATTTATTGCAACCGCAGTTCCGGTTTTTATTTGTTACTCCTTGACTCCATAAAACGTACACTCCACGTGGAATGTATTTTTAATGCACTCGACGTCCTGCAATCGATACACCTTCATCACATTATAATTTCTAAATGCCTCGTAAAAAATGCAACCAACTTTATGTCCCTTTATATTACCGAGCATAAATGAATTTCCGTTTTTTCTTCTTTTTGAATTTCCTCAAATTATAATCAATATTACATGCAGTGCACGAAGCCGAGGAGGAGGATTAAAACGAAGGATAGTCATTATTATAATAGTTTGTAAATTAACTGAATAATACACAACACTGAATTAACTGAAAAGTTACTTAAAAAACTAATAAATAAATAAAAATTGTGAATTATATACATTTAGTTATTTCTTAGATCTGTTCAAATAAAAAATAATTAAGTAGTAAAAATAATATTTCAACAAATTTGTTTGCTACTATACAGTTATTTTTTTAAACTAGGCAAGTTATGTAATAATTATTAAATAAAAATCTATTCCAGTTATTTTTTACAATATGAATTAAATTTGTATTATTAACACATTTTAGATAGGAATTGTCATGTAATGTCAAAGTTTGTGTGGATCACTATATTATTGTATCTGTCATTGATTGCATAACTATTTAACTAAATGATTGTTATATAATAATATTTCTTTTTTATTTCTAACATAATTGATTGACTTCGAAATTCTAAGCTGGAAAGCTTTGTTGCGAAGCTAATGAATCAAATAACGATCGCAATAGAACCAGCAATGAAAAGCTCCCCACGTACGGTTTCCTTTTAGTTCCCGAATGTTTTTTTTAGTATTATTTTTCTTCCTTTTCGGTGGCAAAAAAATGTAGTGCCGTCGTACGGGAATTGTTTCTCCGCAGCCTAATAATTCTTCTGGTTAGAGAGGAAAAGAGGGCAAGGGTCGCCAATCCAATTAGTGTTATAGGTGTACGTTACGAACCCAAATGCGTCTGTCATTTATTGTGGGTATGTCACGCACAGTCTTTCAGTTCCCAAGCAGTGGAGATTTGCTGCCGTCCAAAAAAAAAACGAACTTTATCGTCCGCAATAAAAATCTCGTGTCATTGCCTAACCTAACAAATACAATTGAATATAAACGATTCTCAATACCTTGACCATTTCATTTACCTATAGTAATAGTAATAGTATGCAATATTAATGAAGTTAAATAATTATTTAATTAAAAATTATTTTTGTTAAAAATCCTAGGACAAAAAAAACAAACATAATTTATACACTGGAACCTCGCTTAACGAGCATAATCCATTCCAAAATTTCTGGATTTTTACACGTATAGTAAATCAATTTTCCCCATATAAACTAATGTAATATAAAATAATGCTTTCCATTATGCGAATCATTTTTCTTACACTTTATTTTGCTCGTTAAGCGAGGTTTCACTGTATATGTAAATATTAGCAAAGTTGATCTACTAATTGCATAAAGAAATTATGTTTATAAAGCTTAGAAAGTAATCGGTTCCAAACAGTCTGGTTTTTGAAATCGTAAATTCAATAGCATAAAAAGATTTATGTATATAAAACATATTTTTTTTATTTAGAAATTATTTTATTTTGCTGAATTAATATGTAATTTGTTTTGAAATTTTCAATCAGTCGTCCGGACTGATTGAAGCCGAACTGTAAGTGGTATTTCTGTACTTCTAATAATTAAAATCTTAAATAGACGAAATAATCTCATAAGATTATGAAAAATGCTATTAATTGCTTTTGAAATATGTTCCAATTATTCAAATGTTTCAATTTTCAGCATTTAAATCTGCAATATTGATATGGTTATATAATTTTATAAACATCTTCCTTTATTACTCTAGTTTATATTCGTATACAATTATATTTATATAAAAATATTTTATAAAAATTTAGAATAAATTTATATTTTACGAAAACATCGAATACTTATTTAATGTAATTATCCCTAACTATTTTGAAATATTTACAAATTTAGTTTTCATAAACTTTATTTTATATGTAATTATTAATACTCATATTATAAGTGGATTATATAATTCTCTTTATTAAGTCATTTTTTAAAGATAAAATTTTCGATTTCTAAAATTTGAATTAACTCATTAATTTACAGAACTCGTTAGAACAAGACATATTGAGACTTTAATATAATATTGTAGAACTACTCCTGTTTCGCTTATTGCTTGAAAAATGATACATACACTAGATTTGTTCCTGAAGAATACGAGCGAAAAAATAGTATATAAAATATATATGGTGTAATTAACAGTAATTGGAGAAATATTCTATTTGACGAAAACAGTGTTATTAAAATTTTCCGTGAAAAAACAGTTTTTATACACATCAAAATTTTGCATTAAAATTTACTTAGAACTATACGATTAATCTGATACCCTGTTGTATAAAATTGGGATTGTTTTACCCTATTAGAGCGAAAACGTGTTTAAAAATACCTGCATACATTTAGAAAATTATTTATATATTTAAGACTGGAGTTTAATAGTCTTTAAAAAAAGACAAATCTAATGTCGAAATCTAATGTATTATATTAAATTTACTTATTTTTTAGTGTATTTCAGTGTTGTATTTGACATTAACTGTATTATTTTATCCTTTTTTTGTTTGTTGTTCTGTTGTCAGTTTACTATGGCATTTCCTCTATTTATATCTCTCATATCATTTCTTTTTTGTTTGTTATTATGTGATCAATTATGGTTTGGTTTTGATTTGAATTCCAGCATGTGTACTTTTTTTTCTATTTTAGCATCCCTGTTCTTTAATAATATTAATGTTGTCCTTTGTTACCTTGTTTTTTTTCAGTAGATTGATATTAATATGTCCCATAACTAAAATATTATATTACCAAACACATTGCTAAAAAAAAACGTATATATTATGCTTTTGTTTAAATGTTTTTCATTATGTAATAGTGAATGCAATTATCATATTTCCAAAGGCCTTTTCATATTCGAAAGATGAATGCACGCATTAAGTTTCAGCCACTATTAATTCGCTCGCCCCTCGATTAACGAATCATAAACAGTAGAAATAATATACGGAATGAATAAATCGTGCTTTTTATGCGGTCTACCGTGGGTCTAGTGTGAGATTAAACTAATTTTTGCTCTCTCGCATGGATAGAATGAATAAAAAACGTAACATGTGCGATGTATTCCACAATTGATTTTTGACTGTGGGAACCGGAGCGTAAATAACACATTTTTACTTTTAGATGGCCATTGTTGGCGGATAACACGCGTTCTCCTCTTTCTCTCTTCCTCTGACGCTGCTTTTTTAAATGGCAGAATTAAAAAAGGAACCCCCGTGACCGTGTGTGGGGTACAACAATAATAGCAGTGGCGCGCAGCAGCTCATACCGTAGGTCTGGGGTGAAAGCCACTTTAAAATATAATAGAGACATAAGTGTGGTGGGAAAAAATCTTCATCATCTCTATTAGTGAAGTTCCAACAAAAGGAAGTGATTGTTCGTCTGGGGAAAATATTAGAAATTATTAATTTACCATTGGTGAAATATTTTCAAATAAAGGATTAAAATTATAAATAGCGTACGTTTCGGGCGAAATCATCTTAAGAATAATTCCCCCGGTAAATATTCAGCAGTACTCATGCGGGATTTTCATAGGGGAGGATTGAATGGGAAAGTTCAAAGATTTTGTTTGAATTGAAACGGGAACGTGGCGAACTTGAGAAAATCAAAACAAACCTGGTTCCGCTGCTAATTCCACAGAATACTTATTTGGCAGCTGTAGTTAGAGGTTACATTGAGCGCTAAGATTATGACTTTGACAGACCAAAGACTTTGAACACCCAAGACGCGCAAATGGGAGACTGCTTATAATGAACATACATTCGTTTTAATTATCTATGAATAGGCAATCCTTCCTACTTTTAGGTACATTCTATCATCACAAATACTGTCATTATATTGAAAGAAAATTAGGAAAGAAAACTTGATGCATATTTTCTTAATGAATTAAAACTTGAAAAAGTTAATAAACATAACATAGTACAACTTAATCGACTTTCTAAGGAATTTCATGGTTGATAGTCGATAGCCGTATGTAATGAAACCTAGTAAATATAAGAACTAGTGTATACCCATTACTAGTGAGCGGTCAAATGAGCACTTAAAAAATATCTTAATTTAGACTGAAATTTTAGCCAATTGGATAATGAACAAAATATTTTCTTTTATTGAGAAACGTATTATATACATTTTATGCATGTTCAGCCCATGTTTTTTAAATTACTTGATTTTATAATAGTTGTACTGGTATCCCCCAACATATGAACAACGGACTTACGAACAAATTTCTAAAAACTCTAATTTGTTAGAAGGAGATATATAGTGATAAGAATAAAATAACTGTCCAAACAAAAATTGATAATTACTTTCATAAAATATGATATTTTTGGAAGATGTACAAATGCAACAAAACGCATTTGTTTCTTTTGTCATTTTTTATTAAATAATTGTCATGTCTACATTGAAAAGTATTTGTAAGTAAGTATTTTGTTTATTTTAATCTATTTTTTCAAATTTATGCAGTCAGCAATACGAAATTTAACATATATAAAAGTAAAAACCATGATAAAGTGTGGTAAGATAAGTATATTTTTTTAAATTCCCCCGACTTAGGAACAATTCGACTAACTAATAACCCCTTGGAACAGAAATAGTTCGTAAGTCGGGGATACCTGTATACAAGAAATTCTAAACGTATTTTCAAAAACGGTCATTTGACTACGCGTAGCTTAGTGTTAATATATACTATAATGAATTTATGAAGCAAACATATAAAATATATACATATAAACGTAAAACTGCATTTACGTTGAATGATTCAAGTAAAGTTTTATAGATAACCTTGGTAGATGTTGCGAGCCAAGAAGCGAAAACGAGGAAGAAAAGCAGAAGGGAGGGCGATTGATTTTTTTTTTGTAAGAACAAACAATGGTAGAAACCAGAGGGTCCCGACCTTCTTGGGGTGATGACCTCTTATTGCTCCTGAGGGAGAACAACGATTATAATAATTTATTATAGATAGTGCACATTGTGCTTTGCTAAACATTTATTCAATAGAATTCATTTTTTACTTTCTTTTTAAATATATTTTGCCGCTAAAGAATACAACTAATTATTTCATAAAATAACGATTAAAAATAGTAAAAGTATAAAATATTTTGATACTTTTATACGTTATACCCAGTTTTTCTATATCAACGTGGCCTCGAGCTATGTAAAGCGTCAGTATATAGAAATGTTAACTCTTTGTGACTTTACCAGCATAAATCAATTACTAAAATAGTGACAAGTGTTATAAGTTTACTCACAAATAACAATAATATGTGTATACGTCTGTGATTTTTTTTAAGCTTTATCATAATAAGAATTTTGTACAATATTTTTTGTTATCTATATCTAATTGTATTATATATTATCGTTATTTTATACAATAACTCGTTAATATATGGAATAACTAACTAAATTATAAAATAATATGAATATTCTGTAAAATCGATATTTCAAGAGAAGTGAACAAATTATATTTATTAACAATTAGCAAAAATGCATTGACAGAATGTTTTAACAATATTTTTTCTTATTTATAGTTATTTTGGAATGTATATCTTACAACAGTTAAAAATAATTCAACGCACTTTAACCTTTCTTATTCCTGTTATTTTTTTTTATTTTAATTTTATGAAGACCTAGTAGTAAACCCTAAACGTATCCGAACATTATTCGGGTTTCCTCCTTCCTATAATTCAGCCTGAACGGTGGATAAAAATTACGGAGAATCAGTCCCTTTCATTTCTAGGGATTAAAATTACTCTCGGGGCCCGAGATGTTCGTTTTTTTCCTCTCCATATATTTTTGGTGGGACGACCCCCTGCTGTGATGTCATAGTACGCTTATCATATACGGTAAGGTAGTTTTATAGTGGCCGGACTGTACCCTTCACGAAATAAATTTTAATAGCCATTTTTCGTGTTAAGGGTTAACCCTTCGCTCATTACATTAAAATCCTTTAGGGATCCGGTCTCTCCCTCTCACATATGCTACAATCTCTGGTACTCAACCCGAAATCAAATTACCGTTTCCAAAAATGAAATTTGTAGGGGGCACGACGTGTTTTAACGAAATAATCTAATAGAGTAATTAAAGGAAATATATACAGTCGTACCTCGATTAACGAATGTCATGTGTTCCACAAAATAACTTTGTTCAGCGAAACTTCGTATTCAGAGGTGAAACAAAGAAAAGTTTTTTTAACTCCCTGTTTTCCTTTTTATGTAACGAATATATTGCTTTTAACACGGATCGCTTGACAATACAGCTTTTCTATATAACTAATGATGCATATAAAAATCAGGTTTTTAATATCATTTAAAAATATTTTTAAATCTTTGAATGTTATCATTTTTTTTATGCAGGAACTTCCCTTCATTTTCTTTGACGCATTCAATACACTTCTGGCATCTTCTTCATCCACATTTTTTAAACCTATCGATTGAACCATCTGAATAACTTCATTTCAATCTTTTTGTTTTTCTAGTATCTTTTTTTCCAATAACGATGAATCTTTTCGGACAATTGCGGGCTTCGTTTTATCGAAGCTTCGTTATCATCGGTAACGTTAACTGAGGTATGACTGTATGTATTATATATACGTATATGTATAGAGTTAGGTTGGGGTTTTTATTGCTCTCATGGTGATATGTTTGTTTTTTATAACTTCCGTGTTTTGAAGTTCGGCCCCAACAAATTTACTACCCAACTGATTTCCTTTATCGGCGCTTTCCCTTGCGCACCGAAACAAAAAAAAAAAGAAAACTGCGTCCAAAAGAGCGAGAGGAGGAACAAATAAAACTACAAACTAGACTAAATATACGTGTTCGGAGATGCGCCCCTCGTTTGAAGTACTTCCGGTTCCTCTGCATCAATCGCCTTCTTCCCCTTGTTCTCTCTATATATTGCCATCTTTGTAGTGCGCTTTCCACAGAAAAATACAAGAAGACAGGTTTATGTTATTCAAATGTTGCGTGGACCTTTTCCTAAAACAAATTAATGTTTGATGAAAACCACACACCGAGTGCATACAAAGGACGTTAAAAATGAACGAGATATAGTTACATTTTGTATAAAATCGTTAGTTGCTTTGGCATTTCGAACGGAATTAGCGTCAGTATTTACGGAAGTTGTTTCGATAATATTCCTCGCTACTGAAATGAACGTGATTCGAAATTAATTGGAGTTGGCCGACAACCAGAAATAATTACGTAGCGAAAAGTTGAATACAAATTGGATGCACTTAATAAAATCTACTTTACTAAAAATATGTTCACACTTCGAAACATGTAAATGCTTTAGTGTTGTACATATAATTAGTAAACAACAATATGTATGTACTGCGTTTACAATTTTATCATCACTTTAATTAATTTGATATTTTAGTTCCAGTATATTAATTAATACATTTATTTTTAATTATAATTATGATAAAATTACAATGTTATATAAATATCAATTTAATTTTAATTGAATGCAATTTCTAATTATGATTTTATTTTTTAATAAAATAATGATATAACAATATAATATATATCAACGTTTACTTATAAAATTTAAAATAAATTCATTCAATATTAATCTTAGAATTACAATTATTGATTACAATTTGAAATTAATTTATAATATACATATTTAAATAAATTAGAAATATATATAAAATTCAAATAAAGAAAATATACTTTTAATTTGGATCAGAGGTCGGCAACCAACAGCTCCCTAGACTTTTTTTTGTTATGCAATATCTTGAAAATGGCTCTTTGATCCAAAAAATTCGTGATTTAGATGCTTTGAATTTGATGATTTAATGTTATTTCTATTATTAATATGCTGTAATGATTAACTTCTAATTAAATTATCAACAGCGTAATTTAAAAAAATGGCAATTACTATAAGGAATTTTAAATCAAACGTGAATGATAACAATTGTTAATGATATTTGATCATATTCACAATGTATGAATATATTTTTATATATAATATATATGTTATTAATTGTAAACTCATTCATGGTCAGATATGGATATAAGCAATATAGAACTTCTGTAAATCATTAACTATATCCAACTATAACACAATGTTTCCGTATAATGAATAAAGATTTTTGAATTGAAGAAATAAAAATATTAAAAGATATTTTGATTACATTATTTATTGTTGTTTCTCTCATTAATATGTAATATGCTCTGATGGTTAGTAATAAAATTAAGATTTCAAGTTTTCATCAAGATATACTCACTCAACAACATAATGAAAGAGAAGTTTAGAATTTCCATAATGAAACTTCAAGAAGACTTGAGTCATAATTACTACATGATTTATGTTTGAACAGTTCTTACTCAGACAGACTTATACAAGCTTATACAAATATGAATTAACGCCAAGTTATATTAGATATTAAACAATATACATGTGTATAAGAACATCCTTTTTGATTATATAATAATATGGTAAAGTTCCCTTTTTGTTTTATATCATCATAATTCTCAAAATTTTAATATAAGATAAGATATGACATAAAATATAAGATAATATTTTGAAATTTTCCCGACTTACGAATAAATTTGACTTACCAACAACCCTTTTGAACGGAACTATTTCTTATGTCGGAAGATACCTGTATAACCAATTGTTTTTCAATTTGTTTTTCTATGATTTTTATGAATGTGCTTTTTTATTATCTATATTAAATACTACTAATTATTTAAAAATCAATTTTTTTTCATTGAATATTACAAAATATCTCATGATACATATATAATAAAAATTATTAGTTACTAGAGGATTTTTTTCGATTTGTTTTATTTATTCAATATTATAAAAGAATTATTTTAGTAAATATAAGGAATTTCGCAATTGTTAGTTATATTTGATAAATATCATTGAACCAATTGAATGGTTATTTTCCCCCATTGTATCTTAACATATGATTATTTTAAGAAATTATTAAAAAATATACGAACAGTAGATTTTTAGATCATTTAATTAATAAACCTAAATCTAATTATATGGCAATTTGGATGTTATTTATCGTAGATGTTTGGTAGATAAACAATATATTTTATACTAATTGGTAAAAAAGTCCGAAATTAAGGATTAAAAAAAGGTTGTGTACAGATGTGCGTCCGCATTGTGTGTAAATTTTTAACCCGATGTGTGGTAAATGCGTGCGTGTACATAATTCAAACGTGGACGTGAGCGAGGAAATTTATCGCCGGCAGAGGAACAGAGAACAGAAAAAAAGGAGAATAAGTTGGAAAGATGAAGAAGAACAAGTATAAGAAGAAGTGGAAAGAGGAGCGACGCGAGTTTCTGGTGTGTCTTTGAAACTGCGGCGAGACAAATTTCTATTTTCACCCTAAAAATATTTATTTACCAAACAAGACCGTGTGTCATGTTAAATAGTTAAGTAGGGTATCTGGTTTAGTTTTAATGCTTCCAAACAGTGAGTCCGGATTTTGAACTTGGTTGAGGTGCACAGTAAAATTAGCTCATCTCCATTCGGTGATTTAGTGCACGCGTCATTTGGAACCGTGTAATTCCTGACACATACAAACATGTCATTGAAATTGCAGCAGGTGTTTGCATCTAATGTGCTCCCAACGTTTCCATGAAATTGTCATTTATCATACATACTGTATGTATTCATGCATACATGCATCTAAGCACAAGCGTCCATCGATATACTTGATATTCAATCAATACCAATACCATCTAAATTACCGAAATTTATTGAAATCATCGTCGTTATCGTCATCAAAAGTGATAGCTGAATGATCTCACAATGTTAATATTTCTGTTTTAGGAAGAACTTTGGCCTGTCCCCACAGAACCACACCCAAATATCCGAACTGTTTGGCATTTCCGTGATTAATGAACGTTCTTATGAGAAGGGCTTTTGTGCCTAAAGGACGAGGAGAGAGGTTCCAATGTAACTCTCTTATTAAAAAGAAAACGGGCCAGATGAAAAGAATGAGAGAATGGAAAAATATTAGAATTACTGAGATGATATTTCAATTATGAAGTCGGGGTTTTGATATAAAAAGAAAGAAAAAACGCAGGAAAATAATTGCGATCTTGGAAATAAATTGTCTACTCTGTGGTTTTGGAGATTTTAGGTTCGTGAGAATAAAAGTGTTGACTGAATATTTTTTAGAATATTTTGTCTATAAATCAAATATTTGTTTCATTATTATTTTATTATCTATATACCACCCACGCTGATAAACACGTCACTTCGATACTTTAATATAGGGGAACACTAAATAGAGCTGGTTCTATGATTACCAGACAGATGTTATTCATGTTATTATAAACATTACATATAAACCTAATTTAGTTATTATCGTCAATAAACCGGACTAATCGAGTAACTAACTACATACAAAAATAAAGCGCACTTAAAAAGACTTAACTATATAAAAAATGTATATATCATCAATTAAAATTTAGTTTGTTTTTAAATTATCAAACCGGATTGTAGTGAATCCGAACTGAACTGATTAAAATTCCTACAATTGCAACCAACATATATATTTCTATATTCCATTGTACACCCATACCTTGTTTTACGGCCTAGATATGTTCCGAAAATATAAAAAGCCGTATAACAAATCAATTATTTTGAACAGAATAATATAGTTTTTAGTCCACAAAATATTTTATAATGAAATATCGTGGGTCATAAATCTTTGCAAAGTTATTATTACCTAACAACTTTGCAAAGATGAATATGAACAGAAGGTGTTTCGAAATGGTATTTTTCGAATTGATTGCCTTATCAACAAATCTGCTAATTCATTTTCATTCATTAAATTCTGATTGAAGGAACAAATCTGATCTAAATGGGATGAGTTATTTATAAAGTTATTTATTTTTCTCATTTCGTTTAATATTAATTAAAAAAGTTATAATGCATGAAATATTTCATACATGAAATAAAATGTGTATACATCGGAATGTTACATAATTTTTTTAATAATTATTTTCTTTTTCATAATTCTTATGTTCTTATATGTGACTTGTGAAAATATGAAATTACTTTAAATTAAAAAGTGTATCTACGTGTGGCTCTTTATGAAATATAAAGAACCTGATTGCAGTTTTTTTGACTTCATATGTGTCCACTACTGGTATAGAATATACATATTAACACTACCTTAATTAAGATTTATTGAGTTATTTATCTCGATACACTTATATCTTTTATTTTCTTATTTATTTTACTTTCATAATATTATTTGATATAATTCTTAAGTAGCAAATATATGGTTACAATAAAAACATGTTATACGTTTAATTTGTATATTGCTTTTAGTTGCATAATGTTATTCTAGTTGAGTGAATGTTTGAGGTATTTTTCATTCTATTTCGATAGTTCCATCATTACATTATATAATTTACAGATGTCTTTACTCACAAAGTCGTTTTTTTTTTTCTAACACATTTACTAAAAATACTGGAACATAGAATAGCAATGCTATTTTTTACGGAAATACTTTAAGTTTAAAGCTTTATAAATAAAATTGAACAAAAAAATAATTCACTTTTAATTGATATTTTGTATATTGATGCCATTGATGATTTAAAGAATTATTTTTTGAATGAAATATTTAATAACAAATATTTTTGAAGATGCAATAACATTAAGATAAAAAAAAGTAATAGTTTACATAATATAGTAATTTTCTCAAATTAATATCAACCATATTACAATTTAATAGTTTTCTATATCTAAAAAAGTTGTATTAAGTTTCAGATAATATAAAATTAGTTAATTTTATGTTACTTTTTTTAAATTTGATTGTATTTATAGAAGAATATATAAATGACATACATTACTGTCAGAAGTACCACATTAATTGCGTATACAAGATTAGTGTTCGAATGATATTGTCATCAAACGATGAATTACCATGTAAAAAGTCAATTATAGCTTCGATTATAAAAAATATTTTAAAATAAACTAATATTTAGTGGATCATAATAAAAATAAATTCTAAAAATAGTAAGGTTTCATTAGCAAAAACTGATTACCCGCACTATGCGAGGCATTGCTGTATTATGTTCTTTTTTTACATATATTTATAATAAAGTAGTAACATAGTACATTTTGTTGAATACTTACGACCCTAATTACTGCTACCATTTCAATGCTTATACACCTTCTAAATGAAATGATTTGTCTATTTTGGTGAGATTTTACCCTTGATGGTTGAGTTAGAAGAATGTTAGTGGGACATGAAATAGTTAGTTGGATACAGCAGTATATTTAATTTGTAAATGTTCAACTTTTTATCTTTACAATTTTGTTCGTAGTAACATTTATTATTTAAGTCCGCGGAAATAGGAAATATCGAACTGTTCTCTTCCGACGGAAACGTAATAGAATGCAGTATCGATGGGGCCATCTATTGTCAAATCGCTGAACCTCGAGCTCACCTATTGCCGGAAAAGCGGAACTTCGTAAATGCAATTTAAAACTAAATAATGCCCGTAAATATTAATTCCACATGGGGGTTTTATGTGCGAAGTTTCGCGGAAGGCTATTGAATAGAGTGTCCTCGTATAATAAAGTTTTTAGGGGTGTCGCACGCATTAAAGTGCCTAACGGGTCGTGGCGTTTTAAAGTGAACCGGATCATAATTAAATCGCATTGTTTTCCGGTAAATTGAAATGCAAAATAAATGAATGCGGCATTGAATGCATGCATTTCAATCTTGATAATGAAAAACAAAAGGCGACATATACAGCATACGGTATATACATATATATACGGTATACAGCATGCACACGGCGTATGCCACGATGGGGGTGCAAAACGCGCACGAAGCAAATGAGCCGAGCAGCGAGCAGGATGAAGAATCCTGCTAGTCAGCAGGCGGTGCAGATGCCAGTCCGATACTGTTCGAAAGCCGTGATTTGTACTGCAGCTCTACGGCTTTTGAATCAAAACTTGTCGGCTTTTAAACCGTCTCACAAACACATAATGGATCACGTACGTATGAGACAATAGAGCTGTTTCTTATTCTTCATATTATTATGCTTTTCTTTAACTTCTTCTTCAGCTGTTACTTATTTTTTTTGTTGGACTTCCTTTCTTCTGCCGGAATCACTATTTACAAATGCACACACGCTACCAAAATGTGTTTGAATTCTTGTTATTTTAATGCATTATGCTATTATTATTATTAATACGTGCAGCAAAATTTATATACCTCTTAAGTTTCATTTTTCTATTATTATTACTTTGTTTCCTTTCAAATAATGCTAGACAAATATTCTAACAAACATGAATAATTTATAACTATGTTCATTTATAAAGCTATCAGGTGTTCCACAGGGTGGCGTAATATAATAGGATAATAATCAAACTAATTACAAAAAAATACAATAATGGTTAATTAATTATAAGTAAATACCAAATTCCATCGTACTAAGAACATACATAGCTTATTGTTCTTGAGATATAACGTCTTTGATAATAAAATATTTGATAGATTTAATTAAGTTTTAAAAAAAATATTATTTATCAAAATAATATTAGAAATAAGCACATTAAAACTTCGTTGAGTATTTGATACAATATTATTTCTAAAGTCAATTGAAAACTGACATATTTTCTATAATTTTTACAATATAAAATGTTGGACAGATGTAAAAATTAAGTGGTTTGATAATTCTATTATATAAATAGTGAAATGATGTCAAACGTAAACAATATTTATCATGTTTTAATCCACGAAAAGGGACTCATACCGGATCAGCAGTTTGGATTTCACAGAGAACACAGTAAGATAGAATAAGTTAATCGACTACTTTATGCCATTGATGCCAGGATTTGGAAGAGAAAAAATACTGTTCAGCTGAATTTCTTGATGTGTGGCAGGCTTTCGATAATGTTTGGCATACAAGTTTACTGAAAATGCAACTTCCACATAATTTCTATGAAGTGTTCATATCCTACCTAAATGATCAAAAGTTTTTTTTTATAAAATTGAAGCACAAACTGAGCTGAGTCCTTAGGACCGATTTTATATCTATTATACACTGCAGATATACACACAACAGAGAAAACAAACATGGCAACATTTTCAAATGTGACAGCAATCATGGCATCAGACGAAAGTCCCATAGTTGCATCTCAACGCCTTTATGAAGAGCTTAATCTGCTCGAGATGTGTTTCAGGAAATGGCGAATTGGTATAAACCAGTCAAAATCGGTGCATGTTATATTCACCATAAAACGAGAGACAAGTGTCTCCAGTTAAAATCAACAACAAAGTAGTTCCAGCAAGTTCCTTTCAAGGGTGAGATACTTGGGAATGCACCTGGACACGAGACTGACTGGAAGAACCATATCCAAGCAAAGCGTGAACGACAAGAAATAAAATTTAGAAAGATGTATTTGTTAATGCGCACAAATTCGCAGTGACTTTGGAGAACAAGTTGCTACTGTACAAAAATTTATCATGTTTCAAATAGTATTAAATTTGATTTTAGAAATTATATAATTACTTACAACAAAACTTACATAACTGTAGTCTGAACTGTTTGAAACTGGTCTAATCTGTATAAACATATTTGTTTGGTTAATAATTCAAAGAAGTTTGAGTGAATGTAGACTTCTCAAATACTACTATCAATTCTATAAGTTTGATATTTATATAAAACATTATAATATGAAATTAAGGAATATTTTCTTACTGATGACATTATTAAATTTAAGTAGATAAAATTATTGTATATATTATTTATTTAGGTCTTTCCATCCTAGATTATTAATTATAATGATTTATTTTATATATATATATATTGTATTTTATTATATTTTTTTTTTCTATTTATCATTAAATTAAATTGTGAAAAATATATCAAAGTTAATCAAATAAGTATATTTGGTTGCATATTATTTTTTATATAACTAAACTAGTTTACGATTTTTCAACATAAATAAAATTGGGATGAGTTTAAATCTCCAGCAAAATTAGAGCAAACAATGCTTTGGAACTGTAATTTATAAAATAAATAAAAGCAAAATAAGAATTTATAAGTTTTTAGTAAAAAAAACAAGCAGGCAAAAATGTGTGGAATTTATTTTGTTATATTCAAACTTTTTATTTTATGTATTTATAATAATATTAAATTTTAATACATTGCTTTGTAGTTTGTGTATATAAATGCAATTATATGTACTAAAAACTGCAAAAAAAAACACTTAAATATGCTTTAAAAAGTTATAATTCTTTACATTTATCCAATTCAGAATTAATAATATTAACATCAGTATAGAGAGCTTACCATTCTGAGTTTAATTATGTAATGAAATATGTACCTTGAACAAGATTATCAACAGATACTCATCTGTTTGAATAAAATAATTATTAGCAATGATGTAATCATAATAAGCGGATTTTACTGCATAAATAAAGGATGTGGCAGAGTTATGTTATGTATTAATTCCTGCAAAATCAAAACTGCTGAATTTAGAGTGGATGCTCTATTTCCAGTCTGATATTCCTGCGCACGCTATGAACGATAACATGCAGCAAAAGATTATTTACATATTTGCTCTTTGCTCGCTTCCACTTAATATGTTTATTCTGCGTCTGGTTAAGATCAACTCGGCAAATATATGAACAAGAAATTCAATATAAGCCGGCACATAATATTCGCGATTCTCGTCATTTTCTTTTCACATCCACCGCATACTAATTATCTTTAATCCTTTAGGATTTCAATTACACGACGTTCCACATTAAACCGGATCGGGCCTGCAATGACAAAATAACATTATATATTTGTTGACGTTACGGATATTAAACTTTATTAAATATATTCATATTTAATTTTTAATATAAAGTATCTGACCTAGTATATAATTAATTTAGTTCATATTCATTCTTTAATACTAATTAATTTTCATTTCATTTTACGAATTTACACTTTTCAAAAGAATTATTAAGATGTACAAAATAAGAGCAGTGTTGATTTAATATCTTAATATCACATTTATGTAATGTGACTAAACAGTATCACGTTACAAATGAATTAGTTATCAGACTGGATGTGGCTTCAGAAACTTTTTAATGAGTAGAAGCCCTAAACGAGGATAATTGCCTGAAAAATTATGCCAATAAAAAAGCATGGTGCACGCTAATTCCAAGGACGTGAATCACTCTGGGATTCGTCGAAACGAACACACCGTAAAAAAGGCTTTAATTTAAATCTACTTATAAAACCATTATACACTTTTTTTGCCATGGCTACACATCAAGACCAATTTCGTTGTACGACAGGAAAAAAAGCACGTAACGAATGATTGTATGGTAATGTACGTTTATTTACAGACGACAATGATTAATCTTGGCAGTAATTATTTTCACAATTAATATTATAAATTTTCTTGTCGTTCTGCATATAATATATGGGAATATTAGAATCACCAGTTTTAATTGGAAGGACAAGTTCGCAATAATGGCATCAAGATATAAATCGGGGGCGATATGAAATTGCATTGAAAATTTCACCCCTTATTTGAGACGCCTTTGTGCGTCTGCCAGGGATGTTTTGAAAAGAGGGAGAACCATTGTTGAATTTCCAGATAAGAATATTTGTCCATTGTGGTGTGGAGAGGTCGTCGTAGAGGCCTTCTCCAGAACTCGTGTGTATAAGAATCCTGACGTGGAACGCAATTTGTATCATCCTTCCAAACGGGAAATGGTCGTGTATTCTATTTTCAAGATTTATTTTCCTGCTGCCAATTCAAATGTTATTTCAGCTATTTCAATTTTATTTCATTTTAATAACGTTCAACTTATCTTTGAAAAAGAAGTGTTATATAGCTTTGAAAAATGGATAAAAACAAAACTAATATCGAATAATTATCAATTTTATTAACTTTGAAATAAACAAAATTAAATCTCAGAATTATCCAGTTGAAATAATATTGAGCCGTATTTGATTTAAATTTTCCTATAAAGAAAAAAGGTAACATAATAATCTATGTAAAAGGAGATAATGAACGGGTCAAAATAAAAAAAATCTATATAATTTACTGATTTTTTTTTTCATAATTTAATAGACTTTTCAATATTGTTGTTAATCATAATTCTATCATTAACAACTTATAATAATTTAATTTTCAGTTGTTTCAACTTTTATAAACAATAATATATAAAGCTTCAAGTAATCAGTAACATATAATTCCAAGATAATCTATATATAAGCTTAAAAGTTAGAAGTTTCTTATTTTACTTTTAAAAACTACAAGTTAATTATAATTTACGGAATTTGATAAATGCATTTTTCCATATTTTTTAAATATATATATAACTTTGACATTGATGTATTAGATATTTGTTCTTCATAAGTAGTAACATAAATGGATTATATATTGTTGTTGGTTTATTTGAAGTTCAACAAGTACTCTATTTAATTGACTTTAATATAATGGTAAAAAATTTCTATTGTTTTTAGTTTATTTGTGGTCATGTAAAAATATGTTCAAACTTAAGTTTATTATATTCATAAAAAATACAAATATTATGTAATCGGTTCCTCCAATATTCCGAACAATAACTTGGGATAAAAATAAACCGCTCGCTGGTTCACAAACACTTGAATGTAAAAAGGAATAAAACATTCAATTATGAACAAAAATACCATTTTTATTTATTTAATTGAAATTTCCAAATCGGACTGGAGATTGATCGAAGCTCTACTATTCGAGGTATTGCATAACAAAAGCTATTAATTTTAGTCTCATATATTTTATATTTTAATTAATAATTAAAAAAAAGTTAATAAAACTTTCTTTTTTTGAAATACGTACATTTAATGTGTTTTAAGAATGTTACCAGTTTTTCAACTTATTTATATCGAGGACCAATCACTGAACTTTAAATAATTTAAACCAAATCATTGTCTTTTTCATTGTCTCTTTAATGTATTTGTAAATTTTTCAAGGCTGCACGAGGCTAATGCCCATACTGATCTCAATAATTTGTAACACATTTGATAAATGTTCAGTAGAATGTAAATAAAAGCTGACATAAAAAAGACAATCATAATTAATAGCTGCAATGGGCAAATACAAATAAATTAAACGTTGTAATTTAATTGATTTCATCTGATTTTTCCAACAAACTATTTCTATTATACAAACATACAAATATATTCATCAAATATCTATTCTACTTCTTCATTTGTTGAAATTTTCGTAATTCTTCATAAAAATGTTAGAGATTTTGAAAAATAAATCTGGGGAGTAAATATTTATGTAAATAATATTATAATATATCTCATTTTGTTATGAAATAATGTATTTATATGGGCAATGGTCTACATTGTAACAATTAATTGTTTATTTATCTTTTATTATAATTATATAAATAGTTTTGTTCTCTCTAAATTATGTATATTGAAATATTTTAATAAAATTAATATCAATAAATAAGAGATGAATAGTTCACATTTTCATTTATATATAAATATTGTATGTGCATATTTTTAGGGTGGACATTTTTTGGTGTGAGCAATTTTCCAAGTGTGCATTTTCGTGTAGGAATTTTTCGTGTGCGTATTTTATAATGTGCGAATTTTTCCCTGGTCCATTTATGAATAAGACAATTTTTCTATGCGTAAAGTTTCGTTGAGTTTTACCAAAAGATTATTATGATAAACATTATAATTGCCAAGTAAAAGCAAAACTTGGCTGTTTGTATTTTTTTTTTAATTTATTCGTATATGTTGAATATATTTATAGAAATAAACAAGTTTTCAATAAAATAATTAGATGTATAATGATATTGAAATGTACTGCTTGTTCCCATATCTGATGAAACTAATTTCGTATGTCATTAATAAAGATGTTGAAAAGGAAACGTTCATTTGCAATGTAAATCCGATTATGCTGTACGATTTTTTTCCTCATTATAGGATTCATGAGAAGCCGGCCAGACAACCCCGGCGAGATGAATTACGTAATCTGGGGTATTAATAAAAGTTGCGAGTAATGTGATGAATCGATGACAAATTCGCTTGCATTTACATTAATTTTCATAATACACGAGACTGAAATCCCGACCCAATGGTTTTGTACATGCTTGTACCGTCCATTTCTTCCTTTTCTTCCCTTTCTCTTTTCGTGTTTAGATGTGAGTATGTGCAGGTTTTTTTATTTGTCGTTCATTGTTGTTGTTGGCACCGCTTTTCATATTGCATACGTATTGTACCTATTGTGACATTTTCGACGGGGGAAATTGTACCGATGACAAATGTGCCATCATCTGTCTTCTCGATTCGTACATGGCGACAATTAAAATAATGAACCACCACGAACTACCGAACATGCAGACATCGAGTTTATGATATATTACTGTTTGGAGCGAAATATCGTCGTTATAATTACGTACGAAGAAAATATATAAGATGAGCCTATGGAGGCGGATGCACGGAGACACGTAGACACAATCCAACCAAATGAATGATTCCATGTTTACCAGTGCTGTATTAATATTAATGCCATCTGAGCATTGTGATTAATTCCTTCGCTTATTGTAGCTTCAATGAATATATTTGCTTGCAGAATGTAATTCATATTGTACTAAAAACCCATGGTTAAACATTCATCAAACATAATGTAGACTAATTTAAATTATTAGTATACTCCTGTATCTATATTAAGACATACAATTTGCTCATTCTGTAAATCCTAAAGATAATTAAAAAATATCTAGCTTCTTATGAAACTACATAAATAGTTTAAGTCTAGTGTAAAACTAATCTAGTGTACTTGTCTTGCGTAAAATCCTGGAATGACTAAATAAATAAAGAATGTTTTTTTTTCTCATTTTTTAAATTTTGTTCATTGTTCTATACTACAAAATAAACATGATGTTCCGTGAAAATTTCATCATTTACGAAGTGTTTCATTGCAAGAAAATTTGGGAAACCCTGCTGTAGATGTATACTACAAAAATACAAAATAACATTGTAGAGACAAAAAAAAAATAAAAACATAATGCTGGGAATTTCTAGTACCAAATAACTGATTATTTGTCTTTCTTTATTTGATATAAGAAATAAATAATTAGTCAAACAAACTCACTAATACGCAAAATAAAAAACAAAATATAGAACTACGTACAAATAGAAGTAGAAACACAAATATCGAACTAGAGGTAGAGATAATATAGACATAGACCTGAAAAACGCTATAAATGTAGTGGATATAGAAATGTTTAAATATAAGAATATTTAAAAATAAAATAAAACATATAAATAACACTGATTCGCAATAAACTAAAGGACCGCATAGTAACAAATTATAGGATAAAAGTAAAAAATAATAATAATCTAAAAAACTTATTATACAAATTGAATATTGATTTTCTTTTGTACAATCTTAATAAATTTAATAAATTAGAAGTTATTTTTTTTAACTTTCAAAACTTTATATGTAATTAAACTAAATATGAGTTGAATTTACTGCAGGATTTTATAAGTCGAAATATTGATAGTCTTTACAAAGTAATTATAGAAATGTTTCTAATATTATAGAATTAGATAAACAAACAATAATGGCTTTTCAGTGAAAGATCAAAATAAATAAATACTTATTATGATCAGTGTTAAATGTAAAACTATATAAGAAATAGTGAAAGAAGGTACAACAATCAACATTAGACTCGTATTTTAAAATGTAATCAAACATTGTATGTTTTGTCTGTTTATTTAATAAAACGACAATTTTATCTCTAAAAACGACTGTATCATTTAGTAAAAACCATATCATTGATTATTTACAACATTATTAATGTTATTTAATATATAGATTCTCTATATTTAACTCTATAACTAACTAATTTCTTATTTTTCTGTTCATTTCTGTAAGTCTTATGAATTACCGTATATTTTATGTTACAATCATGTCTCAGATACTTGTTTTTTTACATGTAATTGAAAATAACGATTGAATTTGTAGGCTTTAAACGTATCTAAAACAATATAAATTACAAGTGAAAATGTATTCTGGGTTAATGTAAGATCTATGTTCTTTGATATTCAAATGTACTAAATATTAATTATCTTGTTATCATTACCTTTGAAGTTAATTGAACAAATTGCACGTACATTTATAATAAAATTATGTAAATGATTATGAAAATAGAATACAATTTGTACTATGTTATTATATAAAAGGAGTGTTATGATTTAATATAAAGTTCATGTTAGTATTCAAAAAAAAATATAATTTGTATTAATTACTTCAATGTATATTATAAATTAGAACAAAAATTATAAAACGCATATTTGAAAGCAAAATTATATTTTCCCTATCATAGTAACAATGTCTAAATTGACGTTAGTTGTGACTGACAATTATAATTCGTGAAATTATATTTCGGTTCCGCGAGTGTAAAATCTCTATATTACAGACATGAATTCTTCTGTTCCTTTTGGATAATAGATATCATTATGGAAATCATTCTAGTCAATTGCTGCACCATTAAGGTAAGTAATATAATTATTTCTTATTGCCATTACATGAACATAATTATTCGTACATTTGGTAAATTGCCTTTTCTATAACCAAATTTATATGTATAGCTTAATATAAATTAGGAAAGAAATAATATTGCCATAAATATTTAAATGGAATAAAATAGTTTCATTCCCTCAAACTATGAATAAGAGATACGCCTTTGAATAATCAAATATCCTGTGCCTTTCCGGGGGGGATAGACAGTAGCATTGTGGTTTTCGTGATAGTATAGATCCGCTGCATACCTGTGTGTTGTGCGTCTATCTCCGAGCGAGTCAGAGGGTGCAAAGTTTGAATAATTTATCGAAATTGTTGGGTTGCTAGGCTGCTGACCGAACTCGAAAGATAGAATATGCAATATTAAGCGACCCTCGGCTTCGCATCAAGTGAGCTTTTATTGCCCAGGTTATAATTACAACACGGCAGAGCTGAACAGCATCCAATAAAGCCGTACGCATTTCCAAATTGAATCGCCAGGAATTCAAACAATGTTTCCAAAGACTCATACTTGTTTGATGTGAGTATGTCGCTCCAACAAAACAATATTTTCACCTTTGAATATTATTATTATAATATTAATATGACGAAAAATTTTACGACAAATAATAACAAATAAAACACATGAAAATAATACAAAAAAATGTTATATTTCTGATGATTTTGTCGATATTAAATGGAAAATATATCGTTTAATTATAAAATCGTGATCTGCTCAATGCTATATTTTATTCAAAAACCAAAATTGTTTCTCTTCTCGACAAATAATCCATTAAATTTATTTTTTTACTTTCCAAATTCTGTATTCCCCAAAATCCAAATATACTTCCCAAATTTTAGTATTCCACATGTACCCTATTCCAGTATTGAATGTTCTTATAATTCTTTCTTTTAATGGTTGATACTTTTTTTTTCTTCATGCATATCTAATTTTGACAACTGTACATACTTAACTTTTTAAAATAACTTCATAACTAAGGCGTTTAGGTGTATTATTAATATAACTTGCTTTTGTTTTGATAAGGTTTTTAACAGGTTCGAGGGCTTTTGAACAGTTCTGAATTTTAAATTTGCATATTCCTTTATATTTATTAAAAACATTATTTGGGAATATATTCTCCTAGTTTATCCTGAATTTAACACTCCTACTTTTGAGCATATAAATCAAATGAAGCAAACTTTTCCTGTAAAGGAACACTCCTGAAATTTTCATGGAACATCTTGTTTATTTTATAGTGTAAAATGGGAAAACATTAATTATTTATTTAGTAATTGATATAAAGAAACGTTTGTTCTCAACAACAGCTCAATATCAATTGAACCGCTAAGATTGTATCCAAATTGTTCTGACATTAAAAAGCCCCAATTTTTTTATTTGTATAATTATGTGTATAATTGTATGTTTCGTATAAATAGATGCAATAGGCAATAACGTTCACCGATCTTTGATTTAATTATTTATTTTTACTTCCTAAAGTTTCCATTAATATATTTTTTATGTCGAGTAATTTTATTGATAAACTGTTCATGAATGTGAACATTGAGTAAATTTAAGATCGCGGTTGACATTAGGTAGGTAATCTTTCCCGGTTAATTTCAGTAGTATATTGATGCTCTGCGATTCCACTATTTCCATTGACTGTGATATAGGTAAGAGTAACTGTATTAATGCAGATAAATTATTTAATTTTCATATAGTTTTGTCATCTTAAACGTTCATTTAACATTTTGTTTAAATATTTTAAATTATTAATTAGCTCTTTATATTAACAATCTTTCTAAAATAAATAGTATTTTTAAATAATTTTTAAACTTAAATACATTGAATGCAAATCGTATAGTTTATATCTAAAAAAAATAGCATAGTTAAATAAAAATTATTATTATTTGTAGTATTTTCATCTGGATTTGTCCTATCCTTAACTTTCCTGCAACTTGTCTTCAGAAGTTTGGTTAGGTATCTTTTAAAATATTATACTTATTATACTTTTTCATGTATTTAATAATTTATAATTTCAAACTACAACATTTCCTACTTTTTGTTTGGTTTTTAATTGTGTAATTCTTATTATTATTGAAAATGAATATTATTAAATAAAATAAATAATAGGACGGTTTTTCTATCCTGTGTATATATTTTTAATTGTTATTGATGATTTGTAAATACCTGTAGATTATTGAAATAATTTTGATTAAATTTTATATGCTTAGAAAATTTCAACAAGAAACAATTTAATGATATATGTATGTAAATAGTTAATTAATATAATACTAAATATTGCTATAATTACTATTGTTATTAAACTTTATTTTTTGAACTTTTTATTATTTAAAATTGTTTTCCAATTACCTGTAGAATTTCAAGTTTCAATTGGTTTTTTCAAGTTAAAAAGTTTATGAAAATATTCCTGCATTGTTGTATAAATGTATTGTTCTCAATAAAATTAAAATAAAGGTAATAAATGTATTAATTATGAAACGAATTAAAGTGCTTCAATCTGCGTAGGAATATGGCGCATATAAATGGAACATTCCGTACTGCCGTGTAATTCCATTCCAAACAATTGCGAACGCAATATCAGGTATTATTAGCAGGTGTAGCGGAGAATTTAATAAGAATCTTCATATATTATTGATCGAAAAAATCAATGTCTTCCGGTCCTCCGGAACTACCCTACAGGAACCTCCACCATCCTGCAGGTAACATCCGGTCGCGCGAATCCTGTTAACCGCGCGTCGAGTGCCAGGAACACAGATGGCAGCACCGAACTGCGCGGACCGGAAATATTCCTGCTGACAGGTTTTGAATTCGTGCGGCGGCAGTTGCTGTCCGGCTTGCATGCGAAGAACAACTTCGAAGTACGGCCTCTAACCGGGACTACCACGAGAAACACGTGACGGAAAACCATGAACCACGACCAAACAAAACACCGCATATGAACAATAAACACATCAACAAGCGGAAACATTTCAGTATCATTTAACTTTAAACTGACAGTTCACGATCATTCCTATTTTTTCATTCTATGATTAAATGAAATTTGTTTTGCGGTGAGTAAATAAATGAATTATTACGCTTTATTGCTTTCATCAATAAAGGGCTAAATGCGTTACAGTAAAAATACGCCACGCAACATTCATTTGGAACACTGACATTTTTTTTTTGGGATTAATTATTACCATTTTTTTTGTATTTTCCGCAAAATGTTCGGAAATATTTTTTTTTCGTGTCCCTTGAGATTCCAATTTCTGGCTGTAGTTGCATTGTCACGCAAAATACTAGAATCGATTTATGTTAATGACATTCCATTTATGTAACTTTTTTTTTCTTCTGAATAATTATATTTCCATTTTTGTAACGCGCACGAGGGACGGCTGTAATCTGTTTTTCGTTTCTTTTCCTCGTTTTGGTCATTGTTGTATGGATGATGGTGCAAACATGCCTCCGTCTCACTTTCTTTATATACATACTATATATACAAACTATATATAAACTTATATATAGACAAAGTTTTTTTCTTTCTATACTACATAGCTACTCGAGCTGATGTACTTAGAACCCTACTGATTGATAATGGCACCAACAACAAAGAAAATAAGTGGATGTCGCCACGATAGAACACGCACAACATTCATTAAACAACGGCAATTGCCGTCCCATGGTCCGAAACGTGTTTATTAGTTTATTGTTGCATTAACAAATTGCAGTATGCAACAATAACTATTATCCATTTGAACCCAAAGTGGAAAAAAACTTATTCTATCAACGTTCATTCTAGGAACAATTTCTTTTATGAACGCCTTTTACAAATACTATTGACGTTACGTGCACGTTAATAAATAAAATTGTTATTAAATTTGACCATTTGTAAGTTCAAATATAAAGCGCATTTAACTAAAAATATCTTCTCGTTTAGAAAAATATTCGAAAATGTAATATAAATTGAATTAAACATAATGATTTATTTTGTTCATTACGATTTAATGAATCATTTCATTTATATAAATGTGGAATGCGTTTTAATGGATGTATGTAATTCGTTAAAAAATAGACTAAATAAATACAGTAAAACCTCATTTAGCGCTAAACTAAGACATTTAGAGCGCTAAAAGGAACAGCGTTATATATCACAAACATATGCACACAAAAATATTAAGTTTATTTTTGTGATGAAGGTCCTGGCTATTCTGATATTTTTTATTTTTTGGCGATAAAATCGTCTAGTCATTTGTCGCTTTCTTTTTCTTTTATTAAGCAAATATTGGTAACAGGCGATCGCACCTAAAACTCCTCTTCTTGCTTTTGCACTCCTGTCGAAATTCCCTACAATTTGATCAAGGATTTCGGTTATTGTTTCTAAACTTTTTCTAAGAAAATCTGTAGCAAGTTCTTTTGGTTCATCGTCATCAGAATCACTATTTTCGCGTTCTTCAATTCCTTGTTCTACCAGTTCTTGAAGGTCATCGTTGGTAATGCTCTCACCAGAAACCTGCAATTACTCCTTAATATCCTGCTCATCTACATCTCAAACAAGCATAGATTCTGAGGAAGCAAAGCGCTACGTATTCGGGCGCTTTTATAATGTTTCCAGCAAACCACATTTTAGCAAACCAGCGTTAAACTAGACATCGCTAAACGAGGTCTTACTGTATTTGAATTCGATTATAGCGCCGTTTCGTGTAACTTTTGTAACTATTCAGGGGATTTTAATGATTATTCAACATAATTATATTCATTACAACTCTGAAGCTTTAATGACCATAAATTATTATTTGATTTTATTATACCCGTATCATATATTTCAAAATGCAAATTAAAATCCATCTATAACAATACAGGATGCATATTTTGAATTATATATTTTGGACCTAATTTGTTGTTATTTTCTTAAATTTTACTAGTTATAAAGTAGTGGTATTATTTAAGTGTATGATAATTGAACTCACGAATAAAGTAAAATAATTAACAGTTTTATACTAATAATGTACAGGGAATTAAATGTATTTTCTTATATATTCATAACTTTTTTTAATAATAATTTTACCTTTTATCTACTGATATTGACTGTGGGCAAAATGTAAAATAATTATAGAAAATATATTTTATCAGTAAATAATATATTTTTTTTAACTCATTGAGAAATTGTTTAAATTAATGTTATTTACTTATTTTATATATAGCTTTAATATAAGGAAGTGTTTTTCTTATGAGATTTTCATCTCAAGCTCATCTCATTTTATCTCGGAATAGTCAAACATTTGTGAGCATCTGCTTTGATTTTATTCATCCAAGAACAGCAGAGTGCAATTGCTTGTGTAGGCGATCGCCGAGGTTCGCATGCAGATGTTGGAGATGAATGAATGAAAAAGACATTTTGAACAGCTACACTCAAATAAGAAATAAATCCACGATTGAAACCAATCATTCATGGCATTCCATCGGTAGCAAACGCAAATATCTTGGTATGCGGAAATGTCTAGTCGTTGAACAAGTGCTGAACGTAATGAAATATTAACTTTCAATCTTCAATTCTTCGACAAAACTCAACTTACATATCTTATGTGCATTACAAATTATTATAATTATTTTTATAAATTTAATATACATAACTATTTGATTATTGGAAAAATATTTGGATTACTTATTCAAATAATATTTTTCAAAAGAATTGAATTGCAAAAATATACCGATTATTACATACAATTACGTGTAAGATTTATTATGAAATTTCAAATTGTTACTAAATAATTGATATAATAAGAAATAAAGTAAATTAGTATAATTAACAAATTATAAATAAACTATACAATTACTTTTTTTATTTTATTCAATGATAAAAAAAAGTCAATTATTATAGGAAATATCTGTAAGAATAATCATAATTATTGATATAATAAAAGGCTGATACAGTAGCCAATCTATTTTTAGTTAGTGCTTGTTGGATTTTCATGCAGGTCCTACAGTCAGTTTTAAAAGGAAATGAATTACGAGTTTGTATGATCACGCTAGGAGCTGGAGGGTTAAAAATTACAGTTAAAGAAACCATTTGTCTCTAGGTTTAAGGATTGTAAGAAACGGAGATATTTCTAGTTTAGCCTTTGGATCTATTTTATGGACTCTCTAAAATACTCCTTCCTCATGAATATATATATATCGTGCTTTGTTTGAAGTGATGAAATATTTCTGATTAATGTTACATTTTGCGTTTCGTATAACTATAATTAAAATTTTAATTAAATTTATATATTTCATTAAATGAAATAATATTTTGTTTGTATGTATGTATGTATTTATTATGCTAATTTTATTTAATGCTTTTTTCATGAGTTTTTATATTTATTTTTTCTGTTTCACAATAGTACGATTTGAAAATTAAAAAAGAAGCTAAATTTTAATTGAGCATTACAAAAATAAATCTTCTTGTGTTGTTTAATTTTATGTGGTTTAAGAAAAAAAATATTACACAAAGTATGAATTTATTTGATTTGATTTTATTTTTTGTTTTCATTATTTCAATGTTGGTCTTAAAAATGCACCTGAACGCATTTCATGTTTTGAAGCTGATTTGTCTAATAGTCCGTTTCCTGCGTTTGATGAGTCTAAAGTAGCAATTTTCCTGTTGATGTTAAGATTTTTTTAACATCTACCTATAAAATACTTTCTCCTTATAAAAATAATAATACAATTACCGTTTTCTTCTTTTTTGCTCTGTCTTTTTAATAGGCCATTACTTAAATTAAAGAAGAAAAAAAAAGCACCATACATTTTCATCACTTTTGTACTGACGTGAAATTACATTGCTTTAGAAAAGCTGAGTAAAAAAAGTTGATATTAAATTATTCTGTCTTAAATCTAATTGTCCATTAAATAAACCACATCTGTCGTAATTTATATAATCGTTTCACGAGAAGAACACGAACGAACGTTTATTCACTGGCGATTCATTAGAATTCTTAATAAAAAATTAGGCGTAATTACGACTCAAGACTGAAGTCATTCAACTAACCTCTAACCAGTTAAAGATCAGATAATTATATCATTTGTAAAAAACGGAAAGAATGTACACGATATATAGACGTAAATTATGAATTTATGTGACGTACATGCTATGAATGTGCAAATGGAAATACAAAATTCGTGTGAAAATTTTACATAATGATTTATGCTATCTTGAATGTGCATTAATCGGGGATAATTCAATCATTTGATTACGAACAAGCATGGTAATTAATCGGATTTAGTCGATCATACGCTTGTTTGACAACAATAACTTGCAAATAAGCATGAAAATGCAAGGCTCAATTGACTATTGTTTTGTGTTAATAATATAAATTTCCATTTTTATCATAAAATATGATATTATAGATTATGTTAGTTTATTGCATAAAAATATATTTTTAATTATTTTTATTGTAAAAGTCACATAAAGTTAACAAAAATAAATGTCTATTTATCATACAAATAATAACAAATAAACGAAACCAAAAAGTATTTAGTGAATAATATATTTTAGTAATTAATACAGAATTTTTCATTAACAATATATATTATATATTTTGATGAACTTCTCGAAGCAAAAAAGATAAAGAATCTTACAATGTGATTGTTTAACTTAAAAATAAATAAATAGAAAAGTGTTATTAAAGTATCGATGTCTAAAATTATACTAAATGTATAAAAATAGTGAGCATTTCATGGGAAATAAAATTCTTTTGATCAAGATTTTAAAATTACTTCATATTATAAAATACGACAATACCTCGCTTAGTGCGACTTCAATCAGTGCGAATTTACTAATTCTAAAAAATTACTAATTATTCTTTTCTTACATAAATGATAGTATTTCATTTCTATTTTATTTCGTTTTTAAAAATCTCGATTAGTCTGATTTTAAACAGTGCGGAACCGATTATCCGCATTATACGAGATGTTCCTGTAATAAAAAAAACAAGTGAGAGGAGATTCTAATAAAATGTTATGTAATTATTTTATTTTTATATATTTTTATAGTATATCTGTACTTTTTTAAATAACTTTTGCAAATTAGTTTATCAATAACATCAATTGTATCCAATGTTTCTGTTTGAAATAATTGAAATTTATTTCTGCTGATTGAATACATTTTTATTCCATTATTTTTCATTGTATGTTTCAGGTTAGTGAAAGTGCATTTCAGTAGTAAATCATAATTGACATCGGTTCTCGTATATTCGATTTGTTGGTTTAAAATACAGTGTAAATATTGAAAATCGTTAGTTTTTTTTTGTATTTTGATCGAAATACGAAGGCAATACAGAATGTTTTATATACATACGCAAAAACGTCGGACGGTTGAATTATTACATTTTATAAATGAACACATGATTGGCTCCATTTTATTTTATTACTAGCTTAAATAAATTGAACTGTAAATGCGAGGCTTCACTGGTTAAAAATAAAATAGTATTTAAAAAAATGTAAAATTTAAAATATATTAATTAAAATAGATTAACGTTTGGTGGCTAATTGATATGTTTAAATAAAAAATCTATTATCATGAATGATGCATATAAAATATTGATTAATTAATAATACAAAGTTTTTTTTTTATAAACAATTATACTTATATAAATATTGGTTATTCCTTTCAATCACTAAATATTTATACTCTGCACACCTTAAATGTTCTACTTTTTTTTTCTTCTGTCAGAAAAGAAAACTTTTGTAGAAATGATATCATATTTATCAGATGTAAGCAAATCATTTTAGCATTACGAAATCTTATAGCTCATATTTTCGGTAGTTTTTTCTTTATCATCCATAATTAATATATTTTCTAAACTTGTTAGTATTTTTTTTATTAATTTAGTAAAACGCGAGTATTCTTATTTTTTTTTTAGACATAATATTAATGTATTTATATTTTGAATTTTATTCCTCGAAAATCACCAATATTACGGAATTGTCTGATAGTTTATTCTAATTGATGTAGTACAAACATAAATTATAAAATTATATGAATTTAATAAATTTAATGAACTATCGGCTTGTCCGGAAAGTTACCATTGGTGATGCCTAAATACATCAGAATTGTGAAAAACAATTAACTTGTGTATATATTGTAAAGTGAGATTTCAACCGTCTTTAGAAAAAATCTTGGTTTGGATCAAATAATTCGTGTCGATTTAGTACCCTCGTGAAAATGGAAGAAATGGTACAAAGGGCATTTTAGACTTTGATACTTTTCTATTACTGTAAAACCAAAAATGCCACTAAAGCAATAACTAAGATATATTCTCCTGACGGAGAACTTGCTTTAGCTAAATGAAATTTAGGAACATAATAATCCAAATTTAGAATTTAGCCTTAAAGTTGTGCTAGTAATAATGATGAAATCAAGACATTCATCGAGAATAACGTGTAGTGCGACACAGCAAAGATATTAAAAATATCAAAAACAACTATCGACAACCGTTTTTGAAGCTTGCTTACATAAACCTTTAAGATATATAAGTTTTGAACAATTTAATGGACAAAATAGTCCAACAAAAATTGTTGGAGTCGGAAAGAGTTGTATTTGTCAAGCCGTAGTATTTACCAGATAATGTACATTCCGATTTCTACAAATTTGGGTCTTTGCAAAATTCCATTAACTGCAAGAACTATTAATTATTAGTCTACATAAAAAAGCACGTGAAGAAGTTTTTTTGACGAAAAACTTAATAAATTTTGGGGGAATGTAATGTTTAAGTTACGTGAAATATGAAGAAAGGTTTATAGATAAAAAATGGCGCATACATAATTAAAAATTTATGAAAAATCGGCAATATGTTGAAAACTTAATACGAAAATTTCCGGATTGTATTTCACATTTATAAAATTATTCAGATTGGAATCATTAATTAAAATGTCATGATTTTTTCACTTGAATTACTTAAATTCTATTTCTATTCTATTCTATGAGTATATTTTATTTTTAATTGACAAAATATATTTTTATAGCTAGACTTCTTTTTACTTCCGCCTGAATCCGAACAAATTGTTAAATTAGTTATTAGTTAATTATTTATTATATACTACGACATAATTTTATCGACTATACTTTTTACAGATGAATAATATGCATATAAAAGATATATCATGTAAAAGTACTAGTAAGCAGAACCCATAAGAACTTCCGATATTAAATTCAATACAAGTAACGCTATGAATATAAATATGCTAACCTGATAAGATTAGCTAAGATACAAATATTTAAAGCTAACCACATTGAAATATAAACATTGACTTATATGGACACTCATTGTAGTGATGATGGAACGAAAGGAAAAGCGTTTAATAATGTTATTTATATTATTCATGTAACGAACGAGAATGTCTGGTTGATGAAGTCGTTGTTTATATTTAGCATAAATTCGTTTTAGAATTCATGACGCGAAGGACTCGATGAAATCTATTCAAATTTCTCTTATTCTTAATGTTCTCGGTTTAAAATAATTCCACTAATTACTTTCCCAAATTCCATAATGTGACTCATCCGATCTGTTAAAATGATTAAGTAATGATTCGTCAGGCAAAAATATCAAGTTTTTTTTGGAGAAATACAATTACTAGCATATTTTTGTCAAATTTTACATAATTTTATCATTTACTATAGAATAAAAAATAATTATTATTAAATAATAAGTATTTAGTGCGGTAACTTCTTTGTAACCATTAATTATTTTATGTTATATTGTTATGATTATGTAAATAATTTTTATTTTTGTATGCTTAATTGTTGCAATAAATGTTATTATAATTAAGTTTTTAAATATTTTGGTAATGCAAACCTCTTATAAATTCAGTTTTAATAGGTCTTTAGGACAAGTATATTTAGGGTAAACGTCTAAAATACGACTTATGATTTTGTTTAAATAATTACGCTGCGTTTAGACGACGTGTACTAATCTCGCAGTCTAAGAGAAACCCTATGAGGGTTTTCTAAAGCTGGTATTTAGACCGCAACAGGAGGACAGGAAGCTCCGAGGGTTAAGCTCCTTCCGACTAGATTAATTATCTCGTGGCTTTTTAAACATTTCCGGCATATATTTTTTACAGCATTTATGCGTTGCATTTTTATTCTTTCGTACACTTAATTATACATATTTTATAATGCGAAATATGGTATGGTCATTTTTTTTGCACCCCTTATATTGTTCACCCTTTCTAAATAAATAATCCAGTTTTTGAGCTATATATATATTAATTGAAAATAAATAAAAGACTGGGTCTCGCATAGTACGGCTTCAATCAGTCCGGATTTATTAATTATATATTACTAATTATAGATTAGAAACAGTAAAATAAAAATAAATTCTGATAAACTAGTACACAAAATTATTTTTTTTATGTATAAAGTCCCTGATGTATCTGATATCAAACATTATATTGCGAGGTATTGCTGTAATTGACATATGTTTCGTAATGAGTACTTGTAATGTTATACATGTGTATTTTAAATAACGTATAGAACCAGTTTTTCAAATACTTACGATTCCTAAAGTACTTTTGCAATTCCGTGTACTTCCTACGTTTTATACGTTTTTAAGAAATGTATATAATTCGGTTTTTTTCTAACTGAAATACCGGTTTTTAAGTCTAGATTTAGAATATAACAATAAATAATTTAACATTCCAACACAATATTAATCATTTATTAAAGTATGAAGACATATTTGAAATTAGTTCTAAGCTGTAAAGATACGAATTCAAAGAAAATACCCTGTAAAAATCTTGTTTCTCTATTTTTTCTAATACCGGTTTTATAGAAAAGTTGAGATTCGAAAATCGGTTTTTTAGAGTTGGTTTTTGTATAAACCCTTCTTCCCAAGTAACTTTCGGAGTTTTAAATATAAACGTTTATTCACTAATTGAAATACATTTAAAGTTATTGAATAAAAGTTATTGATTAAATAAATATTTTTTCTAAACTTTTTTTTACCAATTTACTTCATTTTCTATTAATAATAATCATCATTACCTTTCTCATAATATTTTACCATTAAATTTATTAATGAAATTTATTTTAATCTAATAATATTTATGATATAAGGTGACATAATTACTGTCCTTATATTTTTTTCATGTGAAATAACATTTGTGATCACAACAGAAATGTATGTCGATCAAAGTAAATTCTGCTCTTATAGTAATATCTCAATTATGTTTCCTCCTTTACAATTTAAATGCAATTTATGGGAGCACATTGCTCTCAATTAAATTGATGAAACCTAAAATTGAATAGATTTGTTTGAATTAGTTGTGCAATATAAATGATTTTGGCTTCACCTGGAGCTTGGAGGAAGCCCGACAAAGCTAATCCATTGAACCGCCGTTGCTGCGAACCTAATTTATTGACTGCAAAACGTAAATGCACCGCATTTCGACATCACTCCGCCAACACCGCAATTAATATTAATTATTCCATCATACTTTGATCAGAAACAACATTCACATTGCGATGGACATTTCAATTCGTTTTTGTTCTTCCCCAATTTGTGCACCATCATGTATGTCATTGTTTTGAAAGCAAATGATGGGCTGTGTTTTCGTTAACCGTAAATTATAATTAATGTACGTTGCCATAACGCAAACATAATGTAATGCACGCAAATGAAACACCCGAGGTGTGTCTGCGCCTGGAAATTCAGCTTTTACACGACATTTTGATCGGCCAACGTAAATAAATAAATACCATCACCGTCCTCATACTATTTCATGGTATCATGTTTTAGCTAGAATTTTGCAGCAGTTTTGTAAATAGTTTCCAGGGCAAAGGTCATAAACCTTACCATTAAATCTCGCACTCGTGATGCATTTACTTTTATAGTTACTTTTAAATTATACATTTAATATTACTTAGTTTACATATTTTATTTCATTCCGCCTCATAATAACCTTGATTTCACAAGATTACAAACAGCCAATTTATAATCAAATTACGTTTTGTATAAATACACAATGGACATAAATATATCCAAGTTGTGTGTATGTAAGTACTTTCCAAAACTTTTAAAAAACTCTAACTTGTTAGGAAGTTTTAAAGTTCATAAAATTATTTTTCTTTGTGTATGTATTGGAAATACAATTTATTATTTATAATAACATAGTTATTTCAATAACTCAGAACTAGAACGAATATATAGTTACTACTTATAAAATCTTTAAAAATATGATGATAATTTTTTCCTCTATATTTTTTTAATCTCTTAAAATATTTAGGGGTCGCAGAAAAATAGATGAGAGATCAATCCGAGATGTTTTTCTATCCATATCCATTGGGGGGGTGCAGAATTTTTTTAAGTGCAAAAGGGAGTCGCACATCAAAAATTTGAGAAACGCTATTTTACATGTCCAAACACTGAGATTTTGAATGTGAGCAGAAGCATATGTACAATTAATTATGTTTATTTTATTATTAATGGTTCGTAAATGTTAAGTTTTACGAAAATACGACTGAAATGGTCTAATATACTTTATATATCGATTTTTGACTCAATTCCTTTGCTGGTGATTTACGTCTCAACCTTGAACTACTTCCTTCTACGTCTTAGTTGGTAACTTTAAATCAATGTTATCACAATTGTAGATTCATATTGTATTAAAATCTCACAATTAAAGTTATTTAATTACAACAATTATGAAAATGTTGTCTGTTAACCAATACAATCTGCTTTAATAGATGTTTATTTATAACAATAATAATTTATTTATTATATAATAAGCATATTTTTCACAAGTAAGTTATTTGTTTTACAAGTCACTATAAGATTATGACCGCAATATTTAAGATTTTATATATCGTTTTCTATGGCAAAAATTAAAAATCTTGGGAAAAAACTACATCCATTATATTTGCCACTAAGTCAGAAATAAAAGACTCTTAGATATTTATGAATTAAGTATGCACGATTTTATTATCTTTGCCTATTTTACAAACAAATAACAAAACAAAAATATTTGGATCTATGTTTATAATTGCACATTTTTTTGGCAAATTCAAGAGCATTACAAAGAGTTTCTGACTGTTTAAATCCATGTAAATTAAATCCGCGTATACAAAAATCCGCGTAAATACAGTTTTAATTTACGCATAAAAAAGGTACTTCTAAAGCAGTATTAGTCTACCTAGAAAACCAAGTGGCAAAACGAAGAACTGGCGAAAAACTATTAGCAATTGGGTCGCAGTACGACTTCAAACAAACAAATATGTTGGGTTGTACTGCTAAAAGATTGAGAAGCACCATTAAAGAAAACACTTCAGTTCTTAAAACCAGATTATTTATTTTAATTTAACCATTCACAATCAATATGAGATTTGTTAATTAGGTCTATTTTATGTTTTATTGTTTTATATAGTATTTATCTTTCTGAATGTTGTTGTTATTGTTCTACGGAAGTAATTATGTTTTACATGAACTTTTAATTTTGTTGTGAAAAGTCGAAAAATTGTTAAATATCCGGAGACTTCTGGCATATTTATTAAAAATTTCTCGATTCCCGGGAATAAAAACACACCTGCTATATTAAAATTACAACTATTCATCTAATTTTTATTTTGCGTAATCTTTCAACTCTATTATTATTTAGAAAAATAGTAAAGAAAAAAGATGAATTTTCAATCATTTGAATTGGCTCTTGCCATACGTAACAAAATTGTGAAAAGTAATACATTTTCGCTATTACATCAAACATAAATATAATATTCTTGGTTTCTTGTAATAGTTATTGGGAAAAGCTTTAATTTCATCGAATAATTGCATATTCGTAAATATTATAATAGATTACTGCGCATTCCCAGCCAATTAGCGGTAGTTTTGTTAAATTTATCACTGTGTAATTAAGCCGACGCGAATAATAACTAAGCAATTTCCCGATTGATTATGGGCCCCAATTATTGGCGCGCTGCGTTTTAATCTTCCGACGAAGTTGCAATTAATTCCGGCCGGATCGAATTAATATTCTCCGAATTAGCGCGACGAAATTAATCAATTGTTACGTGAGCGCACTTATGTCACCATTGTGCATTTAGGTCCACCTTTTTCCATTACGTCCTTCAATGGAACAGTTGCAGCGCGCATTTGCGGTGCCCGAATCAATCATTGCAAAACCGGAAATGTGAACCACCGGATACATAATTGTTGTTAATGAGTTTATGCACCTATATGCAAAGAGAGAAACAGACTCGAATTTCTATACGCTCGTTTAGAATCTATTTGCTGCGTTGTTGTTTTAGTTTTCAGCGGATTTATTTTTTATTAGCGTTAATAATCCCAAATAATGAACCCGATGTTACATCAGCTTAACGATCCAAACATCACTATGTTTTCAACACTAAATGTATGCAACGAACAAAAAAAAGTAGAACGAAACGTAACGACGAAAGTTTTGTTGTTCATTTGCGTAATAACGACTGCAGTAGCTTACACTGCAGAGCTTATTTATATCCATTGTGGATTCTTTTTGTTCGCTATTGTTACAATCATATGCATTTGCTATATATGTAATAGATTGACGCATGATTTTGAAATATGGATTCAACTTACATTTCTTTATTGATCAAACTTTAAATTATCTTAGTTAATACTGTAAGGTAAAAATTTAAAAAATAATTAGATTATAATAATAATATTTAATGACACAAATATAAACAAAAAAAATAAAGTACCTTTAATGGTATAAAATTATTTTATGGAGTATCTGTCAAAAAATAATTTTAATAAACTCGCTTATAATTATAAAAATAATACTTTATTAGCCAAGAAAATTAAATGTAATAACATAAAAATAAATCAAAATAAATATAAATGATTACATTTTTACCGTTTCCCACTAGACCGTCATTCATTTTACGGTCGTCCACTTGTCGCGTACCTAAAAAAATAAAGTTATTGTAATAAATAAAATTAATTCAAAGCAAATCAAATAAATAAATTATACATATTATATTTAGTATTACTAGTATTACTAGTTTCTTTGTCGTATATTTATAATGAACAAAGTATATTTATTTAGTATTATAAGTGGTTATATTTTCTTCAGTCATTGAATTAGACAATATAGAACAATTACTAAACTTTTGAGTATCTATCTCAATGATCGCCAACCCGCGGTTTTGGAGCCACATTACCGCTATGTTATATAGCAAAAATTGATGTTACTAACACATTTTTCTATTGAAGCACCACGTACGTCTCGGTCAACTTTTTGTTAACAGATGGTTATTAGTTCGAAAAAGGTTACCGACCTATATTGTTCTGAAAAAGTGTGTATATATCGAAATAAGTATAATTTCATATATTTTTCCACAATTCGTACTTTGCACCTCAATGTCTGACTTGACTTCTTGTCAACGCACTTTTTGCTGTCTTTATTAATCACCTAGCATTGTTATATTTAAAGTTTGTTTAAAAATAATTTCAGTAATATTTAACAATTTGTCGTCACGACGTTTCTGCAAAAGAGTTAGAGAGAAGGTCGCTATCATCACGGTCGCTCTGGCAACAACGTCACAAAATTATATTATATATGTAAGATCATTTAATTGTAGAATGTAAGACACTCGACATATTTGCAAAAATCGCCTCATGACCCGGCTGAAAAAGTCGTGGTCCGCAAAGTGTTAATCCTTAATTCATTGTGGTTAATATTTGAGTGTTGTGGTTTCTTTCAAATACATGTTATTTTATTATGTTGTGTTTATGATAGGAGAGTACATATGTACTATTTTTGATTAAATCACATAAAATTAAAATAATAAAAGGATGTCTACCAATAAATATTATTATATATAAATATATTTAGCATTTTTTTAAACTCACAGAAAATTCTTCTTGAATATGTGATTTCACAATAACATTTTGTGTCTTTTTTTAGATTTATACCATACAATATATTTATAAGTTTGATTATAATGAACGAGACAATAGTATGTTAAGATTATTAAATAATTGTAAGTAAAATAATTATTAAATTTAATTAAACAAAAAAATGATTGTTTGGCGATATTACATATTTCTTAGCATATGATATTTATCTTAACTTCTCATGCAGTCGTTGTTCACAAAATTGTGTCGAGTACCGAAATAGACGTGTTCCGGATATATTTCGTACAGGTATCTCCCGACTTACTAGTTTCGTTCCAAAGGGTTGTTCGTAAGTCGGGATAATTTTAAAAATTTCAAAATATACTTATCTTACCACATTTTATCATGTTTTTACTTTTATATAAGTAAAATTCCGTATTACTGACTGCATAAATTTGAAAAATAGATTAAAATAATTAAAATACTTACTTACAAATACTTTGCAATGTACACATCACAATTATTTAATAAAAAACGACGAAAGAAACATTTGTGCAACAAAACATCTTCCAAAAATATTATATTTTATTAATGAAATTATCAATTTTAGTTTGGACGGTTAATTTTTTTTATCACTATATATCTCATAACAATTTAGAACTTTTAGAATTTTGTTCGTAAGTCGGGGGTTACCTGAATTTTAATTGACAAATTATACAATAATGTGTTTTTTTCAAAATACAAACTAAAGCAATAAACTATCCACCTGTTGATTATGAGAATAGGATGTTGAACCGAGTATCGAATTTGACGAGTTCTGAACTAGTCGAATACCGAGATTCTTCTGTAATTTGTTATATTAATACCATTTTCAATAATTAATACAAAAATATTTTAATTTTGATGAATGTTTGAAAGTCTGTAAAAAATATTCAAGTTTTATGTAGTACAAATGATTTAACTAGCATTCCCTTTGTATTCGATAGTTGTAATTTATATCTGGTTATACAGGATAAATCAGGCAGCTTTATTTTGTGAGCTAGCAGCTCCACGCGGGGCACCGTGGATACGCCTGGCATGGGGCAAATAAATGGATTACTAGCACAAACCGAACACGTCCAAGGTTTGCACTTTTCGAAGGACTTAAATAACATCGGTCAGTCGTAAAATATACGCTTCTCCTCTGTGTTGTATGAATCTTCTATGGTCTTCTGAATAATTTGATTTGATTTGTATAACAAGGGCGAAACGGAGTGGACGTGCCGCTTCTTTCCTGCCAGCAAAACTTATGTGACGACCTGAAGATAATTTATAGATTCAGTTTCGCCTGCAGAGAACATAACATGCAACTGCAGGCAGTTTGAGTGAGAGAGAAAGAGTGATATAAAGATAAAACGGAAGATTTTATGCACTGCAGCGTCCATAAATGCTGACGATTTTTGTTTCGTTCGGTGTATTTCCGACTGAATTTTTCCTGTTTTACTTTACTGGCGTTAATTTTGTTTTGGGACTGCTGCTTTTGGCTTTGATTATGTGAATCTGTCGCCACCCGTAAATTGATTCTTCCACTTTATATTTATATTTTTTCACCCGTCTTTCGTCATTTCTATTGCGAAATAAATTCTATTTGCAGTTTTCAGAATATTCATTCTCGTTGACTGCTCAATGCTCAGGGCCTCACTTATTTACCGGCGCATATTTTCAATATACCATTATACGAATACTGCGATCAGATATAGCGTATACGCTCACACTAAATATAGATTTCCTCACTGCAAATATGCTGATGGCATGTGCATGGATTCATATAGATATATTTACTTTTACATATTTATACGGTACATAAACGCAGTAGCAATAAAAAGTAATTGCTATATGATGCAATCATTGTTAATTGTCCTTTTTTACAGTAGCATTAATACTTATTACCCACCATAAACTCTATTATTGTTACCATTTACAGAAATAAATTTAAAAATTTTGTGTTTCGTCCATAAAATCATTTTAATAACAATATTTACATATACTTATAGTTATTATTATATTTGTCAATATAATTGATTTTACTACGTGATTTGAATAAAACGTTTTATCTAATGGTATATCCACACTTATACTCTACATCAGAAATTCTTACCTGTCAAGTTTGCCAACTATTAGAAGTCCGATGACAGTGGAATAGAACTAGTAGTTGCAATTTCACACTACACTTCCACGTATACATAGTTGGAACGCTTGACTGACGTTTATGTCTCATGCAACGTATAGTGTTGATACAGCATAATACAGTTTTCCAAACTTGCAACAGGGGCATGTCCATATAACGTCAAAACATAATTGCAAATAAAAGCTTTTTTTTAAATATTTACTCATATATTCATAATACAATTACCTAAATAACTACAGTCAAATGTATGAAATAAATTGTTACGATCCTTTAAAAAAAAATATTTTAAAACAAAAAGAATATATATCAGAGACTGGAAAAATGTATTTTAATGAATAATTTCAACACATTTTTTAATAACTCTTTTTGGATGTTGTAAAGGACAACATGTTAAAATGCGATTAAAATAAAATAGGCAGTGGATTAATGAATTAATTTAATTTATATCCTTATAATTTTGGATATGTATGTATTTTTCACCCATGGTATAATTTAACAGAATTTGATAGAACCGTTTTTTGTGAAACATTTTGACTATAATGGTTCGACTAAATTTATAGACCCAACAAAAAACAAAAGTTTAGACAACTGAATGAACAAGGGATTCATCAATTGATACACCAACCAAAATAAATGGTAATTCCTCTTTCCTGTACATTTTCTAGAAATTGATAATACTTCCCTACTGGGCATGTTCAAAAGGTGGTACATGGTACTATAAATATCGATCGAATATTATAAAATGTTTTATTTAACATTACTGCCATTTGGAATCCACTAGTAGAGACACAACTCTCAACTTTTTATTAAAATTATAACCATTTGCTTTTTCTGTAGACATAATTTTGTTATTTTTTTGTCATATTTTAAATTTCATCAGACTTTTTTGTCAGTTTTTAATATAGTTTCTAATTTTTTCGGGAATATTTTGTTCAAGTTTCAAGTTGTTCAATATAACTAAATACAAATAACTTTATTGTAATCAAAATTTAGATAAAGTGAGATTTAGCCTTGAATATATAAATTTTGTATACATTTCAGTTAATTTACCTTATTTATATGAGGAAACATATAGGAATTTCACAAGTCCTGCTAACATAATTCAGTCCATACTCGTTTATAATGTTATAAAAACGTTATCATAGTTATTTCTCTCTAATTTATTAAATGAATCTTGAACACATTCACTGAACTCGTCAATTGTGTTTGCCAAAGCTTCAGGTTGTAACAAATAGAGTTATAAAAGACCCAAAACGGGAACGTTTAAATTGGTGGTAGTTGTGACTGAAATTGAATATTCCAACCATTAGTAGAACCGCGTTCTATTTTTTCTTTGTACTTCATATATTGTAATAGCTGTTGCTTCGATTTGACATATCTTCTTTGTTATTGGGTTCTTTGTTTATTTGGGTTAAAATTTTATTTTTCTTAAAAAAAAAACTAACTTTTGGTCTTCAAATTCCAACTTAACTCAAATGAAACGACTTTCAAATATGTTAGGTTCTTCAGCTACCAATGTAAATATACCAATATAATATAATTAGAGGGCGGAAAGACCTCGGTCGTTAGCCTTTTGGCCAGCCTATTAATATATGTTTTTTTTTATTGTATGTTAGAATTTATTTATGTATAAATTGTACTTTATTTTTCTTATGTATTGGTGTTTGGCCAATAAATTATTATTATTAATTATAATTAGATTTCCTTTCAAATCTATACCATATTTTCGGACAGAGGGAGTAAAAAAAACAATAATTTGACTGTTTCTAATATTTGTGCACTATAAATAAATGAAAATGCTTTGAAGGATGAAAGAAAGTTCGTCGAACATTTGGTATGATATTGATATCAATGTCAGTTCGATTGGAAAATTGTTTTTTTTTCCTTGGCGACACATTACATTATTTACAAGCGTCGTAAAAACACACACATTGCTGCAGATCGGTGGCGGCTGGGGTGAGGTTGTGAGGGTGGTTGCCGCGAATGGGAAATTGAAAATATGAATAACCCAAGTCACGTGGGAGCGAGAGTCCTGTGGGAACTGACATGCGACACAGGGCCAGGACGAGTGGCGGTGGCGGCAGCGGCGGCAACGGCATCGTCGTTGGCGTCGGGGTCGACGACGGGGAATGGGACCAGGGACGGAGTGTCCTTATTGGAATAGTTGCAGGACCAGAGAACATCTACATCAACATCACGCCCGTCTATTGTCGGCTGCGTTTATTAGGTTCCACCGGCACTCAATAAAACCAGATACGTGGAAAGAATACGTTCGGATAAACCAATTTATAAATATCTGCTGCATGCGGGAACTCGAAATATGTACCAACTCCACTTTTTTTCCCTTTAAAGTGGTAGCGGAAGGAGGTAGGAAAAAGTCGGTAAGGATCGGCATAATAGAATGAAAATGAATTCCTTCCATCGTCGGAAATATGTATAGGAATGCAAAGATTCATTGCGTGGATTGATGGGTTTGTAGTAACTTGTTTTACTGCTTGACCTATAAATGCCAAGGGTTCTACAGCCATGTGGCCTTCCCTTTTTTGCGCCGCATTCCATTTCTGATTCCTTCGTTGACAACTTTATACTGAAAGTAATACCACAGCTTACTTTATGAAATTTTCTCCAATATATACAAAACTGATCATAGACACAATTAAATTTTTTATAGTTGGAATATACTGTTGAAAGTTCAATTTATGTCTATTATACGTCAATATGTCGGGCCGTTTAAAACCCGATTAATTGAGAACTTGACTCTATAAAAGGAAAAAACGATCATTTATGTATTAATGAGACTATTTTTATTTTGATCAATTTTGACTCAAATTGAGTTTGTTTTGAAATTTTGAAATTAAAAGATGTCATCACTCAACAAACGTGATGTTATTAAGTTGACTATATTTTTTTATCTTAATATTATTATTTAAATGTAGGTATTCTAAGTAATTAAATTAAATATGTTTATAATATATGTCAACTTGCTAGTTTTAGATGTATTACAGTAGATTGCAAAATATCATAGCAGTGTATCATTTTTTTTATTTGACGTTTCTTATGTTATACATATTTGTGTATGTTAAAAGAGCGTGATAACTTCATACATTATAACCAAAACGCAGATTTAAATTATTCATTTTGTTACGATCTGGCATACCATCACGTAAGGAGGCAATTTGTAATGTTAATAGTAAAAGTAAAATTTCAAGTTTTCATAGGTGTTTCCATTTGTACAGAATTAATCAAAACAAGTAACATTCTTTGAATGCATTGCGTTACCTGCAGTTTCATAATAGTCTTTTAATTAATTGATAATTATGATAATGTTTTTTAATGAAAGTATAATTTGTTATAGTAAAGTTGGTTTTAAAAATGTTCATATGATAGGTTGATTAATGTACATCGTTAGGAATAAAATTGTATGAATTATTGATTATCACTTTTTTTTTCAATTATTGTACACTATGTTTATATGAGAGATAGGTTTCGTTCTGAAGGTATAAGTATAATATCCATTTATCAGAACATAAATTTGTTTTAAAAGCAAGTCTTACAATGTTACTAAATGTACATTTTTTAACGAAACTTTATAAGAATTTGAATTTTTCTCCTAAGAAATATATTGAATATGTTGAATGAATAAAGCTCTTTTCCTAGTATTTTCGTTTGTTGTGTATTAAGCTTACAAATTTGAAAAAAATATATTCACAGAATCAATCGAAAACTAATAAATCTAGAAAATATATTGATAGCAATGAACAAAAAAATGGAGAATCGAAATTAATTTCTTGTCCTGATTTTGTCTTATAAAACATAAAATCTACCTTCCTAATTCCGCAATGCAAGTTTGAATTAGTACAGTATTTGATGATTTCTTATCATAATAAGGTAATACTTTACAAACAAACAGACAAAATATAATAATGAATAATTTAGTGTTTTTGTTAAGTTAATTTTTTTTTAATTGATTGATACTACTACTAAAAAACAGATATTGTTTGTATAAAAATAAATGCTTTTAGTACTAGACTTCTATCCATAACTGAGAAACTTTTAAGTTTCTCGTGATATTACAAATTATTACCAGTAAAATAAAAGTAACATAAAATTTTATATACGTAATAAAATGTATTATGCAAATAATAGTCGTTGAAATTGGAAACTTCCCTATTTAGAAATGCATGTACATAACTAATTTACCAAATCCTCTTTAAAGCTTATAGATATTTAAAGTCAACAAGCATTGGAACTTGACGAGCCAAACAACGGACAAGTAATCAACAATAAATTACGACGCATTGATTTAGAAAATCAATAAAACTCTTAATCCTACCGTGCGTTTCCTTTCCATCGTTCTTCGGTGCATGCTTTTTTCTTCTTCTTTATTGCTGTATTGAATTCCGTAATCCGCTTATTGTAGATTCGTGGCCTTGCATTCTTCTTTGTCAGTGGTTAAGTGTGGAATGGTTGGTTGTGTGCTGCTTCCCATCCCTTCCCGCATATTACATGCGAATGCACAGACAAACACATAAGCTCAGGCACTTGCTGGTACTCGAAATTGTGGTGTAACGACCTTTCAATTAGGATGCCCGCCCACGTTCTGCAGATTCCCTGACCCTGGAGAGTTTTGCTTAGTTCTCACATAAATTCGTGACACTCAAATTGGTTAAAAGGGAATTCCCCATTACACGCGAGTTTCCACACTAACTGCTCGCCCTAACTAATTTACCCTACTACCTTCATACTTTTTTCACATTTTTCTTTTTCCTTTAATGGTACTTTTCTACTCTTAATTACATATACCATTTGTTCTTATATACGTTTTGCAATTAGAATATATAACGTATTACTAATATTCGAATTAAAAATGGTATTATTTAAATTCACTATCAATAAGGTATATTATTAAATTATATTTAAAGTCCTTGATTATTGCAGTTTGAAACAGTGCAGGATATTGGTGGAAACGATTACCCTCATTATATAAAGTTTTTCTATATATAGTATTTTTTTGTTTATTATTATGTAATTTTGTTTTCTTTGTCAAATTTTCTTTGATAATTTATAAATCTTATTTAATTGTGTCTACTTCAAGTTAAAGAATTGGGTAGATGTAATTCAATTTGGCAATTATCAAATTGAAAAGTTTTGGTGTGAAAGTTCTCGCGGACCCTCACTGTGAATGTTTAACGTTTTAAAAGGGAACTTTTGCATTAGTAGAGAATCCTATATAATATATATATAGCACATCCATCCATCTATATCTCTTGCACAATGTATAAACGCGTGACCTGTGGAATTTCAGTTTTCAAACTTTAACACATCGAGATTTATACTCATGAGAATTGCAACACGTGACCAGAAAGTAGAAAATTATTATACTTTCAGTTTGCGGCCGTTCCGACAGGACCGTGTGAAATAAAGATCTGTTCTGCATTTAGAAGGGTGGGCGGTTTCAAGGCGAGCCAAGGATATTCAATTCGAAAAGAAACTTGTAATTACCCTTGTTATTTAGGGGTTGCTTTTTTCCCCACTTTTCTTTTCTTCTTCTTTTTTTGTTTGTTATTCTCTAATTACACGCAGTTTGCTCATTTGACAATTACTTTATTTTTAGTCTATTCTTTGATTAATCTAATTTATATATTTTTTTCTTCTTACTGAAAACCTTAATGCGATTATAACAGTATAAATTTATTATGAAATAGATTTTTTCAAAAATGTTTATAAAATAATTACAATCTCTTTACAAATTAAATTACAACTTATTTATTTATTATAAGTTTTGACATATAATAAATATAAACAATATTTTGTTCACATGGTAATATTCAGTTACCAATTTTTTTAGATTGTATTGTTTAGGTCGGATCATTTCTAGAAAATATAAATTGCGAGTATTGCATACGTTGTGTATATTGTAAATGACTTCCATATAAAACTAATGTATTTGAAATAAAAAATATATAATTTTGTAATTAATTAAAATGAAATAAATTAAATTAATTTGATCTATAATTTGATTACTTTTAATTATCATCGAAACTGTACTGAAGCTTTCCACCTGTTAAAATAATAAACGGTTTATTTTTGCATTTGCTTGACTGAAATCCCGTTGTGGCGGCAAAGCGATATTGAAAGGTATCTCTCGAGAGTAGTTGGAACAAAAGTGGTACTCAAGTGGTACCCTACAAAAGGGAAAAGAAAATATTTAGTTTACATATCGATTGGTTCTTAAAAAAGTAAAAATGCCAGGTGAAAGAGCGCGGTCGCAATGACCCCAAGGCCCGTCATTATCGTCCGCTCTGCTCTGCATGCATTTGTTCTTTAATTCCTTCTTATACAATTTGTAACACGAACGTTGCGAGGGGAAAACTGGCGAGAAGCAGCTAGAAAAGGAGGCTTAAAGTAGGGAGGATTAAGGGCGAGAGCGAGAGAGCTCGAACCATACACTTCACACTCCTGACGTGCAATGTTGACATTAAAAAAATAAAATAAAACGGCTAATGCCATTTATGGCACATAAAATTCCACATAATCTTTTGCAATTCAAATTACGAAGAAAATCTCACAATGGTAACTACGATAATTAAAAGAAATATAAATTTTGTTTAATTCGTCATAAAATTTAGAATAATTATACTTTATATTATTTAAATAATATGTACTTTTAGTTGTGCTACTTGAGATTATTAAAATATAAAGATATTTTCTTATTTAAATTGTATTCATTGTGATATTGCATTGTGATTTTTTTTTATTAATAGTTGTATTAAGTGATTGGTGGAGTTTTATTAGGTATTAAATGTTAAAAATAATTGGAAGTTTAAGTTACGTATAAATCGAATAGTTATTAGTTGGGCAGTATTAGTATAACATAAAAATAATCTATTAAAATGTTTTAGATTAAAATATTTGAAGAATAACAGAAATCGTTTACACAATATAAAATAATATACCCATGAGCTTTTAGAAAATTAATAACTTCAATAAACAATGAAGACTTCAACCGTATAAAAAGGTTTAACTCTTTGAGGGGTCAGAAATTACTAAATTTCTAGACCCAACAAATTTTTGGACAATAGAATCAGACAACTTTGTCAACTGAATTAACATCGGATGGTATGGACTATCAAGATTCATCTATTAAGATACCAACCAAATTAAATGATAATTCCTTTTTCCTGTAAATTTTCTACAAAATTAAAATAATTCCTCACTAGACATGTTAAAAAGGTGGTACATTGCTTGTACCACCGGCTCTCAGAGTTAAATAAGAAAAGAAATACTTCAAAGCCGCAATATTGAAATTTTTGAAATAAAGCGGGGTTTTTCCAAACTTTTCCTGCAATGGAACACATCGTAAATCCTGAAATGTTCACCTTATTATATTATTTTATAGGGTAAGTAAGAACACATAATCAATAAAATTTAAAAAATATGAGAAAATACATTCATTTATTTATTTAGTAATTATTTCATTCCAACGGAACACCTACTAGTTTGCGGAACATAGTTTTGGAAACCCTGCTATAGTGAATCCACACTGATCGAATCCGCACTATGTTCATATGCACATATTAATAAAAAACAGATACAACTTTGTATTTCTCTAACTCTCAATTTGATAAGAAACATATGTAGTTATGCACATAACTGTCTATAATCTGACAGAAGATATGTAATTACATGAAGTACAATTACTATATAATATATAGTGTATATTACATTGTACAGTGTAAAATGGAACCTCGCTTAACGAGTTTAATCCGTTCCAAAATTTCCGGCTTTTTGTTTCGTGAAACATATTAAAAATGCACATATGTGTACACAAGTTAAAAAAATGATGTAGACGGCGCGCAATCCGGGACTTCTCTTCTCATCGTCACTCGTTATGCGAAACGTTGCTCGTTAAGCGAGTCATTTTTCTTACAATTAATTTTGCTCGTAAAGCGAAATGCTCATTATGCGAGGTGCTCTTTAAGCGAGGTTCCACTTTTTTTTATGTGTTTTCCAAAATAACAAAATGGTCTAATATAATGTCTGTAGTAATTTTATAATAAAATATACTAGTAAAAATTTGAAGATAAAAAATAGTAGCAAAAATATATAGTGTTGATATAGGTATAAGAATTATAAAGGAGTTAACATAATAATTAATCATATTAATAATTTAATAACACAAATATTTTCACATTTTATGATTTCAAGAAATGTTCACACAGTTTGAAAGTATTCAATAAAAATAATTACTAAAATGAACTAAATGATTTCCAACTACACATTTTCCATTTGATATTTTTATTATAAGTTTTACCCTTAAATATTTTATTAACAAATTGATTGTAATAAAAAACAGTAATACATATATTGTGACAAACTGAGTACATTAAATGCAGACATTGAATTGAAGATTATCATGATATTCATTAAATAATGATAATATATATTCAATTTATTTATTTTTACTTCTGAAATTGAATGAAAATTTAATAATATGCAGTGGAACTTTGCTTAAGGAGCAAAATTTCCGGATTTTTATATACATTTTTTCCCATATAAATTAATGTAAAATACGATTATTATTTTTATTCTTTGCCTCTCTATTACAGCAGATGCGAAATGTTTCTCGTTAAGCGATTCATTTTTCTTACAATTTATGTTGCTCGTTTGGTGAGGTTCCACTGTGAATATTTTCATACACATGTATGAAAATTTGAAAATATTATTATATACAATTTCATGTTACGCACGATTAAATGTCTATTAATCATTAATCTTCATATATCTCGGATGGACCGGCAAATACGTGTCTTCACGCGTTATTGAAAGAAATAGATTTCCTTTTTTCTTATTTCCTTTTTTGTCTCCGTGGACAGTGTAAGGAGATGGAGCAAATATTGTGGACTGATTGGATACGTCGTCGAGTCCATACGTGCGGAATTATGGTTATATCCGACCTAATGATAGCTCGTAAAGATTGGCCCGTTGGACTTCTCTGACCAGGGACACAATCCGATGTCAAACAAGCCATAGAATGGAATATAGGGTTATAGAGATAGGAGATTATCGTCACTGGACGCTGCCAGGATCATATCGGACATCCGTTACGGTTACCAAATGGCGCGAATTGCAAAGAGATAGTGTAATATTACATATGGCCGCGCATCATCGATTGTTACTCTATTACCAAAAGGCATAATAACATTATCGACTTACCAACAAAAAAATACATAATAAATAACAAAAAAAAAATGGAAAAAATTTACCTACGTGTAATTTCATATAAATATTTTTTAAAACACATTTTTGTAGTTATTTATTATACATAACTAAGATCTTAACTATTCAAGCAAGTTATTTCACTTTTTATTTATCATTGAAAATTTAAGATTATCATTATAATTAATAATATAAAAACAAACAATACGTTCGATATCAAACTTGTGGAACTCAATTAAACAAACATAAATGCACTTTAAATTAATCAAATTAAATCTCTTTTATGTTGAACGAACAAAGGATATATATTTAAGGAGAAGAAAATTAGACATGCAAAAGTAAAATACAGGACAATACGGAATTAGTATTCAAAGCGTTTAGACGACACGAATATAATTAGGCAGAGTTTGCTTCTGAAGAGAAGCTGAAATTAAATAAAAACAAAGGATAATTCAATTAAACGGAAGGTTTTTGCCATTGTGCGCGTGTATGTGTGTGTATGCTCCTTGAAAAGGACCATTGAATCTGATCTAACAAAGCAATGAAAATGGAATAAATTTTTAGCGGATTTACGAAAACAGTAAATAGTGGATGGATGCACTAAAAATAATGAAAACTGTTGGGAATTCTAATTAATCTTTACATCAGAGTGTGTAAGCTTCGCACGTGCAGAAAACCGGGGAGTTTCTCTGTATATTTTGCTTTATGCTGCTGCTCTGTTCTAGTTTTCCTCTTTTCCTCTCTTTTCATTTTTACGAAAAACAATGGTCCTGTCCGACGCCTACAGGGATATCTGGATTTTATTTAATTTCACGTACTAATTCCATTGCATTTTTTTCATTCTGTTTGAGCACACATTTTTAAGATAAAAAATCTATTTTTATTGTTTACGTGATGAATATGCATAACAATTTTTATTTATAAAAAATATATAAACAATATTTACTCAAGCTGTCAATAAATTCTGGTCTACTTTCGGTCTATACAATAAAAATTAATAAGTTTTTTTTTCTAAAATAATTGCATACAATGAATATTTTATTTATTTAGGCTGAAAGGCCTACGATCTATTGCAAGTTTTAATAATTCACGTAGTTTTTGCTGTTCCCTGACATTTATCAAGTTGGAGTTGAAAGTTCATAAAATTATCAAAAAACCAACAAACCAACACAATACAGATTAGAAAAGCACCCCAATACTATAGAAAAGAATTTATAGAATAGTAAAACTCACCATAGACTAAAAAGTCATAATACCCTTGATCTCCCTTAAAGATTTTAAAATTAGAACAGCGTTTTTAGTTATTTATTTTTATTTTTTTGGGAAACTATTCCGCTCATTGTTATATTTTCAAAACTATTTTCTCGTTGCCAGCATATGGTAGATTGTAAATATTAAATTTATTGAATCATTGTATACAGTTATAATAATAATAATGTACGTATTATCGAACGTACATTACACGGATGTACGTTAAGTGAACATGGTTTATAATCCTAGATATAAGTCGAAGAATAATATATTAATTTACTTACAATAAATATTGTTCTCTCTTGGTGAATAAATTGGTGAAGCAAATATAAAAAAAGTATATTTATAAAATAATAGAGTATTACTGTTGATTCGATTGTTTTGAAACCATACGTTTATATACACGTTTATTTTCTGTAATTCTATAATAATTATGTTGGGATCAGCCTACTACTACACACGTGCTAACCAAATATTTATTTTTTCCGGTTCGTCTTTTTTTCTCGTCTCCTGATCCTTCCGACTATGTCACGAAATTTCGGCATAGTCACGTAGTTATTACATGTATTTGTCGGTTCAGTTCTATCTTTAGATACTGGAGACACGCACGAGGCGTCCCCCGAACAGAGATTATTAATGTTATGAAAAATATGATTAATGCCGTCAGTAGTGTGGCCGTAATGTAATAATATCATCTCTCGTCTCTCCTCAACACCGTGCGTCGGACAATATATGTTCATGCATATCATAATTCCAAGTAACATGCTAGCAATTGCATTCAAGAGGGAATTAGGTGTGATTATCTCGAGTGTCCGGTGCGGTCGGCGCCAGCAGCAGCCAGGCTCATTGATTTAACCTGCGGCGACCCCAATCAAACTATCATAAATAACGCAATTATTCTATATGGAAGACTACCCTCGACATCCTCCCTGGAACCCATCAACACTGGTCGGTTTACCTACCCTCTACAACGCACAAGTGTTTATATTCATTTCCAATAAAACTAATTCGCATGTACATTTTCGACCCGATTAAATTTTAATTAATTACGCATATTATTTATGTAATATACGGTTTTCCAAATTATTAATCAATTTCAAGAGGTTTATTATTACATTTATTTTATTTTTGAAATACTATAGGACAAACATACTTAATGCTTGGTAATAGATATTAATCTATGATAACAGCGTTTCATAAAATAATTAAGAGTTCTCCATTTATCCATATGTGATAAATTGAGTGAAGTATCTAGGTTTATGGTTAGTTTGACAATAAAATTAAATTTAAGGATTATGACGAACACATAAAACGAGGGGATTTGCGGGAGAGCAAAATTGTATTGTGTAGAGTTTGTTATAATACTTATGATGGTGTAAACACAAATTCGAAGTATTACACAACTGTAGATCGATTTTGTCGTATGGAAATAATATTAAAAAGACTAGCAGTTATTTGCAAATGAATATCTGTATATAAATCCGTAATTTTGCAAATATTGAAAGAAATTGAAATTAATATTAGATATCATTTAATTTTATATATAATCAAGACAATATTTATGTGATTAATTCATCAAATAAAATTTTCCACATTTAAAAATAATTGAAATTTTGGACAATTTTTTTAGTTCATTTTGTTATTCTATGGATACATTGCACAATAATTTAATTATTTTTATTATATTTTTATATAATTATATTTAATTTGTATATGTTACAAAAATTTTAATTTATTATATAAACTAAGTGGTCACTTTAAAAAACTTTTATTATTTTACTTAAAAAATCCATTTCTATTGAAATTTGCACTTCGCATTTATATAATTTTTCCAACTAAAAAATTGGTTTTTGCACCTAGACTTGAAATATAAAAATAAATAAATTATTTGATTAAAAACATAAACATTTTGACACAAAATCTCCTCTGACATAAATCGGGAATATTGTTGTTTCATGAAACAAACGGAAAATGGGGAAAGAACAATAACTTTAAAAAATGAATGGAAAAATCAATTCATAAATATCTTCAATAACCTGAAGAAGTGACTTCGTCCTGCCCTAGAACAATTAAAAAATAGTATTAGAGGGTACAAAAAAGACAAGATTTGTAGATATTCTTTCCAATTCAACATCATTTTCTGTGAAAAAGAAGGAATCATTTAATATTTTATTCGTTTTTCAATGTAGTTTTCCATGGAGTAAATTTTATTTTATTATAGTTTCATGTAATATTCACGATTCTGTAAGTTTCATTTTATTAGAAAAATAAAATTTTCTTGTAGAAATCCTTTCTCTTTATATTTTTTTGTCAAAATTCGAAAACCGGTTTAAACATAGCAATAGCCATACTTTCTGTTGGGTTATAACGATTTGTGAATTTTATTTATTTTTTACTTTTTGTCAGTAATTATTTGTAATTTTTACAGCCAAGTTTTTTTTACGCGCTTTAATTCCTTGATTAGTCTGGTTTCAAACAGTCCGAGATATTAACGGAACTTATTGATTTACTTAGGAAGGAAGTGTTATTCATCATTTTTAAGATTATGTTAAACCTGTTGCTAAAGCAATAATATTATTCCATAAATTTTGTTTTTAATGAAAACATTCCGTTTTTTTTTTGAGCTTGTATGAAAGTATAGCAATATAAATATGATATATTTGTAACATGTCAACTAACAAATAAACGAAAATAAAATAATAATGAATCGTTTAACTCCAAATGAAGTACATCAGGCAATATTGTACTATGCAAATCGTGAGTTCAATTTTCTTTTCAGGGCGACCCACATTACACTGACCGCAATGGTCATCGCGTGCAGATGCTCGGAGTGCAGAGCCTCCGAATTTCATGCAATTAATAATATTAAAATATTTATAACATAAACCCATTTGAAACAAACCTCCCCCATTCTGGATCAATATGCAAACTGAGTTAAAAATTCAAACATTCTCGACCGATTTGAATTGAAACATTTATCTGTTTATAAACCCATCTCAATCTATGCCAACACACCTGAATAGCAAATAATCAAAATTAACCAAAATCACGAGCATAGCCGAAATTAGCAGCCATTAAACATTTAAGGTCTGATTACGAAGCTTAACGTGCTTTTTTATTTCCAAGGTGCCGGTTTTTTTTGGAGGGTGTGCAACATATATATTTTATAGTGGTTCGAAAGAAAAAAAACACACATACACGTACACGTAAAAATAGAATCGTTAGGGAGAGAAAATATTCAGCTGGGGTGTATAATGGATATTTGTGTTTTGCGGGGGAGAAAGGATTTTAGGTGCGGCATACATTTCCTCTACAAAAAAAGAAAGGAAAAAGAAGTGAAGCAAATTTCACCTTTCACCCAGCCGCACGCACAAAAAGGAGCAGGAATGGATGAAAGCACGAATGAAAAGAGAGAGGAAAAAAACGTTTTCTAACAATAAAATCCTGTATAAAGGGATCTGCTTTACCGTTTTAGAATTACTTATTTATTCATCAATTTTAATATCGATAAAACTTGTTATTCAATAAATGTTATTCAATTTTGTGAAATGAACATTTAATTTATTTTTGTTACATTTACACTAAGTGGTAGTTACATAAATACTAGAAACATAAAAGTTTACTTTGTTCATTAAATATTATATAATAAATACAGTTTAAATCATTGGTTCCCAACCTTTTTTGTGCCATGTGCCACCAAACCCTTTCTAAAAAATGTATGTCCCTTATGTAACATATCATGAGGTTAAACTCTAGATGTGTCCATTTTAGAATTAACATTAATCGGTTAACGAATTGTTTTTTTACAGATTATGTTCGTTAACCGATCACCGTATTATCCTAAAGTTATGTGCTAGTAGAATTACCTTTCATTTATAGCTATTAACCTGACAATAATTTTGTAATTTAAAGATGGTTGCATAATATTATTGTCACTATATAAACAGATATTTTAAATATATAAAAGTATATTTAACAAATTTTATATTTAAGGTAATTCTATTATATTTATAATAAAAATTCTGTAATTTTTTATTTTATACAAATTTTAGTCAAATTCAAAAACATTAAAATCCATAATTAAGCTTTGATCTTGATGAGTCTAATTCAATAGGTTCTAGGTTTACATAGTTAGCATGCACTTAAAGCGAATTTAAGTAACTAAATCCGCTTGTTAAATTTGTTTCTCGACAACTGAGCGTAGAAGCCAGTTTGAACTTTGCTATTATATTGACTTTGCAAGTGAAATGCATCAATAAATGGAGACACGGACACTTCAAAACTGTACCTACAATCTTTAACATTAATTGCAATTTAATAGAAAAATAAGGTTTACTATTTTAAAACAAACTTAATTTTAATTGATAAAAATAAACATTAATGTTGAAAATTATTTTTTGTACAATTAACAATCGTTTTTTTTTTGCTTGTATACAGTATTTTTTTGTGCTGTTTCAAAATGTGCCTGATATTGACGGAATCGATTAGCTTCACTATGCAAGGTATTCCTGTATTTATTTGTAATAAAAATCTGAAACAAGTTATTTTTTTTAATTTGAAAAAAAAAAGAAATTTTGAATCCCCTTAAAATACGACTGTTGTGTGGCAATACGATAATATTATGTAACATTTTAGTAGTGTCATAATTAAAGATTTTTATGACCTGAGGAAATATTTTGACGTTCATATGATATATATAAAAATGCATGGCAGCTTTATGAAATTTAGTGTGGAAAGCGGGTGATAAAAGTAGATGCATCGATAAGGGAAGAAGCATGCATACACATTTTTATAAAATATGCGAAGGGTGCATCCATAATTTATACAGTATCGTTCGCCGCGGGGGTGGTTAGGCTAGGTTCAGTCGGAAGAACGACGTTTCAGGTAGATTGCAGCCTTGGGTGTGTGTGTATATGTACAGAGGACGAGAGTGGCAAGTTGTGATAGCGGCTTGTGACACATCCATCTCCCCAACTGGGTGACTGCATATGGATAGCTGGGTGTATATGGTGAGGCCATGCATCGACTACCGCCGCAGCCAAAGACATATGAAAATGCAGATTGGATTTGGTTAATTTAAAATGGCTCGGAATAATTGTTAAATTTAATGCCGGACCATTAATATGCAAATTCCGTCCCTCTTCGTCCTGTGTATAATAAATGTTTCTCCCCCCACATAGTACGATCGGGACAGAAGGAACTTTTTAATAACGTTCACGTTGGCTGTGCATTTTAAAATGCCTTTAATTACCGTTGTCATCATATGCAATTTGTCAATTTGTCATTTCGCCTGATTCAATTACATGCAATTTACCAAGGGCTCTTGTTACCAATTATTATAGCAGCAAACTTCTACTTCAGTGCATATTGAAATGAAAGAAAACACACTCGAATTAAAGGTTATTTAAGGACTACTCACTTAACTTTATTCCTTTGCATGCAAGAAAAATACATAATAAAGAGGTCGAGGAACTTGGAAAGAAAATTAGAATTAATTCGCTTTTGACTTATGAAACTGTAAGTAGTTCGATTTGGCCGAAAATCATACATAGTTTAAATTAGTGTTCTTCAACTTTTTTGTAATAAAATAATAATGTAATGTTATCAAATTTAATATTTACGAACATTTTGGACTAATTCATATTGTTGCGGACTGGTAGGAAATTTCTGAGGACCATAAGTTGAAGAACACTGCTTTAACTCTTTGAGGGTTGAGGTGCGGTGGTACACACAATGTACCAACTTTTAAATATCCATAGGGGCACAGGGGCATTATTATAATTTTCTAGAGGAAGTCCAGGAAAGAGGATTTATCCTTTAATTTAGTTGGTATGTCAAAGGATGAATCTTGGTAGGTCATAGCATCCGATGTTGATTTAATTGACGTAGTTGTCTGATTCAGTTGTATTAATGTAAGAATTTCCAGACCTTTAAAGAGTTAAACGTTTGTTTTAGATTTTAGTATATTTTAACGTACTCTTTGTTAATATTCAATTTCTAATAATCCCGTGAAGTCCGAGAGTCGGGATAATAAAAATTACCTGGGTAGTACTCATTAGTTATATATATTATTATAATTATTTATGATGTTTGATAATCTTTGAAACGGAAAGAAAAATAGTGTGAGAAAAGATTTGCGCATAATAATAAAAAATATTTTTTTTTAGGAAACATAGTAACATAGTTATTTGTGCACAAATAATAATTTGTACATGAGGCAAATAATAAAGAGCTAAGCTTTAATATTTTGATATTATTTTGCTGAAGTTCAGACACGATAAACTGCACCAAAGTTTTTTTTTGTACTATATTAATTACGTGGCGGGTAATAAAAATTTGTTCGTTCGTTATTTCAAGGAGGAAATTTGTTATGTATGTTAAAGTGTTTTATAAAGTTTTGCGCACACCAGCACCAGCACCACCACTCGTCCCAGGAGTCTTTTATGTGCGTTATAAGAAAATTGCTATCAAAGTGCCCGGGATATAAAGTATAAAGCAAAAATATGTGGCGAAGTAATGGAAGCTTAAAATATTAAATGGTATGTCGCAATCTCTAAAACATTTTAAATCGTTTTACCTGCTTCTAAAATCCTTTGATGCCAGCGCGAACGAAACCGGGATGTCGTGAGGTTTAATTAAAGTTTCCACATTAGAAACATGTCATAAAACATTCCTCCTTTTATTTTTCGTTGCTTCTTTCAACATAAGCTTCCAGCTTGGATGAAAATATTACATAGGTATTTAAACTTTTTATTTTTACACTTTCTATTTGTAGACACATTAACTGAATTGAGCGATACGTGCAAATAATTGTTTATTTACCGTAAAGAAAATAATTTCAATTTGATTCTGCTACATTTGCATTACGTGATTCACAAGTTACGTTCATAAATAATCAATGTAGGGCATGCATTATATTCTGATGTTATTAGATATTATTAGGGAGGGATAGTTTAGAAAGAAAGTCTTGCTACAAAATTGTATGTTATTTAGATTACTCGATTATTCTCTGTATGGTGGAGGTGGGTGGCATTGTTTCTATGAATATTTCATGGGATCAATGGTTTTCAATTATTGGAACAAATTTTGTTTTGTTCATTGTTTTTGTGACTATATATTTTTGTATTTATTTATATTCATTTATAATTTAAAGTCAATACCATTACATTTACAAATAAGTCACGAAAAGTACAAATAATCATCAAACTATAATTTATAGAAATATATTCGTGTGTATAACAATGCTTTCTCTACAATTGCTAAACGAATTCTAAATTCTTTTCTGAATAATTTATAGGATAATAATTTTCAATTATTTCCAATTTATTTCATTCTAAATTCTCAAATGTTTTTTTAATCATTTTTCATTAAATTACATAAATAATTGACATTTGTTCTAATATGAATAAAGTATTGAAGTATTATTATTATTATTTATTAATAAAATTCAATACAACAAACATAAAATTGTAGATAAAATAAAATATTTTTTATATTTTTAAAACATTGTAATATATTACAAAATGTATATTACAACTTTTGAAATAAAACTACATTGAATATACGCAGAATACATTTTGTATTTATTTTGTAGTATTTTGAATTTAGAGTGAGGGAATGGTAAAGGGATACCGCATTTGTCTTTTTTTATATATAATATTTGAATTAATGCTTTGTTTAAAATTGTAAACAGCGTTTGTGGGTTGTTTTGTATGTGGATTGTACATGCAGATACAAATCTCATTTCTTTGTGTGCTGTTGGCTTTAGGAATTTGCGGCACATGATCGTGCATATGTAAGTGAGAGTGTGCCCTATGTAAAAGGCAGAAGTATCGAAGCAGCCGATATATATTGGCTATTGACAGTGTCACGTTTTTGAAATACAAAGAAACACGGGTAAAAGAGAAGAAAAAAGTATACAGTATACTACAAGATCCATGTCTTCTAATTTCAACGTCACGTAGAACTTTAAGAGATCATGTTTTAATAGAAAGGAATCGGCTCCTTTGAAAGATGTTGAAAATAATTAATAGCTACGTTTATACAGAAATATTCTACTTTTAATGAATGAAAATAAGATCGACAAAGATTAGCAACTTTTACATATGTTATAATGTACCAAGATTATTTTGCTATACAATTTAATTAATATATTTAAAGTTACAATTATATTTTACAGAAATTATAGACAAAGTTATGAAGGTTTTATTTATATATATACTTTATTGTCCAATGACAAACATATTTTTTGTGTTTAAAATTATTGCAAACACTATAAAATTACATAAATAACTATAAAGAGATAGAAATATGGGCCAAATTATGGGTAATAAATATGTTTCATAATGGTTTTAATTATTTTTTTTTTTTCAATTTCTTTTTATATTTAAAAAAAAATACTCATGACTTTTTTTTTTAAATAATTGCATAAGTATATAAGTATAAGTATATACATTTATTTTACTAATATCTTTATACAATTATTTATTGAAGAATTTTTTAACACATATTTGTACTTGAATCAGAATAGAGCTGATACATTGATTGACATAATATCAATTATTTAAATATGCGTCAATTATAATATATTCAAAAATACAGATAATATGTGTACACAAGTTTTAAAAATGATGAAGCAGGCGCGCAATCCGGGACATCTGCTCTCATCGTCACTCGTTAAGCGAGTCATTTTTCTTACAATTAATTTTGTTCGTTAAGAGAAATGCTCTTTATGCGAAGTGCTCGTTAATCAAGGTTCCACTGTATTTGGTTTTTATTAAGTTGAATTTAGAGCAGTAAGTGTGCTTTCTACCGAATGTTGATTTTATAATGAAGCTAAAAAGTATTTCACTAAAATGTATGAACATAAAACACACATGCAAATGAAAAAAAAGAAACTTTTAAATAGCGAACGAGTATTCAAATATTTCATGAGCCAAAATAAAATAACTTCATACTTCAGTCAAATATAAACGTATGTTGTTTGTTCGCTGATGTAAAATAAAAGAGAATTATTTTATTGCTATGAGAAAACGTAGTTAAATTTGTTATATAGACTGTACGCAGCTATTAATTCCACATGAATTAATGCAGTAAGACAAATTCCATAAATAGCTAATTTTATGAGTAATATTAAAGTTTTATTATAAATTTCTTAATGACCCTTGCAATTGTAATGCGCCATTCACTAAGTTATATTAGTTTGTATGAAATGCACTCATTAGCGTGAAAACTTACGAAATGGAGTCATCAAATGTAATGCAATTTGCATCAGATGTATAATTTAAATTAAAATAGTAATTTCCTTATTTTTAGAAGTAGTTTTCAATAAATTAGAATATTTATGAATTTATAGTAAATGTTTATTATTTCATAACATTTAATGCTTCATCACTAATAAGATCAAATTTAATATATATTCATAAACCGATACTTTTTTCAATTAAAGTTTCCTGAAATCATATTTCCTCACATAAATATCAAATCAAATAAACATTCATAAGTTATGTTTTACTGATTCCAGTTACTATATAGTTTCTAAAAATAGTTAAACAATATTAAAAAAATAATAATAAAGATTTTAAAATAGTTTTTAAAATTTGAAAATCGGATGAAACCATTTAATTTTGAAAATACCTGAATTTAAAAGTCGAGTTTTGTAAAAATCTATAATTTATAACGTTATAAAATATAAAACCATATTTTAAATAATATTGTAATATATATGTACTACTATAAATTGTAGTAATATATAACGTTATGTTATGTATTGTATAGTTGTGTACATTAATATCTCATAGTGCGGGTTTCCCCAATATTCCGTATTATTTGAAATAGGACTACTAGAGGTCATTAATATCGCATAAAACTAAACTGAACAAAAAGAGACTTGACTGTAAAAAAGAAATTTTGTTTACTATTTTTTTATAAATGACGTAAGACCGGAAAATATAAATTACACTAAAATACACTTTTTTTTGAGATTATACTGACATTTTGATTTAACCGTAAAGTAGACATATGGAAGTTATGTATGAAATAACGCATCTAATAAATGCCCTCCTTGGCTTTGCTGGCAAAACATCAACGCCACCGTTCGTCATTTTATTGGATAACATGATAACAAAGATATTGTGCCTCAAATGGATGGTATGGATCTCGAAGACATGTGGTTCCAACAGCACTTGCCACACGTCACGTGAAACAATGGCATTATTGCTCGAGACAATCCCTGTTCGACCAGAATTGTCTGTCCAGATCGTACGATTTAACGCCTTTGAACTTCTTTCTCTGGGTTTTTTTGAAGTCAAAAAGTTTATGTCAACAAGACCACAACCACCCAAGCCTTCAACCAGAAAATTAGAGCTGAAATCCAGCCCCAGTTATGCCAAAACGTAGTTAAAAATTTCGTCAAAAGAACTCAGTTGTATCAGCAAAGCCGAAGATGGCATTTATCAGATGTGTTGTTTCATACAAAACTTTACAATTATATCAAAATTTCGGTATTTTCTCAAAAAAAAGGTGTTTTATTTAAAATTTAGATTTTCCGGTTTTAGTGGGACACCCTATATTTTATTTATATTTTGTTCATATCAAAATGTGTTTGTTTTGAAAATTTTAAACAGGACTTTAAGGAATCTGGTGCCGCATTATGTGAAATATTACTGATTTTTTTAAGTGAGTCAACTGTCCTTCGCGTTGCTTATAAATAAATACAATGATCTTTATAATTATTATTCTTATTTTTAAGGTAATTTATAATGTAATGTTTTTATGTATTGTAGATATTTTAAATTAATAAAAACTATTAATATTTATAGTGGATATATTGAGCAGAAAAATGGTTAGGCAAAAAATATGCAAGGGAGCAGTAAACTTCTAATCTTGTTCCCCCGGATATTCTGTGTGGTCGAAATGTTGTGAGATCACGTAGTTTAGTAGAAATATAATAGAATGACTTGACGACATATGCAGTTAAGGGTCCCAGGTCTATTCGAAACCACTTCATCCCACCTATAATAGTGCCATTACAAGAATCGTCGGCCACTACAGAGCACGTATTGATCCTCCCCCCAAACCTTATTACTTCGCCTTGACTCATTAACTTTCCTTGTTAAATTTTACTGGAAATAGTCTTTTATAGGTCCTCGAATGCGACGAGGATACGAGCTGATTTAATAAAACATTATTTCGTTATAAACTTTTAACTATCGCTTAAAACACAATTAAAACCAGCAACAAGGACGAAAAAATAATATTATATAAGTGAACGCGCGTCCACTTCGCGCGAAAAATGTAATGTTCTATTTAAATTGCTTTATGACCTGCAATAATATGTGCAGCTTTTTAGGCCCTGAAATGTCTGGATGGGTTAGAGCGGTGCAAGTAAATTATGTTAAATATTGCACCTAATAGTATAGTCAGTTTTAGTGCAAAAGTTTAGATAGACAAAACGATGTGTGCAAAATGAAACTGAACTAAAAAGTTTTTAATTAAATTTATAATGAAGTGAACAAAAAAAATGGATATATATTCAACATATTCTCTATTTTCTTTTAATCTGGAAAATTGAAATAATCTTTTATATGAAATTAGCATTCATTAAAACAAGAAAAGATATTATAAATTTAATTAAATATTTTATATCACTAAATAACAATATTGGTTGAATGAAACCAAAGGACTATCTTAATTTCACTAGAGTTGCGATTTTAAATTTTAAAATAAATGTTTAAGGGTCCCCAAAATTATTTTTTGCCTTGGGCCCCATACTAGCCCCACGCGTTTTTTTTTTGATTTTTTTATGTTGATTTATATGTGGTAATCTATTTGTTCGAGAACCGAGCTACCATTGTAGTTGAATTATTGTCATTCGATTCATATTCGATAACTTAATGAATTGTATAATACTGTCTGTTATTGAATATTTACAAATCATGTAATGACATAGTAGATAATACTCTAAATAAGTGGTCGGTGGACCACAAATGAGTTAAAATAAAAGTGTATTCTTGGAGGCAGTGAGGACATTCAGCAATTAAAAATATATTTATGAAAAAATATATGAATTCACCAATCCACATTTATGAATAAATATTGGAATTCAACTTTCCCATGTCATAATAGGGTAAGGTTTTTGGGGTAATAGCTAAAAAAGTTCACTGAATCCTGCGTTAAGGGCTTATCATTTTAGTATGCACACTTTTTATATAATACAAAGTAAAAAAAAAACTTATTCATATATGTATAAGCTTTCTTTCGAAAGCGATATAAATAAGGCTAAATCAACATAATTATATAAATGATAGTTATTGATATTATTGTATATATGGAGATACTTGGACCTTAAGTGTCATTTACTATTATTACTAATAACATTTTCTTTCTTTGCTTTCTATCAATGATTTATTTGTACAAAATGTATGAAAAATATATAAACATTATAAATAATGATATTTATTGGGACAGAAAGACCTTTGGTCAATAGCCCTTTGTAGCAGATCAATTTATTTTTTTTATTTTCTTGTTATATTATGTTATTTTTATTTGAGTATGTATTATTATTTGTTACAATAAATGTTATTATTATTAATATTGTTGCATATTACAAACAAAACTAAATTAAACTGATACAGAGGGCAAATATATATTTTTATAAGATTGATTAGCGCAAAAATTTGTGAAGATTTTTAAATCTATCTTTAACATACAATAATTCAAACCAAAGTAAATATTAAATAAAATACTGAACTGACATACCCTTCATTTAATTTATATTGAACGTTTAGACATGGTGTCTAACTCACAGTTCTATATTGAAAAATTAATATTTTTTCACATGATAGCACAAATACTCATAAATCATGAAAAGTATATAAAAATAAATGTGTGTACTACTAGAAAATTTTATAAATACATCTAAAGAGATATTGACCACAGTATTTCCGCCCTTTGTGTATTAATTATTAAGATTTTATTTTGTCAATTTGTTTTAGAAATTTATAAATAATTAATCCGGACTGATTGAAGCCGGACTATGCGAAGTATTGCTGTATATTATATAATAATTATTAATTATATGTAAATAGATGTCTTTTCGCCCTATTAATTATAATTTATAGTTATTTATTGTTACATAATTATGCTAAAATATAGAAAATTCTCTTAGTACAATTGATTAGTTATATAATGTTTATTGATGTAATGTATAGGAAATTAAGCAAAACATGCTTATATTTATTAAGAGGTTTTTCTACTAACAAACATCAATCATATATTTTCAGTTATGAATGTAGCTGAAAATGTGTAATTTTAATACTTTTTTTATCTCTTGGCCCTTGGCCCTTTTTCTACTCACTTTCGGGAGTATAACCACATAGCTACGGCCGTCCTAATAATAATTTTTACTTTATTAAATTCAATGTGTTTTAGTACTATTCCATTTGACAAGAGTTTGGCAAACACTATCAATTTCATATTACAAATGAGAAAATTAACAAAATATTATAATTAGTTTATGAACAGCAATTTTTGTTATTATTTGTACTTTTGTTTAAATACTAAACGAACAAGTTTAAACAATAAATATACGATATTGTTCTGTCAGTAAATTAACGAGCTTTAAAAATATTAATTGAAATATTTCATTGTGCATCAATTCTTGTAAAAGATTGAAATAGAAAATAATTATAAAACAAATTAAATCTCTATTATGCTCCAATAAAAGAAAGAAAATAGGAGTGGGTTTGAGCCGAGTCCTAATACACAATAGGATTTCAAACCTCGACGGGGTGGTGGGTCGAATCGTTTTCACTCTCCTTTTTATTCTCCTTTAGTATTAAACCCATATTTTTTTTGTTTTTCTCGTTGCCCGACAATACAAAAAAAAGTATAAAATCATTTTTAAAAGAAACACAATTAGCTGAGATGGGTTTCGAAAAAAATATTGATATATGATGGCTACAGCGAATGGTTATTAATGGTTTTGTTAATAGGTTTCTGGGCAAATGGGAGTCGCGCGCCGCGACGGTGGTCTTGCTGCGGTATGACAATTATTTAGAGAACAACTTGAAATAGAATCGTTGCACATACCGGAAATTAGTCTGCAAAATAAGCGCTAGTATTACAAGGTTAAATTTAGTATATCTCGATGACTCTAGAGATAACCCATAACCGCTTCGAGCATAGACACACACACATTCTCATTCCCTGTAATTCCTTCGGAGACGATAAAAACTTTAAATTTAGTTCCGCCGGAAGTTCGCCCCGTGAGATTGCGCCGCCAACAATATTATTTACTTTGCGAACAATTAATTAAATCGAAACAAACAGTAATCAACGATCAATAATGCAAGCTCTTTCGTTTACTTGCAGAAATTTTACGGTAAAAGCAATTAAAAACTGCGGTTGTAAGTAATTAACACATACAAACGTTTTTATATTGTTTTAAAATTAAGTTATATTATTTTTGTGTTGAGAAGCGACGTTTAAGCGTTTTATTATCAGTAGGCCTTTGTTTTTAATGATTGAATATATGTATATGTATTTATATATAATTAAACTTTTTACTTATATGTAAGTCTATATCAAAATCCCAACAACTAAAATGTCGACAATCATAATCCCGACAGTGTTAAAATCCCGACAGTATCAAAATCCCGAACATTTTATGCAGATTTTGGCAATTCTTTCTTTCTAATGCGGGAAATGCATTCAACTTTGTCAATGCTCCATATTTATTTGTATAATTAGGTTGTATTCTAGAAATAACTAAATTATGAATTGAGAACAAAAACATTAATGAAAAAATAATTATAGTAAAACACACAAAATACAACACGGGATTTTATTACTGGTAATGTCGGGATTATGATACTGTCGGAATACTGTTGCCAAAGACATTACTTTTATTATCTTATAAAAATCTTAAAAGTGCATATAATTTTAGCATATTATATTTACAATTGACCCTAAAAGTTATCATTATATTAAGTAAAAAAAAATTTCGACTAATGTGATGTTCAAACAACTTCAAACTCGAATTAAAAATTGTGAAAAATACGATTAACCTCGAGCAAAGAATCTCTTTGTTATAATCTATCTCTTCTCGATCGGTCACATTGGTTATCAGAAGTGTTAAAAAAGAACCAAGGCATATTAAATATATTTATTACATATACATCCTGCATGTAAGGTTTATATCAGCAATAATTCGCATAGTGCGGCTTCGATTTGCAATTCGGATTCACTATACTTTCGTTTATAAATTTCAAAACAAATTCAATTTTTATTCAGCAAAATAAAATATTTTTTATTTAGTTTGTACATTCAGGACTCTTTTTGTGCTGTTAATTTTTATGCAGTTTTAAAGTCCTTGATTAGTGCTTTCAAACAGTCCTGGAAATTGATCTTTATAAAAGGGTTAATGTAAAAACAAGTGTAAGTACCATTTTATAGACAGTATTATTTTGTGGTCCGTGAGGTCAAAAAGGTTGCTGCTGGCTGATATAGGGTTACTTAGGCCTTAACCTAACTACTATTACTAATAATATTTCAACAAAGAGGTCCTTTAAAATGTATTTATTTATCAAAAAAAATGAAGAAAACAAAAAAAAATATATAATATATTATATTATTATGATATTACGGTCAATGAATATTAATTAATTAAATTGCAAACTAATGAAGAAAAGTTTAAAAGCAAAAAAACATGTTTTTCTCTTTTGCATTTAATTCCATATGATAAATATTTGTTTATTGCGATTAATAAACATTGCTCAACATCGTTCGTCATGCTGTGCTATTTCATTAATGTTTTCCTAGATATAAAGATGACTATGACTTGTCCATTAATTCTCTAATGATAATAGTTATTACCTACATAATAGGTCATAAACCTAGAAAAGATCATCTGTTAATATTTGTGTAAAAAACAGGTTTTTCTTTACAGAAATATTGATGATGTGTGGGTATAATTTAGCGGACAATTATATAACCAATAGCTTTGAGTATATGCACAATACATTCTATTAACCCAAATGCGTTCATCAAATTAATTTAACGTGCAACAAAATGCATTTGTTAATTAAGCATAAAGTAATCTACTATATCCAATGAATTCAGAAAATTAATTAAATTAAATAAAACATATTTTCTGACTAAATCAATATAAAGTCAAATTTGTAGCGACTACAGAGTTTTTAACATAAATGTTACGCATAGTCTGGTTTCGATCCGGATTTATAGTGAAACCGGTTTGAAAATGTTAAAAAAAATATATTTTACTTGACAAAATAAAAGTACATTAAAAACAATTTATACATAAACTATTCTTCGAGGCATCGATAAGTTAGCTTATTGTCTTTAGCGATTGGTAAATAATTATACGCAAAATCAATCAAACAAATTGAAATTACATATGCGTCTGATACATATATGCCAAAACTGTTGACAGACCCATATGATTTCTGGATAGTAACAATCTTCAAAAATTTCATAATATTCTAGCAATTAGTTTACAGGTTACAGTGGATTTAATGACCCCAGTTTTGTAATTTTCTAAACAATGTATAAAAAAGAATTTCGTGTGTTGATGGAGATAAATACTGTTAAGCCAAACAGTGGTTTGATAAGCGAAACTGAGTGGTTTGATGAGCGAAATATTTTGAGAGCAAAGACAAATCGTTCACAAAAAAGGAATCGAAAAGTTAAAGCAGCGTTGGAATGCATATACCACTCTTGAAGGAAAGTATATTGATGAAAACAGTCGAATAAAAAAAATGTCTTCCTTGGTAAGACCGGAGAATTATTGAGTGTGTTATAAACACACGCAGCTGACTATTGTTTTTCTCTGCGATTTATTTTTATGGGGTTTTAATGTTCTCGATTTAACAAATTACCCGCACTAGATGAAGTATTAGTGTATAGTAATGTGATAAAATATATGTATTTCTTTTTTAATTTCGTAATTTTTTATGCTACAAAAACTGCAATTCTCTAATTATTTCTTTTATTTTGATGTTTACTAATTGATTAATTAATAAAATCCATTTCTGCAAGTCACATTATAAATAGAAATAATTCAATACAAAATAAGCATGAACTTACATTTAGTACATATATGTGTACTGCATAATTATAATTATTTTAACATATTACTCTTTTTTTCTTCTTCTCTGATTTGTTATTCTATACTTTATTTGTTTCTATATTGAATAGTATTTGTTTTTATATTTTGTCGATATAGTATGAAAAAAATATTTTTTTAAGTAAGAAAGTGAAGAGAAATGAAAAATCATGTACTAATAAATTATCGTGCAAGTCTCTATTGTGGTGAGATTGCTCGCTCGATGAATAATTGTTTTCCGAATTATTATATAATGACAATGGAGAATTTTCCCATGAAATGATTAATAATGTCGGCGGGCGGGCGGTGCATTAAACGGGAGGTGTTTAGATAATATGAGCATAGTTCGTCTAACACGATCTGCGTCATCTATCGCTCTAGGTTACCAATTAGTTGGACAAGGGATTTATGAGACACCGCAGGCATCTCAGACCAGTCAGCCAGTCAGGTCTTCCTTTTCCCTTGATCCATCGATGATCCTCGACCACACTATAAACATTGATCACCGTCCTATCCCATTATTTTCTGGCATACTGAAAATAAAGACATAACCTGCCGCACCACATCAATGTTCGAGATTGTTACAGGAAGATAATGGCATAATTACCTCGTAACTACCAAAGAAAATCGATGTTACTTCATATTGTATAAGAAGAGATGCACACAACAACAACAGCAACAAAAAAAGGCGTATGTATAACTACGTATATATATTTATAGAATAATGCTCTTGTTGAAATATAAATTACGTTTTTATTACACTGCCTCCATAAATTCATCTTTTTGATTACAACCTGAATTACAAGGTGTTAACTTCTTGCTTTCATCAGCGTCGAAACGTATTATTACCGATTCTTTTTTTTTATCGCCGTGTCTTCTTCATCAACTTTCCATTACGAACTCGTTAACTCATTATTAATTGAGATAGTGCTTTAAATTAAACGAGTCCCTTGTCATATTAAATATTTTATGTAACGTCCTTTTGTCTCCGAAACATAATGATAATGATTATTTAAATACAGTCTAACACATTTTACTTTATTTAATAATTAAAAACACATAAATATGACTATGAAATATCCCAATATAGATTTTTTTTTTATAATAAAGTCTAAACTGAGCATCTAACTCAAAATATATATAAATTCAGAGATATCATTAAGAAATAAAAAAAACATTTATAAAACTCTTTTTTTAATGTTAACTTACAAAACTTAAACAACATACGCATTTGGTTTGGTGATCGATTACCTAGATGTGCCTATTTCGGGCAAATAGAACGTTGTGAATGATTTGATACAGAAACACATTTTTAATAAACTGAGAAACTGCTTATTGAATTTCCACTTCATAGTAAAGCATCAAAGACATTTGCTATTATAACTTTTATAAGTAATTACTTACTCAACCTGTTGATTTTTGTGCTTTTTTTAATAATATGAAACTTCTACATTTTTACCATTTATTCATAAAAACTATAAGTAATTGTATGTTGTCTAGTCAAATGAATATTAATTAATAGAAAACATATTTTTCATCATAAAAATGATCAATTTGATTATTTCTCAGCTTTTTTTAAACAAGAACATTTTCCATATTCACAAAAAATAGACATTTATTCCTATTTCACAATCAAAGAAAAGTTACGAGTTTTTATTAAATAATTTATATGTAGTTTAGACTTATACGAATCACTTATTTCCAATTTGTAAAATATTTCAAGAAATTAACTATTCATTTTAATGATGTTAGTTTGTATTAATAATTAGTTTAAGTTTTACAATTCCAAAATTTTAATAAAAATAATTAATAGAATAAAATGAATCTTTGGTTGAATTTTTTTTTAATTTCATTTTAATTTTACTTTATCCACGCCTTGCTTTCTATGAAACATAAATCTTAGTCAGGCGTATAAATATACTATTTGTTGTCATGTTGTATAACGTTATGCTATCATGTAGTATGACATTTATGTGTCATAAAATGTAGATCCTGTATGGTTCACGAAAACATTTACCTCGTTTTGTGAGAAGTGTAGTGTTCTATTATTATATTATGGATATTATGCAAGCTACATATATTATTATATTGTATGTGTCAGAAGGACAAGTTTTAGCCGGTAAATACTTTTGACGTGTTCATTGTCTGTAACTAATTAAATGACTATATTAAATTTCTTCGTTCACTATGTAATTAGTTTAGAAGTAAATTGTTAATTACTCTTAATTAATAATAAATGTCATGCTGTTCTAAATTAATTTAAAGTAATAGATTTATTAAGGTAGAAAAGCTATTTTTGTTTTAATATTTTTAATATAATTTAACTTGATTTCATTGCGAGTGCGAATTAATGATTCATTCGCAACTTCTAAGCAAATTTCTATATAGTACAGATTTATAATCTTAAGTTTTAGGTTAGACATGTGTTTAATAGTAAATTTACTACATATCTACTGATATTACTCAGAATTACAAAGAAATTATATTTCTTCGAGTGAACGCATTCGGACGATAAAACGTGTCTAATATTAACTATATCATAATGTAATTTACATCTTGTATTGGTAGAAAAAATAACTTGTAATGTTGCAAATCTTTCCTCATCCTTTTTATAAATTACTTGTAATGTGTGGTTTCATATATGATACATTTTTGAATAGAGCTAATAAATGAAGTATAATAATTTATATCGATATAGATATAGATTTGTAATCTAACGATATAAATTAAATTATACTTATGTAATAGTAATTTTACGCTCTACAGTTACAATCTACCAAAAAATGGACATTAAGTAAATTATTTTTACTTTGTCGTTTTTTAATAAGAAATATCTGGTAATATTTAGTTTGATGTACATATTTTTATATACTTCCATAAATTAGTAATAATTCGTTGTACAAATACTAATGAATGAAGAATAATGATTTATATATTTTCTTTGCATTTTATAATTACATTTACGGACATTATATATTTTCGATCTATTGTTCTGAGATATTCATATTAATAACTTACTCGGTTTAGTTTACATTTTTAAATGATATTAAGAAAATTTTGAATTAACTACATTTGTTAAAAAAAATAAAACTATGTAACTATTTTTCTTTATAGATTTTTCTAATATAAAATAAGTGGTAGTGTGTAGTTTCGTTGTACATTTTTGTTGAGTGCGAATGAATGAAGAATAATAATTTATATCGTTTCTTCGCGTTTTCTTATTGAATTTCTGGACAGTATAGATTTACAATCTGACGTTGTAAGTTAGATGGTACGTGTGTAATAGAATGAAATATTGATTCGAAAAGGAAATGCCTTGTGTTATTCGTTTATAGGGTTGTAAGAAAATATATAGGTAAACGAGTTACAACCACTGACACATACATACTTGGGTAAAGCTCATGTCAAAAGTAAACAGCAACAATGCCCCGGGGACAGTAAACAAGATTGGACTGCTATATATTACACAGAACACAGAAAGCGGACGACGTCGGGAATCTGCAGAAAAGACGAACATTCTAAATTCCCTTTGATTTAATTCCATTGTGGCCCATTAAATTTCAAAATAAAATTACGTTCACTATCCATTTTTTTTATCACCAGAAGCTATTAAACATAAATAATCTTTAAAAAAAACAGAATATACACTGTTATTAGTGAATCGTAATAATGAAATCCTACCGTTTTTTTTATTAATTTCCTGAACGTGAAGCATGTGTTTGCACCAGCGTAATAATCATTCGAATACATAGATACATATTCCGCAAATAATGTAACGTAATTTATTCATTATTTATTTTGTGCCTTCATTTTGTTTTCATTCTGTTTCAGGTTTTTTCAGCAACAATCATGAATATTCAAAAGTATTGTGCGTGAGGTTAGTTGTGCATGAGCAGAGCCATGTATTCGCCTGCATAATTATGGTATCAAGAGGCATGGATCCGAACGTTTCATTACCTTTGTACTCGCTGTTTTTTGTTGTCGCTGAAATTATAATCCCCGCATATGGACTAGAACTTGGTGAGTACATACACATTATTTTTTCTCATCCGAATTACAATTAACTTTTGTTATCGATCGCAAATACAATAACACGTGATGATAATATTAAAACTGCGAATTTAAACAGTACTTTTTATTCTGGTATTGTATTTGTTTTTGTTTTCAAGTCCTCTGTTTTGTTTATTAAGGGAAGGAAATCATATTTCGTGTTTATAAATATACACGTCAAAAGGAAAACAGCAATTATAATGGAAGAGCGATGAAGACAACGCAAACAATCTATTTTTGGCTTAGATTATATTTTTCATCTGCGATTCTATATTTAGAATATGAGTGTTTTCCATTTCATCATTGCTGATGAAATCAATTCACTCAACTTCATAAAATTAGATTTTCATTAAATATAGCCAAACTCCCCATGTTTTAATATTATATTTTTTTTAATAATTAATTTTATGAAAAAAATTAAAAAAATATAAATAGAAAAAAAATAAAACAACTCTAAATAAAAGAAATAACAGAATGCTAATTTCTCGTCAAATTAATCAAATACATGTAAATTACAAAATTGCAAGTACAAAAAGGACAAAAGGTTAATTATCAATTACAAAAAATAACTTGTTATAATTATAATTATTATAAATTAATTTGAATAGGAATATTGTAGTAAGTTGTTCTTAGTAATCATTCAGAATAAACGTAATGTCGTGATATTACCGCATATTGCATGGTAAAAGGATTACATTATAATATAACAAATACAATTTAATAGCTAATTTCTTATTTTATTAATACGATTTATTTTTAAAACGATAGAAGTTATATTAGAAGAGTTCACAAAATTGCGCTGTAAATATTATCAAATCCTGAAATTGTATGTTAAATAAAAGTTTCAGTTTATAACAGGGAACATTTATATATACAATATACATAACCTTTAATTTTGATATTCGTCAAAGTCTTTTACTGAAAAGAAGAATTTATAAGTATTTACAATAAAAATTAAATTTCCTTCAATAACTGCTATAAAATGTTAACAAATTTGAATGTGTAATCATCGACAAAGCAAAGAACAAGTTAATATTAAAGTTTGAAAGATGTACGTATGCATTAACAACATTTATATTTTACCAACTATTAGAATATTTCAATTATTACATTTTTTAACTATATTTTTTACACGAAATTCATTTCATCCCTTATCTTATATATTATTGCAATGAAAATAATTGTAAATGAAATTAGTGCGCAGATAAATTGCATATAATAGCAGCGCATTCTATTTGTTCTATATTTGTTATGAAGAGTAAATAAAATTTGAAATATTTGATTATCGTTTTATAAAGAAAAATAATTTTCTTTCATCGGCCGATAGTCTTTGGCTAATTACGGCAAATACAAATGTATAAATTGGCTTAATGCGGCTACAATCTGTAAGGTTCGATATAGTCCGGTTTAAAAATTTGAACACAAACTAAATTTGAAATGAGCAAACTAAAAATAAATTCTAAAAATTTGTACACAAAATAATTTGAAATCGCACTAATCGAAGACTTCATCGAAATAAATTATCGCATAAAATAAACAGCACAAATGTAAAAAACATAATTTTGTGTATTTCTTTAGAATTTATTTTTCCTCACTTAAAATTTAGTTTATTTTTCAAACCCTATTATATAGAATCCGGGCTATGCAAAGTATTGCTGTATTTACTTTCTTAATTCGTCCGGTTTCAAATAGTCCGAGATATTGGTGGAATCGATTATCCGGACTATGCGAGGTATTGCTGCAATTTACTTATTACTCTAAAATATTATTCATTTAAATTTTAATATATATTTTTTTTGGAAAATTACAGTTTTAGCAAATGAATAAGAGTGAAATAAAGTTTACAATGATTTAAATTTGTTTCGCTTATACGATATGCTGTAGGAACGTTTCCCACAAATTAATAATGTAACATAAGCAAGGGGGAGAACAGTAAATTAGCGTGTACGGAAATTGTTGGATTTATCTGACCTTCGAGGCACGGAATAATATAATAACATTGCTGATCTGCAGTGAGATCTCGGCTGGGGGAGCTGGTCATTTGAACACACCCGGTCAAAATGAATTAATTGCAGACATGCACCTATACCTTCAACATTACTTACTGCTTGCTGCACCGTTAAGATATGGAAGGGTGGTCGGATGAAGGGGGACGGTTGAGGATGAGGAAGTGGTGGAGGAAGGAGGAGACGGCTGCGGAGGCGGCGGTTCGGTTCGGTTCCTCGATGGAATCATCTATGCGAGTGCGCGATGCGAAAATCGGTGCGGGTGCATTATTATAAAGTTGGATGTGGGGAAAACTGTACGTATTTCTGCACGATTTCATAAAGAGAAAACTTCATGAATTCGAACATTTTATATTTTCATCCTGCTGTCGCCTCAAACTGTTAACTTGTGAATTGCAGTATAGTGCCACAATCTCTTACAATATATTACAAATTTCAGCGCAGCATATCTGTACGAGAATATTCAATTTCATGCATTCTACCCACAGTCCCGTATATCTATATATATACATACATTCAGGGCATAGTCATACCATAATGTTCACGAATAAAATTTTATGTGGGTACCTATTTAACTAAATATGTGTATACTTAGCTGTGCCAATTTATCGTTTCCTAAAGTCTCGAATTGCACATACTTGTTGCTAATTAATGAGTATCGATTAATTAATTAGCATTATATCAGAAGTTTAACGCTCCAGTGGAACTATCATTCTCCATATCGATGTTCTGGAGATTTTGTTGGTATGTGTGATCGAGGGTGGAGATGAGGGTTCGTTCCCTACAGAATTGGTGATTTGTATACGCACTGCACAATATTAATTATAATCCTAGAATATATCTATATACGAGGACCTGATATACATTCTAGTAAATATTATGTAATCCGCGAACACGCCGATGATAATGCTAACTACTTCCCATGTAATTATTATCCTTTGACCTACATTACTAATTACACTGCGCCAAAATCTTATAAATAAGCAAAATCGATGTTTTTATTTCATAAGATTATTGATTATATATGTGTATACATTTCATAACTTAATACTGCATCAATAGTATTCGTGACTTTAGACATAAATGTAAAATATGAATTGCCTACTACAGAAAATCGATACAAATAAAAAATCATTAGTATTTGATGTACTTGATACATGTTTATATCTCATATCATGTAAAATGTGGAAGTATCTAACAATTTTTGTTTTCTGTCTATTATAACAACTTTAAATATTAATAATAATCTTTATTAGTCACAATTGTAACCAAAGAGCTATTAACCTAAGTCTTTCCGACCAGATACACAATAAAATATAAATTGTCACAAAAAAATCATATAACAAATTTAAACATTTTTTACATAATATGTAGATATATTTATTTATTAGATACAGGCCGTCAACTTTCCATTATATTGAATTATAATGAGACAAATGACCATAACAGTCGATCGCAGAAAGAAAAATAATTTGTTATACAATAAAATACATTTTTTCCTGTTTTGAAACAAACATTAATAATTTGCTCAACTTTGAAGAAGTTCTTTCTATCTTTGTTTTAATCATTAATAATACCTTGTATGTTATTAATTACTTAGGTAACCGTCTAATATCACTCGGTAATGTACTAATGAAAAGTTAGTTTTCAACTTTGTTTCAAAAATATTATTTCATAAAAGTTCCTGAAATGTACACTAATTTTCCATATAAATTTCATATTTCTCTACACATTTCAGCATTTAAATGAAAGTTTAATTTATTCTGGTTTGTTGCAACAATAAATTATAAAAAAAATTGCAATATGACAATAATAAAAATAAAATTCAACGATAGGTCTGTCTGCTCGTCTTTATATTTACAATGGGAAATGTCTGTGTTTGAAAATATTTCTATGCAAATATATTATAGCCATTTTTGTGTATTGAAAGTTTTTTATATACTTGTATGCTATTAAATTTTGTATGTTTGTATAATCGGATATTCTACAATATCTACTATACAGTTTTTGAGTTGTAGTTGTCAAAACAAGAGAAAACTATGAAATACCTTAATAATTGAAATATTATACTAATAAGTCTTTCGAATAATGATATGATGAAAAATTGAGTCTTTGTGTTAACTGTTGGAGGGGCGGCAGAAATTACCATTTAATTTGGTTGGTTTGTCAAGGGATGAATCTTGATAGGCAATAGCATCCTATGTTGATTCAGATGACGAAGTTGTTTGATTCAGTTATCTAGATATTCCTTGGGTCTAGAAATTTAGGAATGGCCATTCAAAGAGTTAAGTGGATAATATTTTTTTCGTTTCTAAGTTTATTATAGTTAGTTTTTTTGTTTAGTTTTTTAATTAGATTTAATATAGTCATATTTTTAACAAAATATAATTTAGAAACTTGTTGAATATAATTATAAACAGTGTTACTAAAAACGTACAAAATATTAAAAACGCACTATTTGTGGTATTTCTTTATGTCAATTCAAACTTTCATTACTATAGTTGGGTGACAGTTCACATTTATAAAATTTAAATTCTGTGATGTTGTTTTTATTTTCACATACAACGAAAAAAGTGGATGTTGTGTAAGTGGCTTTACGCGCCAAAGCGTTGTTAAATAAATAAATATGAATTTAAAACTAACTTTTTTATATTACAAAATATTTTACATTTTGTTTATTTTTCTAGAAAATATTTATACATTCATTTTATACAAATGCAGTATAGAGATCATTCAATTTACTTTAATAATTATTATATTGTAATATTCCAACATTTTGATATAACATTTAATGATTTGGTTTCGATAAAATGCAATAATAGTTGCATTATAATTATAATATAATAAATATGAATTATAATATTTAAATTTTGTACCAATTTTTATTAATCTTAGTTCTTATATATTTTGTAAATAATGTAGTTATTAGTAATTTTTGTTGACCCTAACTTGGGTCAAAGAGTTAAAGATATTTCCACGCATTTCTATTTATTACAGAATTTAAAAATAATGGAAATACATTTTCACATAAAAATTTGTTGATTATACATGCTACGACCACTAGATTATTAAGGAATGTTGTTGAAATATTATAATTATACATGTTATATTTTCAATAATTCATAGGTTTATATTAAATCTATTTTTATAATGTATTACGAAAGCAAACGTGGATCGATCGTTGGATATTTTTATGTGATTGAAAAAAAACATATTTTGTTTTATATTCGTCTAGACTCAAAGAGGTATTAAATAAATAAAACACATAAAAAAAAACTGGAATAATATCAATTTCATATGAAAGAAATATGGAATACGTGCAGCTAAAAAAAATCGAGTGGGTACCTGATAAACATGGCATGCGATGTGCAAATCACGAATGGAAAACATTTGTTAAAGAACAATAACATGTAACATTAAAGATAAACACGTAGAAATCATTTTTATGCTGCTACATTTTTTCGTTTGCCTCATACATCATATTTACATTTTTTTATTTGAATAATAGATTCTCCCCCTATTTGCTAATATGAAAAAAAAAAGCGAAACAAAATGCTATAAGGAAATAATAGTGATTCAGATTTGATTCACAATTTTTATTAAAATAAATATAGTAGTTTTATAGCGTATTAACCTTCAAATTGACTATGATTAATGTGTCTTTATATTTATTTTTATATTGGATAAAATATGACTTTTAACAAATAGTTATTTTATATTCTTATATCAATAGACTTACAATATGCCATACTGTCTGTATTACTTGATTATTATTGGATTATATATAATTGTGTCTTTCCAATAACTTGTACAAGTAATATAGTATATTGTAATTAATTTCTCAATTTTTATAACATTTATTTTATAAATAATAGTAATAAAACTTAATTTATTCTACAGATATTATTGCATTTTGTATAATTATTATATTAATAATACAAGATAATAAAGTAAATAATTCGAAGAACTACTGTAATACTTTGTGCAGTCCGGACTGTTTGAAACCTGACTAAACTAGAAACTAAATACATACAAAAAAATAATCGTATAAAAACAGACTTGATTGTACAGTAAAACCACATAAAAATGGTAGGTAGGGACCGCATAAAAAAATCGCATTTTACATTTAATTTCTGATTGTACATACAGAGACATTCTTGTAATGAATTGGTTGGATTTCATATACCGCATAAAAGAAATCGCATAAAAAAGGACCGCACAAAGACAGGTTCTACTGTATAAAGCAGAGGTAGGCAAACCCCAAATAGGGTAAAAGTGAATTCTTGGAGGTAATGATCAGTAATTAAAATTTTATGTATCCATGAAAAATGTTGGAATTTACCCCCGGCCATCATCTATGTATTAAAAATAGAATTTGCAATAACACCTCCACGCCCCTCGAGTGGGGTAAAGCCGGAGCAAATTAATCCCGGCCACTGGTATAAAGGAATAAAAAATGATCATTTATGTATCAAAAAATAATTTTGTATTCTATTTTTTATTATTTATTTTGCTCAATTAAAATTTAGTTTATTTTGATTTTTTAAACTGGTATAGTAAATCTGGACCAAAAACAAAACTATCGAAAGCGGACTAAGCGAGTAATTATATCTTAAACATAATAGTATAATACTCCAAAACATGAGATAATTATAGTATTCTAACGAGAAAATAAATTGATTTTTTGTAAGACATGAGATGTTTACTTGCATGACAACTTCTTCCTCTTTTTACGTCAGTTTTTTCCGATAAATAGAAATGATAATGAACTTTAAAAAAGACATCGTAGCATAAAGACACACATAAGGGACATAATGTCACGAAAGAAATAGCTGTTTATTAACACAATAAAATGTACAATAGAAATAACAACAGATTCCCTTAACGCCAGCTCTAAGGATTTTCCAGGGAATTGCAAAATATATAACGTCAATAATACAAACTGTATCTAATAATGTTAAAGTTTACATTGCCTTGAAGTTATACCTTTTTTTTAAATAACTTATTTTTAGTTCTAGGCAGAATAATATCAATTCACTTAGTATATGACCTTTATGTCGAAGATGATTAGAATAAAAGTCACATAGGATTGCTAAAATAGCTTTCTCTAATGTTGTTTAATGGTCCACTGGGAACCATATCTCTGTGGAAAGCTTGACAAAATTCGTATATATACCAATAAATAGCAATAGAACCACAATATATCGAGTGGGATTTAAGTTTATTTCTCTGAGTGGAAGAAGAAAAAAACTTCAAACCAAGTTTTGTAAGAGTAACTAAGGGTGCTCGTTTTTTTTCTCTTTTGTCCGACTCGATCACAAGCTTTAAATAGGAATGAGATCCTTCCATGTTCCTTTGGGACTTTAATCGAAACTCTCAGTTTATTGTAATCATTATTTACAATTCATTGTACTGACAATACTAATTATCCTAGCTACTTACCGTATTTACCCAATATATGATGCTTCCATTTATAAGACGCAAAACTCATAATCGGGATATTCAAATAAAAAATGATGTAGAACCACTCTATAAGACGGTACTTAGTTTTTAGAAATTATTATATAGTATTTTTTTCTTAAATAACAAAAAAAAAGATAATTTAGAAACGAGATAAAAAAATTCATTTATGTAATAAAATATTTCATTCATTAACTAAATTTTTAAAATAGTAAAAATAATTATTAATTATTTCATTGTTATTACAACTATTTGCTTATTTAAAATGGATTCGCATTTATCATTAAACAATAAACTTGGAATTCTTATATAGCAATTCCTTGCAAATTAATCTTTCGATCAGTCCGGATTGTTTTTAGTCCACTTTGAAAATTTCAAAACAAAATACATTTTAATGAAGAAAAATAGAAATAAGTTATAAAACATAGCACAAAATAGTATTTACATCAATGATTGCTTTATACAGTCAAGTCTTTTTTTAGCGGTTTATTTTTATCATCTTTTGTATGCATTTAGTTCTTTGATTAGTGCGAAGTCAAACAGTACGAAGTATTGGCGGATCCGATTACCTTGACTATGCGAGGTATTACTGTATTTGAATATTCAAAAAATATTATATGAATGACGTTATAAACAATTTGATAAAAAAATAATGACTTGTAACAACCATTAAAATACGTCAATTTAGATAATAAGTTAATAGTTCTAACTATATCAATGGACTAAATCTGATAGAAGTTATCATTTGGAAAGGTAGAGTCTTCGCATTACTTTAAAGATCAAAATAAACTCATATTTATACTTTACTTAGATGTAATAAATTATAAACAAGTTTATCTGATGTACTACTTGCGCACTGCAGAAGTTTTCATATGAATACGATTACCTGAAGTAAATAGTTTTGCTTTTATGTAAGTGTAAGTTATTTTACTTCACCTTTTTTCCATGTATTAAACATTGTTTTAAAATAGGTACGTTAAAAGTAATACATTTTGGTCCGTTTTGCTGTGCTCTTTTTACCGTCTGCACAGTCAACAGCAGCTGTTAGAATCTGTGTGTATATGTCTCTTCATTTTACTAAATGTAATTTTATTAATAGCTGCGTCATTTGGGCGACTTTAAACGAGATTAATTGAAAACGTGTAATCTAGCTAAGTACTCGAATATTTATAATCCGCATACGTATTTAATTAATTTATTTACACCCTCCTCGTTTTCAGTACGCACGTTCATTATTAACGTTCCACTTTCGCCGAATGGAATTGATTGCATAATCCGTGCGCTTAAAAAAAATTGCATTGTTTCATTATAAATTATTTCCAACGTCAAATTTCATTGCTGTCGCTTAGTCTATTTAGTAAATTATGTAAATTTATAATTTATCATTTTATAAGTACATTTAAATTATTGATAACAATTATATTTTAATAATGACAGTGAAATTTATCTTGATACAATTATATTGATTTTCTATAAAATTCATATATGTTTACATAGATTAATTTTCTTGTATATTAAGAGAAATAAAATTGTTTTAACAAGGTAAAAATATTACTATGTAATTAATTGTGAAATATACAATAAAATTTTGATTATTATTACATATGTGAATGAATGTAATATATTTAGAAATGAAATAATATATCTTAAACTTAAATTAATTACATTTATTATGTAAAAAAAACTAACTTTAAAAAGTTTTTTATGTATTTGATTTAGTAACCATAACTATGGACCACAGCGGTCGACAACCAGCGGCTCTTTTGATGATATTTTGCGGCTTTCGTCCAAGTGGCTATGTTGGATAGCGAAATTTTATTTGACTATCAAAATTGGCGTAGGTGGTTCTACGTGCAGCTTAAGAATCTTTGCTCCGAATAGCTAATGTTATTTAATGGACAACTGGAAACCATATCTATATGAAAGCTTGATAAAATTTGAATATATACCAATAAATCTACAATATTGTAGTCTTTGAATGGAACAAATTAAAATTCAAAGAAAGTTTTGTAAGACTAAGTTTTTGTACCACTAAGAGTTTGTTTTTTCAAGATTTGTATTGAAAGTTTCAGTTTATTATAATGATTATTTTATATTCACTGAACTGAAAATAGTCTTTAAATACTGCGGGACAAGAATGCCGATCCACACTATTACACCTTAACTCTTTGATAGTCGGTGGGATACGCATTGTGCACGCATTTTGAGCATGCATATTGAAAATTATTTTAATATTTATTAAAAGTTTAGGAACAAAGAATTACCATTTAATTTGTTTCGTATGTTAAGGGATGTATTTTTATAATCAATACCATCAGACATTGATTTATTTGACGAAGTTTTCTAGAAATTTGTTCGGTCCAGAAATGTATGAATTAAATGGTTAAATGATATTCTGCAGAAAAGAGCAATATTTTTATAGTTTCTGAACATACAATATTTGGATTATTTCACTTTGATCAAAGTCTTAAGAATATCCTAGAAGTTACATATCTACCATTATAAAAGGATTATGTTCTTAAACCATTTACAATGTAGATATGTTGAAATGTTACTAATTCTTAGATATATTTAGATAAATTGGAAAATATCGGTTATTGCCTGTTTTTGTTTAATTGTAATATTCCAATGTAAATTATACAAAACATTATGTTTGAAAGAAATATCTGAAAACATGTAAAGTATAAATACCGACAAACAAAACCAACTAATAAAATATATTCAACATAGTAATTTTGTTGAGATGTTCGAATTTTCTTCCATATTAGCTTTGTTAAAAAAAAATGTGCGGTTCATCCCTTTTAAACCTCATCCAGCATATTTTTCGCCTGTATTTCTTTTCACTTTATCTTCTTTACGATGTTGTATTTAAGGTGCTATATAATATGCTTGTATTTAAATATATAAATCTTGTTATATAATTTTATTAAATATTATTGCACATTTATATATTTATGTAAAATATAAGTGAAAAAGAAAACATATATTTAAATATAAATAATTAATTTTATTAGATACTTTTGACAATTGTTTTCGTATTATTTTATTTAACAATTGATGAAATCTGATGTCGTAATTATATACACATTTAAAAATGTTTTTTTAATGCTACAGGAGCATTTCAATTATTATTACAGAAGGTAAACGTTCTATAAATCATATTTGTATGAAATAAAAGAAATGTAAATACGGTAACTGATATCTCCAAGATTCTTCAAAAGTTTGACAAATTTTTATTACGCCGAATTCTAATTATTATTCCGTGCGGTAAACAAACGCCTACAGAGTATAAGATTTCATAACGCAATATGAGAATATGATTTGTTAGATTACAGCATTTGTAGAATGGTTTTTAATTAAAGTATCGTCCCCCCACGTTGAAAAATAAAGGTGGAGAAGTTAGATTTGGGTGCACGATAACGTCCTTTCGTCCTTTCCATGTGTATTATTAAATTTCAACTACCTCACTCACTAACAAGAACGTTAATTCCATCAAAATAGCATCACGCAAATGTAATAAAAATGTAAGAACCCTGAGTTTTTTTTATCAGGATGCGTATTCTCTTACCTGTGGAAATAAAAACGTTACGTATTCAGACGAGTAAATCTGGAACTCAGATAACAGAAGTGCATATGATGCATGCATGTATAAGCCGGGAGACGGGTAATTTGATAGTTTTCTTTTTGGTCATGCAGTGTATTACCTAGTTGACAGTTGAATATTTTACCAACTATAACTTTTTCAATTACCGAGCTGCCTTTTTAATGTTAGATGTATAAAACTGAGCAAACCGTAGCGACGTTCACTCTTCCTGTATCTGTCTCATTCTGCCACTCTATTGTAAAGTATTATTTCTGAACTAAAGCTGTTCGTCGAAGTTTGTGTATCTTCGTAACCCACATTGCTATTGATTAGGGAATTAATAAACGCGCATATAAACCAGATATATTAATGTCCAGTAAAATATTTACCGCTAATAAAAAAAATATATGTAGAAATAATAATATTGTAATAGTTTTATGGAATAGAAATATTTTTTTATTACTGTGGAAAAATGCTTTTTAATGACGCTTTTTTCTCGTTTCGTTCACCTAGCAAACACGAATTTCCATACGTTATTTATGTTCGTTGTTTTTGTAGCACCATGGAAATGAGGACTACAATTTTAACGCGTTAGTTAGTTTTTTTTTTGGTTTTATTTCGATTAGGTTACGGAGTCCCAATGGGGAATAATTGGAAATTACAAATATAAAACGACAGCAAAAAGTACGTGTACGCATGCAGCGACCGAGGCAAAAATTAATTTTTCAATGTCCACGTTTGAGTGATTGATTAATTTTATATACTATTGAAATTGACATTATGCGATGTTTAAAAACCTATCCACGCAGGAAAATAATAGTACGTCAATAGACGTTTTTCACTAACTTGTATGTCAGATAATTTGTCATTCATTTCAGTTTTAATAACAAAGGTTCACTTTAGCACTTTTTTAAAATGTAGATTATTTTATTATATATATATTAAAATATTAACATTTACTGAAATAATCATACAAAACGACCATAACCTTAGGATGCGTTCAAAACTTTGTTAATCGAAGCAATATTAACAGATAAGATATCTGTTCTGTTGTATTTGCAAAGTTGTACAAAATGTTTTTTTGTTCCCGATTACCCGTACTATGCGTAGTATTTATGTAAAATGAATCAGTTTTAATCGAAGAAGCGTTAAACGAGGTCTTATGTTGATATGAAAACATAATATAAGCTTAGAAATATTTTTTTTATAAGTGATTTATTTTTGTATATAATTCGGGAGAATGGAAACATTTTTCAAATTCAAATGATTTTCAACAAAATCGTGCTTATTGAAAAGTAATTCAATTCTTTACACAAATACAAAAATATTTGTTACACAAATAATTAAAATATCTATTATTCAAACAAATTAAACAATGCACAAAATTAAATTACATTACAAAAAAAAAACTTTTTAATAAATACAATATTTTATAATAGCAAAAAGTTGTATATTAAAGCAGCAAAATAAAAATAAATTATTTTTGTTAATAATTTATATTGATTTTGTTTATTTATATTATATTTGGCCAATAAATTATTATTAAATTGAAAATATTTTTTTAAATATTGTATATAAAATATTTACATAAATTCTTGTTACACCTTATAACAACAATTATTTTTTATACGAATTTAAGTTCACCAATAGTTTGGTTTCAAACTGTGCGAGATATTAAATATTGAAAAGTGAGAATTCTCAATTAAAAATCATGACATTTTCAGAACTTTTTTTTTAAACAAAACAATACAATTAATTGTAATTTAAAATATCTAATTAAACGGTAATTATAAAATATGTCTCATTTATTGAATCTCATGAATTGGTTTTTTGTCATAAATTAGTTACCATTTGTGCAATAACGATTTTAGAAACTTCAAGAAGGATATTTCTACAAGTTACAAAATACCAGCTTGCCTAAATATGTAATTATAAATAAAAAAAGAACTACACTTTTTTGTATCAACACTTGTTAAATATAAATTGTCTATTAAAAACAGCTTAATACAATATTGATTGTTTAATGAAGCATTTATTAGTACATAATCAATATTGTAAATTTTGTAAGTTTTCATATACTTTTTTATGAGAGTATTTCAAAATCACATTAGTTGTTTTCAAGAAGTTATGGTTATTATAATTATTGAGTAGTCAAAGTACATTCATTATGTGTTTGACTCAAACTAACTACATAATTTATAAAATAAGTATATTACATACGAAGAGAGTACTATGCGGTTTGTAGTCATTTTAATTATAGTAATTGAGGCGTTCGCCAAACCAGATGAAGATCTTTGTTACTAACGAGAGTGTGCGCTGGTTGTGGATTTGCAATTGTGGGCATCGTCATTAATGAAAATCCCTGCTAAATATACACACACCAATCCGCTACTAATAACAACGTATAAATACAAAAGCAAAGCACAGAGCGGATCATTAATGCAACAACAAAAAGTTACTAATTGTGTTTCAAAGTATAGGATGCACGCTTAAGTTGCTTCCAAGCGACCGATAAATTACCACCACGTGTAACTCTTCAACTCTTGTTTCATTTTTCCTTTCGGTTTCAATTTCATAGATTCATTGATAAGGGGGTTAGGGTTTGTAGTGGATATTTTTTTTTCTACCCAGTCTTTTAATAAGTAATTCAAGGTTGGAACTTAGATACTAAACAGATTAGAATGAAATATGTTCATTACTCTAATTAACTCGCTTCTCTTTATTCCCTCATTTACCCACATTATTTTAATATGATATTTTTGGAACGCCAGAAGAGACCGACCGTTCTTAGCCACAGATGTATTCAGATTATTATCTGTACGGGAAACATGTTATGAAATGTAAATGAGTCGAATCAATATTTTAAGATAGGCAACTTTATTCACACACAGTTTGAAAACTTTTTATTTTACATGTGGTTTTCCCCAAACCTTTTAGTAATTGGAATATTTTTATATTAGTAATGATTTTCTTGTTTATTTTTTATCAAATTCATTACAGTTTATACTCTGCATCAAGTACATTTGATTATAAATCTGATATTTTCAAAGATAGCTAATAATTCTTCCCAATAATGTAAAACTAATATTATGTAACTAACAAATTTACTTCAAATAATTAGATATACATTTAAAAATATTAGCATTATGCATTGTTTTATGGTATTACGTAAAATTTGTTCTGTAAAATGTTCTTTAATATAAACTTATATATTAATGCTCTTATATATACATAACTCTTTGCATTGTCCCACCTTTTGAACGTTCCTAGCGGGGCATTATTATAATTTTCTAAAAAATGAAAGGAATCAATTTGATAGTGCTGTAAAAGATGTTTATGTTGAATCCATACCATCCGATGTTGATTCAGTTGACGAAGTTGTCTGATTGTCTGGGTTCACTTGGTTTCAAACAGACGTAATTGACGCACTATGCGAGGTATTACTGTACTTTGAAATTAATGATACATAGGCCATACAGATTACCTTCAAATCAGAATGAATAACTAAATTATAATTAGTGCAAAAATATATTTTAATTTTTTCAATTACATCATTGATGTTCACTATTTTAATCCATTATTACTTTTTAAGTTTTGTCAAAAGATTATATTTAATTAAACCTACAGAAGCTTTATTCTATTCTCCATAGTCAATCTTGACTGTATCTTTCTAAGTGAGATATTGAAGTGTATGTAAGAATTTTCCATAAAATGACTATCAATTGACAGTGGCAACCTTTTATCTACCTTATAAGTATGAATGTAAAATTAATATAAAAAAACTTGAAGAAACACTAATATTTTAATATAAACACAATCAATATATACGATACAGATGAAAATTTAATATTAGGTACTTTAGGTACTACTGTAGTTAGGCTTACCTTAAAAATAATCTATTAACATTTTCAGTTACATAATTTGGCATTTGTATGTATTACAATAATTATATTAAAAGTGATAATAATTAATAATATTTTATTTATTGTAATTATTTATTAAATCGTAAAAAAAAAAATAAATTAAAATCATTACAAGTTGCTACTAGGTCAATAATTTTACTTGATTATAAATCTAAAGAACCAAGAGAATGTTGTATTACGAAGACATGGAATATCGATTACGGATTAGTCGAGCATAATATTTTGTTCCTGGAATCAACAGTGACAATCAAGTGGTAATGCATTACAAAGTATTCTATTTCTATGTATTTGCAAATGTTGACACACCATAAACAAATTGAACAACAATTAGCGAAATTACTTGAAGTAATTAATTAAATTCCTTTGTTTACAGAACAGTAATAATCGTGAATGACGCGACTTTATCTCCTGACGAGTTTAAAAAAATAATAATTTAATAATGCTAGCGGCGTTAAAAAAATATAAGGCCAATAATAAGATTTATGGATTTCATAAAGTTTTTACGACAGCAACCTTAATAGACGCTTCGAAGTACTGAAAAACATTTTTTTAGGGTGTTGTATGATCAATTGCTCTCTTTCTTTTCTTTATTTATTCCCTTCATTTCTCCGCAGTACTTCTACCTTTCCAACGCTTAGATAGAATTAATATCCGAATGGACTGCCTTTTAGTTAATTACGATCCGTCATGAACTACGATGTTTATTCAAGTTTTGGGACGAGAAAGTTTGAAAGTAACCTTAACAAATAATATCTCCATTATAATTAAGCACTCGTATGGAATGGTATGACAACGGGGATCTAATTAAATCAGGACGCGCTAAAACTATTTGTAATCATGCATAAACGCCATTAGTTCGGAGTCAAGCAGCAGTTGTATAGAGTGTATTATTGCTAACGACTTTCTGTCAAGTTCACGACCTTAGATAATGTGATTTATCGCTTCGTCCTTCTCAAACAGAAAGAAACAAAAAAACAAAAGGGATGCGACAACGGAAGAGCAGGATCAAGAACAACAGCATCAAATAAAAAAAAAGAATAATTCATACATTTATTTATATAAATATATATTCGAGTTTGTGGGGGAGGGGTTGAAAAATATTTATATTTCGTTTCTTAGACTTTTTCTTGCCTTTTCAATTTTTACCGGGTCACAATTCTAAACACACAATGTAATATCCGGCTATAAATTGTAATAAAGTGTCAGCGTGATATATTGCTCGAAACTATGCTTGCTTCCCGTATATTCGAAAACCCTTCGGTTCTTTATTTTACTTAATCTTTGAGGTGATAAAATATTCATAGCTCTCGAAATATTGCTCTCTGCATACGCTCTAGAGAGCGCATCATCTTAAATATTATCCATTCATTTTTATACCTTTTAAATAACAAATCTCATCTCCTCAGAAAAATCTTCGTCTCGCATTATTAATAAATAATTTTAGGGCAAAAAGACCTATGGTCAATAGCCCTGTGCAGCATTTTAGTTAAATTTCATTTTTGTTATTGTAATATAATATAATAAGAGTTTATATTTTGGTGATTTATTATTATTAATATATTCAATACTTATTGTTGACAAAAATATATATATATTTTATTTATATTAAATTTTTTTTGTAGTAATTATGCCTTTATGTATCTTCCTTATAGAATCATGTACAATTCATTCATTCAAATTATAAAATGTATATAAAGTTTCTCAATAAAAACATCAGATTTATTTTTTGTATAAAGTTTGAAGGTTTAAATATTTCATATTAACGTGGGTAATATTTAACAGTTTGTAAATTTTTAGAATTATCCAAATGAGTCCTTAATTAGAAGATTATTATTCGTTAAAATAAGCGACTTAGAGCGAAAATAATGTAACTATTTTCTAAGTATTTCCTATATACAGTACAACCTGTTTTTTTTTGTGATAGATAGGGACCGCATAAAAGAAACCGTACAAAAAAAAAAATTCAAAATTTTCATAAATTCTTACATAAAACAAATAACTTTGTAAAATATATCAGAGAAACTGTTTTTATGCGGCGGAGAGCGACCGCATAAAAAAAGAACCGTACAAAAACAGGTTCTACTGTATTATATATTAAAAAACGTAACATATTTGTCAAAGAAGAATTACCATTTTCTAATCAGAAAATTCATGAAAACTATGCATAGAACAATTTTCATTGTTACAAAAATATTTTACAAATTTATTTATTTTTTGTCCCCACTTGGATATTTAGGAATTTGTAGGCCTTCAAAGAGTTAACATATTAAAAATTGCGTTGAATCTAACTAACAGAGCTTTTGATGTAATAAATCATTGATAAATGTGTATCTAATTCTCATAAATGATCAATGTTGATTGGACGACGTGTGTACTGAGTGAAGTTACTAGCGCTCTGATTGGTTGAATAGACGACCTCGTGACATCGTTACCAATTCGTGTCGAGGATGAACTTGTTACATGGCTCAAAGGGAGACAAATCGTTTAGGGACCATTCGTTTGATATCACGGAGAGATAGCGTGTAAGGGTCTCTTTGCAAGAAGTAGTGAATATGAGAAATAATAGCCCATTATCAGAAACGTATCTGAATTACTAATGAGTATTGCGAATGTACATAAATAACGATTGCTTTCCCATTATTGAGCGTGCATCAATTAGATTTTATTCGAATAAAGGAAAACAGTATATTTGCTTGGAAAATGAAAGAAGATATATCTAATTCTAGGAAGTATATAATTAATGCTTTAAAGGTCTTACAATTACTTCAATATACATTAATTATTAAGTACAGGTAACCACATTATAATACAGTACTTTCATAAGACGATTACAAAATTGCTCCCAATGCATCAAGTGCGTCAAGTTCGGATAAGTCCCGAGTTATGGTCATTAAATTTGATTAAATATGGTTTAAAGTGTCAAAAGAACGTTAATAGTTTCCTATTTGTATTACGATGTGACATGAAGAAGTTATATTGAACTTCTTTAAGTAACTGAATATCTAATAACTTATATCTTTTTCTTTATACACTCAAGTCTCTTGATTTAACATTTAGTATTATAAGGTTCTATAGTACTTGATTAGCACAGTTTGAAACAGTGCAGTTTTATAGTAAAATAAATATATGGAATATGTAACGGATATATACAATTAACGTACATAAACTTACGTACACTAAGCGAATGCGTGGATAGACTTATCTTTGCACGTATACACGTGTCTGTTCGTACTTATATACATACTTAAAATTCATACGAACGTAGTTTTTTTGATCAGCAATATATGTGCCATTTCTGTACTCAACCTCATGATTTTGTATCAATCAGACTTTTATATAAAAACAGATAACTATTCAATATAACTTGATAAAATATACATTTTAGTTGAACCGTGTATAGCAAACGACTAATCTTAGGATGATGACCATGCATTCGTTCTACTGTAAATAATTATGTACGTATTATTGAGCACACATTAACAGAGCACTAACTATATTTGCTTTGTAATTATTTTATAACTGAATTGAAGTAATGTAAACACTTTCGTCAACATCATAGAATTCCTGTATTCAAGTTTCAAAGAACTGCACATTCCCATTTTATATGAATCAGATTGTGATGTTTTTTCTTAAAACGAGTTTTATATAAAAACAGAAAACGCTTGCAATATAACTTGAACATAAATCAAATATACAATTTGAATTCTCGGTATATAGCCAACGACTGATTCTAAAATGATAACCGTGCGTTTGTTTGACTCGAAATAATTATATACGTATTGCCGAACAGACAATAACAGAGCACTGATTGTATTTCTTTCTCTTGTAATTATTTTCTGACTGGATAGAAGTATAGGTAACATATCTGATGGGATTATAGAGTGGATGTTCTTGTATCCGTATCGAAACGAGTTCTGGAAATACAGGAGGGATGCGAATATCCGGTAACTGTTTGAATTCTCCGGCTATCATAAAATGAGTTTGCCTTTAAGATGTGCAGCACGTGGCGACGCACGAATTGATTCCTTCTGTGGCATTTTCTGGAAAATTGGCACAAGGTGTACTATCGTTTGCATTGTTTGTGGAGCGCGGCACGAAATAGGTTACTCGATTCGTTAGATCGATACTAGACAGTGGCGGTACGATATCGTCTCGGACCCAGCAACACACAAAATAAATCATTCTTAGTTTCCCTGCCGACCGCCGCTTCCTTGATTTACCGCCCCTCATCTCTCCTCCTCCTCCTTTCCACCCTTCTTCATCCCTCCTCTTTATATAATATACACGTTGAAATTTGCGACCCTGCCGCGGCGCCCGGTATCGCGACGATAACCATGCGATGTTCTATTTACGGAAACACTAAATGCTTTAACATCCAACATCATCTCGCTACTACCTTCTTCCCTTTTTATATACTTTATTAGCATGCTAATATCAAGTTCTATTTTCAAACTCTATTAACTCCGTAATACGGCAATTTATTAACATTATGGTCTTATATAAATCTTTCAATTTGCGGCGGATGTATATAGATATATACTTCCAAGTTAATAGAGTTACAACAACCTAATTAATCAACTTGAATGCACTAAGATAAGAATACTAATGAAATAATTATAGATGCATGACTAACAGTAGTTAGAAAATTTTCACAGTGTTTCTTTATTAATATAATTATGTTATTTTTAAATCTTAGAAATTCTTGAAATTTCATATTTTAAACAACATTAGTCCACTTTAAGGCAGGGATTTCCAACCATTCGATTAAAACATATCTGTATTTAGTAATTGGCTAAAATTGATAGCAAATTGATTAGATTTAGATGTTCTTAAAAGTATCTTGTTTAATAAATCATAGTATCTACTACTTCGAAAAGTATATTGAAAGAAAATAATTAAATATAGTGATAATTTATTGGTACACATCATTAATCCTCTTTTCTTTCATAATCACTAATGCATTACAAATACAAACGTCATTTTACTGTCATCGTTGTCAAATATTAATAAATACTCATTGCATTAAAAGGATTGTGTCATGACTATTCCTAATAATCAATCATCAGTTTTCTTTGTATTATAAGTACCGGCATATTTATGTCACTATTCAAATTATAAAGAGACGTATAATCTTTATATTGCATACACAATAATTTGTTTTGCAATTGGAAATACCATTCATTTAAAATATTGCTGAAATTTAATAAACATGTATGGGCAACTTAATTTTGATGTGTTTTAAACGAAATCCAAAGAAAAAATATTTTATTTATTTTAACAATGCTCAGGTAACAAAGGGTTAAAATAAATTTATGAATAATACTTTTGTTTTTAATTTATTATAATTGTTTAGTCTATAGTCAAGTAATTGGAATACTTTATATTATTTTTTTTAATTATTGAAACTGAAGATGACAAAATTTATAATTTGTTTAATGAAAAATGCATTATGGATCTCATTTCCGTGAAATGACAAGTTAAAATCAATATTGGTGGTATATATACCATGGCAGGGTTGGGCTAGCCCGACGGGATACCGGGAAATTTCCCGGTGGGCCATCGTCCAAATAGGTCGTAATATCCACAATAAAGCTTGTAATACCGACATTTAATAACAATTTTTCCATGTGAGGAAGGTAAACCGCACTCCATTTCCCGCTTCCATATTTTACTCACATAACTAAGCTCTTATTTTTAAGAATCTTAACCCTTAGAAGCCTGATTTTCCAAAATATTTTTTTTATCAATGTATCTATTTCAGTATACCAGATAAAAAGAAAAATAATTTAAAAAATCACAATATATATTTAATTTATTTATTTCGAAAGAAAAAAGCAGGTATCAAATTTGTAACTTAGGCCATTTAAGGGTTGATTTATTTTTTCCTGTACTAATATTTATAGAATATTTTAGAAAAATATAAATTACAAAAACACAACAAAGTGTGAATGAAAATAAATGGTTAATTAAAAGCAAGTCGCCAATATTAATTAGGTTATTAAATTGTATACTTTTTATTTATATGTTTTACCATCATTTATAAAATACTAATTATTTTTTAATTATTTAAGGTTGATAGGTTATTTCTTCTTAAAAGTTTTCATAAAGTTCTAGATTCAAAAGAAAAGCACTTGCTTTGTAATCATTACGTATATTCACTCTAGTAGTTTTCTATTTCGGATGCGCTTGAGATCATTTTCTTTGATGTCTCCTCGAACCATTGACAAAAACAAGTACTTCAAAGTATAACTAATTATTGATAATTAACATATAATTAAAATATAATGTACTTTGAACTTATAAATGTTCTTATATAATATTGTTTTAATGGCATGAATATCATTCTAATAGAAAAAATATGACAAATTTGGAAATCTAATTTAGTTCGATCTTGTCTATACTAAAACTTAGTGTAACTAAGCGGCGAGATCAAGTTTTGAGGAATATACTGTAAACTGTTATTTTTACATAACATTATATTAAAAAAAACATTATAAAAGTGATATATCGGTTAAAAATTGCTGATTAATGTGATTTAAATATTCACTTTTAACAAAAACTACTTACTATCGAAAGACTATTTATAAATAAATATATGGATTAAAAACTGAGGAATGCATGTTGAAATATAATACAATAACATGGAAATCTATGTTCGAAGTTTACAAATATGATTAGACTATAAACTAATTAGATATTATATAAACTAGCCAAAACCTTGGATTGTTTAGTAGAAAAAGTTGTTAATTTGTTTTTTACTATAATTAATCGTCTATTATAAATAAATTAAAATGATGATTTTAGACAAACAAATTACTCAAGAAAAGTATACATTTTTGTACTGACAAATTTGAATAAATCAATTAGGTTCGTATGTAAATTGGATATTTTTATATATTTAATGAGGTTCTATTGTGTTATTATATTGAAATTCTCTGTTTAATAATTAATTGCTTTTTAGACATATGTGTTGCACGTGAAATTATTAAAGTTTGTAATTAATTTAAATTGCTTATATATTATTGATAATAACTACATTTATTTCAATAACATAATTACATACATAAAATAAACAAGTTAATAATTTAATTAATTAAATATAATTCCGCTTCGAATATTTTCTTTATTATTTATTTAATTTTGAAGTTAAATATATTTATTGGTAGAAAAGATGATTACATTTCCTAATTACTGTTATATTTAATTAATAAAAAATATAAATATTAGTACTTTATTAATAAAATGAAAAAAAATCTTTTCAACTGTATATTTATTGAAAATATTTGTACAGTTTTATATTATTTTGTTTAGCGTGCAAATAAATGGAAGCTCGTGGAATGAAAATATTTGAAATTGCTCATTCAAATAAATAATTAATACAGTTCGGATCACAATTTATAATGAAAAAGCCCATATTAATAGTAACTTGTAATGGAATTATTTTTTTTACTCTGTCGTCATTGGATTTATTAGCATTCAATGTATAAAAAATGGAATGCATGCATGCTGCAGGGAAATAAATATTTGGATTTGTTTGTCACAAAAAAACAATAATAACAATAAAACAGTGAAACAGCGCAACAAATTTTGTCAATAAAGCTTTGTAAATTGTAGGAAAATTGAATTTGAAGTTGCTGAATTATTCTAATGAGGATCCCAGTGATTCGTGCAGAATGTAAAGCGCAACTATAATTTCACAACATTTCAAACATCATGCAGGAATGAAACGAGAAGGGAGAAAAAAAAACAAGGAGGAAGATCGCAATGGAAAAGAAGACGTGGAGGCATCATGTATTTATTATACACACAAACACAGGGAGCGCATGTATTCTTGTAGCTTCAGAATATGTAACGTGGCACAACGGCGGAGCAGCGTAGATTTGACAAACAGAATTTAAATTCACACGTATAAAACGAGCTGAAATGTAAATATTTCATGATGAAAGCTCTACAAACAGCGCAGGTAAAATAATTTATAGTTATGTATGAAATGCTCTCCAAAGACCCATCCGAAGTTTAAGTAAAAGAGGCACGGGGAACTGCATAAAACTTGATGTGGAAATATCATACACACACTTCTGTATCTTATGCAATAAATCGCATTTATATGAGAAGACATTATTTATTAAAGATCGGTATTCCGAATCGCTCACGACATTCTCTTTTTCTATCGAATGTCATTGGTTTTCAAATTAATAAATAAAATATTTGTTGATAATTTATATATTTGAAAATTGTTTATGTGAAAAGAATGAAAACAGAAGTACAATATTTATATGTATTTTTATTATAAGTTTTATCACAGCCCGGCAATCAATACAGCTGTAACTCTCATAGTGCGGATTTAATTGAGAAAACTAAAAATAAATTATAAAAAATTAGTACACAAAATTATTTCGTTAAAAAAAGTATCCGATTTAGGAATTTTATTTGTTCCAAAATAAATGTTCAATTTCATAAAAAAAACAGTTGAAAATAATCACTTATGCATAATATTTAACAAATTTGGAACTATAAACGGTTAAGCTTGTCTTTGCTCATGTGAGAAAGCTGTAATCGTCGTCTCATTTATGAAACATGGTCAATTCCATACACTTTTGCAATATAATGAAAACATTGTTTCCGCAGATTTTCCGCAGTTATTTCGTCTCATACTTTATACATGAGTTCACCAATACTTTTTGTGTTGTATTGATTGAATGGCGTAATAGAAACCCAAATCGAGGACTTTGAAATAGGGGTTTTTTTGGTGGTTGAGAAACCATTCTTATGTTCCACCAATTTTCAGTACCAGCGCGAACAACTTCCTCATCATCAAAACTATAATGTGGTTTAGCATTATCTTGCTGGATTTTGATTGGCGTGGTTCTACTACCAATAGGCCATTTTTTTTTATCGCGGGAATTAACTTCTCTTTAATTATGCGAATATAGACTTTTTGCGTAGTTTTTGTAATAACGACCATAATAATTAACTTTAAAAAATTGTCAGCTGGTAAAAAAACAAACTACAAAATTTTACCTGTTCACTGCAAAAACTATTTTGAAAAATGTCAATCTTTAGGTGGTACTGCTGATACATTTAATTCCATTATTTCAATAATCCATTGAAAAACTAAAATCGGACACTAATTTTGGATTTTAATGTACTCCATGCATATGTATTAAAATACATTAAATGTATTATTATTAATATTTTTTATTGCAATAACTATAATAATGCATACGTATTCATAAAAAAAATATATCAACCAAGAACTATATAAATTGTTAAAAAGGTTTATTAACCTTTCCATCCAATATGTGTTATTATTAAGTATTTAATCAATTGATATCAAAATATTAAGTATTTCCTCAGTACAATAGCTCGTTCATGTAGGAGTCTAGCCTATATATACTAAATAGCTTTGTCATGACAGTTTCAACCTGAACTTCTTGATGTAATTTCCTGTTTGGTATATACATCATGGCAAAGAATGATTGCATTCTCCAATATTTTAACTAGTTTTACTATGTATTCTAATAACTTTTAGTTATTTTATTTTTAGCTGAACTCCATTCAAGATAAATATCAAATTTAATATTTAATCAATCGTACATTACTATAGATTAGAAAGTAATTTAACTTTTTCTACTAACAATAAATTTTTTCAATTAACAATTAATTCAATATTTACGAATATCAAGTCTTAAATTATTGTTACATTTGAAATTATTGAAAAAAATGAGAGGCATTACATTCTTTCTTATGTAATTTTATGGTTCTTGAAAACAATATACTGGAATATATTATCTTAAATAGTAGAAAATATTTTAGGTACTACATGTTTATTAGTTTCCTTCTCTAATCCTATTATTAATTTTATGAAAGAATATATTTAAACAAGTCATAGATTTCAAACGCATCTATATGTATAACTATATGTTCGAGATTCTTGGCAAATTACATATTTTTTATTGTTGGAGATGTCTGATATTTTACAAACATTTTATATACTACAAAAATACAACAATACCTCGCATAGTCCTGATAATCGGTTCCGCCGCTGTTTCAAACTACATAAATCGAGGCTAAAAATAAACCACTCAAATAAAGACTTGACTATGTACAGCAGTGTTTCTCAACGTTGGAAAATTGACGTTTAGAGTTGAACTGTATGGCGAATTATGTTTAAGTTACATATGGGGCATAAGAATTTTCGAATTGATGTCTTTCTAATATTCTTATGCCCTGAATTCTTATGACTGATGTAGAGGAAATAAAAATAAAATCATTTATGTAAGAAAAATAATTTTATGTACTTTTTTGAGATTTTTGATTTAAACCGTACTGATTGAAGCCAAGGAATGTATTATAGTATATTTAATAATGTAATATGTAAGAATATTTTTAAGATAATAAAACTGACAACATTTGAATATTTTAAGATTAAACTTTTTTTTCACTAAAACACAATTTACGTATGTATGCAAACTTTTGTTACTTTACCTTTAAATATAGCTATGTAGCAATTACTTTTTTAATAAGATTTTTAATGTACTAGTGTGATCCTGGTTAGTAGTTTGAACAGAGTTGTTTTCCATGTACCAATTTGCATACTCACAGTTTTCGCCTTTTGTTTTCAGTATATGTGATTTCAAATAAATTCCATTAGTTGAATTGTTATGCAGTGCATTTGCAAGTCCATGCAACTTTTCATGATGATAATAACTTGGTAATTGTATGCAAGAAAATTGATTTTGATTATTAAATTGTATAGAAAATATTTCATTTTCTGCAAATTTAAGAATTAGAATATATCTTTTGTGGATCAATTTTTCGTGGTTCTTGATTGTTTTTACGGTGATAAATTGATAAATGTATGCAACAAAACTAATTCTTAAATTATAAGAAAATTGTTCTTAAAATGTAATATTTACCTCATTTTTCACTACAAATGAGTATTTTACAGTGATAATTATTTGATAATTTTATGCAACGAAACTTATTCAGATCTATTTGAACACAAAATAATTCTACAGAAATTGGAATATTTGCATATCATAAGTCTTGTCAATCTATAAACTAATATTAAACAATTATTAGTGTAGCAGCATAAATAAATTAATGCTAATTGAAACGTAAGCCTTTCCAATTTTCCACGTTGTTGGTATGTTGGTATGTGCCACTTTCAAAGCTCCATTTGTAATTGCCTTGATTTTAGTACATTGCAAGTGGACATTAGCCAAATGCAATAATGCAGTTCAATAATAGTTAATGTTAAGTATACATATTACTAATGTATATTGAATTGAACAAAATATTATATTTTACCAATTTTCAAAGTTATTCTATATTTATTTTCAGTTTTAAAATGTATTTTTTATTTATAGTAAGTACATCGAGTGTCGAACATAATATATTTTTAAACTTTGTAATATATTTCATACTGTTCATATTATTTTACTGCTGTAGGCTATCTATCTCTTTAAGTAACAAGAAAGCATACAAATACTAATAAATAACTTTATGGTTTTTTTTTACTAAAAAAAGTTTTTCCTGTTAGAAATTCTGTTTGAAAACTGAAATAGCTGCTAAGGGCTATTTGCCTCTTTCAGTAATAAAAAGTATACAAATTCTAATAAATAACATTAAGGGTTTTTCTTTAACTAAAAAAATGTAATTAATTTCACAGTAATCTTAATTACATAGTAAATTGCGTCGAATATATTTTGGATGGTTGTGCTTGAATAAATCTGTTTGCATTTAGGTCAAATGGGTATTTAACTCAGGTCACAGCTGCACTGGAAGTTTATCACATATCGAGGATGATAATTTAAGGATTACATAGTAATGGAAAGTTGCAGAACTTGTTTTACTTACCTGAACTTACAGAAATTTGTTATTATTAATGATGTATTCTTGTCGGTTTTGTACTGTATCGGATGCGCTGTATCATTTCTTTCAGTAAAACTAATGAATTGTCATTTGCAGATAACAAATACAGAAATACATTACATAGTATTTCGATTAGTCCGGCTTGGAAATTCATAACAAATTAAATTTTAAATAATATAAAAACAAATTCTAACATATTAGTACATTATTTCTTATGATATATAAATGATCGTTTTTTATACAAGCTTCTTGTGTTGCAGTTCCTTTTATGCGTTTTTAAAGTCCTCAATTAGTCCGGTTTCAAACAGTCTGTGATATTGGCGTAACCGATTCTATCCACAACTGATTATATGTATTTTTTCAAATTAATATCAATGTATATTTGAATCATTATTAATATATTGTATAATTAACCAAATACAATTCTATCATATATATTAGAGTAGTCATTTTAAAACTTTGTTGACTAACCAAATTCTTCTTTTGTATATTACACCTTACTACATGGATTGTAAGACTCATGTTTTTTGTATTGTGGTGTCTGTATTTGTTTAAAAATCACTTTGTATGAGTAATAACACCGCTTTTCACAAAAAATAAATTTGTAGGTAGCGTATTCTTTCGAGTATTTCAGTCATGTTGAATCTGATCGCAGCAAAACAAGTAATATAGACAAGTATTGACGCTTGGGATATAAGACGCACTTTGAATCTGAGCGCTTTGGAAGCAGTAATATACACGAGTAAGGTATATATGACGCAATAGAACGCATTTTGGAAGGTTTTGTTCTATTATGCAATAGTGTTTTATATCTGGAAAATGCTGTTAACCTCTAGAAAATGATTAATTGTAGAAATATTGTTTTTTATAATAATTATTATTTTTCGACTACTAAGGAGAAAATTATTACATAAAAATACTATATTTAACAATTTAGATATTGTTACAAAAATGTCTAAACTTATATAAATAAATATGTAATTCCTTCACATTTCTTGTTTTGAATGTTTTAATTTGTTAAGTTTAATATAGTAAGAAGAGCATATAGTTTGCCCTAAATGTCCCATAATATCTAACTTAGTTTTGTTCAAAAAAAGTTATACAACGTTGACTTGGGAGAATGTTGGCAACAGGAATTGCCGTAATTTCAATATGTACCCATGGCATATTCTATGTTTGCGGCAAATTTGAAAGTATGTGCCGTCTGCTACATGTTTAGTCGTCGCATCTAACTTTGCAAGGCCAATTAGGACACAATGAATAATTTAACCGGGGTTTCATAAATACTAATTACATCCAGCTATGCCCATTCATCCTTTATCTTTCGGATCTCGCTGCAGACACGTTTATGCGGCTTCAAATTAAGTTCAGCGTTTTGCCCTAATAGGACGAAAAGAGGACCAGATGAGGCGAAGGCTGTGCACTTCCTATATTCACCGCATTTCATCTTGCTCTTCGTTTGAGCATATTTTTTTTTAATTATTTGTCTTGTTTGTTCTGTACATAATCAATTATATTTACTAGTAATTAACTTTTATTGTTTGCGCTAATTTGCGCAACGCCTGTCTTCGCCGCCGCTGCTGCCGCCGCATTCAAATAACTTTGCTCATCAACAAATTTATATTCCATAATAGGGAACAATGCGGCCAAATGAATTATTCCATCAGCACTATGCTATTCATTAACCATGAACAATGTTCTATTCAATTGTAAAAATAATAATAATTTGATGTGTGCATATTTTTTTGTATCCATAATATTTTATACACCAATATTATTACAATATTATTATTATTTTATATTTATTTTTTACATAATTTAATGAAGTTTAATCAATTACTTATAAAGTTTATTTAGTATAGTGATGAAGATGTTTCAATGAAGACAAACTTTTCTAAAAATATGAAAATAAATTGATGAATTATTCCATAAAACTGAATGAACTATATGAAATAGTTGTGCATCTAATTATGAAATATTCTATATATAAAGTAGTTCTATTTTTTATAAACTAAAAATGTTATATTTTTTAATTTATCAATTTTTGTTTATAAAATTAAAAAACTTGATTAAAGTTTATAAATAAAATTGTAAGAATTTATTACATTATATTTGTTATTTTTCTATATTTTTAAATATATTATCTTGATTTTTGCAATTATGAAACGAATATATTTTTCATTTATTAAACTTTCATTTAGCATTTCTTGAACTGATGATGTATGTATGGTTGTAAGAATGTTGTACAAATTTTCCTTTTTTGCATTTGAAAAATATATGAAGAAATATTGTGTTTTGTAATATATTAAAGCAAGAATCTAAAGTTCTATGTGTATTTATATGATAGAAGCACACAAAAATTATTACAATAAAAATGTATAAATTGAGTGATTTTAGTAATTATTTACTTTTATTAATTTATATATTGGCACCAATTTTGACCAAACGACTCAATTTTTCTGCTTCTGGCCACAATTATGACCAAAAGGGCTATTTACCAATGTTTCAATATTTATCGTATTAAATATTATTTTTTATATAAACAATATTTTAGTAATTAGTTTTTCAACTGGCATTTATTTCTTAAATTTCATTAAATGTCAAAGGTTATATATAAACCTTGGTATATTAGTATTTCAATTTAAAATATTTTAACCCTACAACTATCTAATATATTAAGTATATAATACGTATATTTTTTGCTTGATAACGGATATTGATAATTCATAGTAGAAGTAAACTAATAACACAAACATTGTAATTGCAGTTATATTTCATGTAGAAATTTGGATTAAAATGAAAAGTTTCATAGGAGCCTTGCGCCTTGCTATAAAAGTGAATATTATATAAATATGAAAACAGATTTTCTTGTTGAGCCGAGATTCGCATTTCGAAGCGGCCCACCTCCGCACTTTCATAATAAAACGGTAAATATGGAAATGCAATTCGGCGAAGTAGCTGAAATATTTATATTTAATATCTCAGGTGGCATTCACTTTTCTACCGTAGCAGAGCAATTGCCACCTCTTCCATCCAACCTCTTCCTCTTCCTTATTCCTCGCGCCAATTTTTTCCTTCTCACCATGTATTCGCAGGTCTTTCTCATAACTTGCGAAACTAATTACTGCCTGCCTCTTTGCTCCCTTTAAAGGACTCTCGGGTTCGTTTAGAACTTGTTAAGTGTTCCTCCAAGTTACATTTTTATACCGTTATACTTTCGTTCCTCTTCTTCGGCCCATTTTTTTCTTTCCTGTCCCGATCCTTAAACAAACCTATCTGAAAGATTAAAAACCTGAATTATTTAGCGGCGGCTCCTCCAATATTAATAACTAGGCGACCTGCTCACACTAATGTAATTGCGGTGTCCTAAAACTCTAAAACGACATCCATTTCCATAGTGCAAACATTAAGTATGAGTCTTCGTCATTCTCATTTTATTGCCGCATTAAAAGGCCTCATATAAGGTTTAATTAATTATGCCATTATTTACACACTTAAATCAATTAAAACAAAAAAGTGTTGTTGCAATTATATAAAAAAAATTATTGAGGTGAGCGGTTGAAGGCTGGAGGGATTTTGGCTATATAAGTTTGGAGTAATCGCACCCTTACAGAATCGCCACCTGCGACAGCGGTTTCCCTGTATCATTTTATATTTAATTTTAATAAAACATTTTAATCTCAACTTTAATTCTTATTTATTAGAATTACAATCTATTTCATTTCAAAACTTCTGAATATTAATTAATTAATTGTTAAAATTAATAGTAATTTCTCGAATATTAGGTAAAATAAATAATATTGATCTAAACAAGGGACAGCACAGTCCGGGTTTAATATTATACGGTTTGAAAAAATATATCTTCTCTTTTTGTGAGATTAATTTCTATTTTATTTAGTTCTTTTATTAATCCGGTTTCAAATAGTCCTTTTTTGTATAGAAGAGGAATATTTACATAGGGTCCATGGGTGAAATCGTGGTTTTGTGGGATTCTTACCTCACTAAAACCTCTCCCCTTCTTCGGCAGCATACAAGACCTTTAGTATCTAAAATATCTGCAGTATTTAAAAAACATATGCTCAAGCATGAAGTGCAGGGACATGCCAAAGCATCCATGACCAGATAACGCCTGGTTCAGGTGAAAAGTTATTTCGCCGTGCTTCCTGCTTATCCAGGGCTCTATGGGATTAAAAGTCGACCCCACACGTATCGTTCACACGTCAGTTTTATTCACAATCTTTTCATCAATGTGAACATTGAGTAAATTTAAGATCGCGGTTGACATTAGGTAGGTAATCTTTCCCGGTTGATAATTACCATTATGATGATTTTTATTTGTAGGTTGGCTGTTGTCTTGTTAATTTAAGTAGTATATTGATGCTCTGCGATTCCACTATTTCCTTTTATTGCAAATCTGCTGCTATCCTTAACACTCTCATTGTCCATCGACTTGGCTAAAGGTTCATATGCTGATGAACCTCATTCATTTTACTGTCCATCTGTGATGAACGATGGCCCTATTGCTGCAAGCACCGAGAGGGCTCGCAAAGGGCCTGGCTTGACCAGGATTTGAACCTGCGCCCACTATTCATGGGTAGGGCGACCATTTGCTCAATGAAAAAGTTATATATCGTGAAAAATAATTTAATCATTGTTAAATACATATAGTCCATAAATAAAATGATCTCATAAACGTACAACAAGAGAAGTATAGTTCATACTTAAAGAGTGACTATAATCGTGTAAATAAATGGCGGACATGAATTTTGCAGATTTGGAAAAAATGAAAATGACAACATATCTTTCAATGTGATATTAAGATGTCCCGACTGAACGCCAGATGCTATTCCGTATATAATGTACACATATATATATATATAAAACACCCTTAGCTATAATAAAAGAAAGGAAAGAAATGTACATAATCCAATTTTATTTTGGGCCGCGTAATGCGACACTTGGGATTACGTTAAAAAAAAGCGCGGTATTTTATTTCTGCCCCAGGCCCATAGTTCAACCCAATGGGAAAAATATGTACTACAACGTAAAAAAATGGCAATAGAGGCAAATGCAATAGTGGGTAATTACGTGAAAAAGAATAGTTTATGAAAAGCCGATGTACACGAGTTCATCAAATTACATCGAGTGGACGGAATAAAAAAAATATATATAAACGCTCGCAGAATTAAAAATATGCTATGGCCATTAAATTTACACAAAACTGCACTAAAATAAAATAAAATTGTACATCCTTTTTTATTTCCTGTTTGGTGTTGTTCTTTTTTTGGCGTATTTTTTGTGTTTTAAATGCTATTTAATTATAAAAAATCCTTTTTCATTGTTTTTCAATTTATCAATATAGTACAGTCAATAAGTTGCGAAAATGTCGATGAAGAGGATGTTAGTAGTTTATTGAATAAACAAGATGATGTTTTTTCAGAGAAATATTTATAAGGCCTTATTAACAACCAAAGATTAATAAAATATGTTTAAATTACATTGATTAATTTTTTGTAGTGAAAATAATCCTGATTAAGTAAGAATTGTTAAATAAATAGAAAAAAAAACACAAACATTGAACTTTCAAATGTAATTTAACTTTATAAGTTGAATGTTTATTTAATAAAACTTTTCTTTGTTTGAGAAAAAAATCTTTTCATTTTCTTTACGAAGGACCGTATGGCCATATTATTTTTTTTACCTCTGAAAATGACGTTACATTGTTAATGTTAGTAAGACCAGACTAGGACGCATTAACTACTAAAGTAATACCTATTGTCTAGTTGCATGTTGTTATACCTAATGGGTGCATCATATGAAGCATCTTATGATTTGTATTAAGTTTTCTTTATCTAGCGTTAACCATTAAATTTGTAAAGTATATAATAATGATTACTTTAGATACTTTTATGAATTTTTCTGAATGTGGGTGTTTGCACGAAATCTAAATTGGACTTCTAGATTTATGTTGTGAGAGATATTCGTTTCAATAATAGTTCTTTTAAAATTATTTTCTATCAATGTCCCATTATTAATAATACTGCAAGAAGAGTCACTTTTCATAGCTCTGCATTTATACCAAATCCAACTGAGAATCTTTTGATAGTAGCAATTTTTCAAATGTATTAATTATTATATTGTTAGTATATCCTCAATGCAATTATAATTATACTTTGGTTGAATATGTAGATTTCCAATTGTAGTGGATGAAAACTGAAACGCTGAAAAATATTGTTCACCGTTGCATCGCATCCGCGTATTATTGTATTTGCACACAATAATAAATACCATTGTAGTCTGCTCCTCTTACCACCGTGATCCTCCGCTATAGGAAGCAGCTTGTATGCAAAACGTTGAAAAATCTGATAATAGAATGGAGTTGTGTAATCTTTTTACAGTGCACTAAGAAATCTTTATTTTCAATGCCTCGCAATCCCATTGTTGCCTTATAAGCTCGTTTTTTTTTTGCGTCGGTTCGCTGAGCTCGTTTCCTTTTTACACTTTGTATCCATATTCTCTGGCTGAGTGACGTCATTCATGTCATTCTTTGTTTTGTCGTTGCTTCTACTTTTTCGTCGTTTTTTATTTTATTTTTAAACCTTGTAACGAACGTTGCAGGATGCATAAAATGGTACACTTTAAATAGAACTGCAAAAGCGCTTCATAGTTTGCAATTCATTGAGAATTTAGAACGGAATAAATATTTTAAAAAATATATTTGATTTTTAAATTGTTTTTGTTAATAACTACAATAACAATTATTTTTTTATTGTAGAAAAGATAAATTACCATAACTCTTGCCATAATTTAATACTGGTTTTTGTAGCTGTTATAGTTGATTTGTTTTGGTTACTAAAATGATAAGATTAAATTATTGGAATTATATTTACCTTATTTTACTTCAGATTAGAACTATGGTCTTCTTCAAGTTTTACTATGATGAATCTTAACTAAGACTTTTTTTTGTAGAGGATAGAAAACCTTTTATCTAGTATTGGTACTGTGGGATTATTGCTCACTAAAACATCTCTCTTCTTCCTAAAGAATCTAGAACTAGTATTTCACATGCTATGTTGATTATATTTGTGCACATCTAGCACATCACTTCGATTATTGATATGTGTTAGTGTTGGTCTTCACTACCAACCTCTTCATAGACCTTCTCCAGGCTCAGCTCGTCTTCTAAAATATTGGAAAGCATCCTTGACACGTATCTTATATAATGTTCCAACACTCTGGATTTTCAAACATTGCACCAGTAAAAGTTCTTGGTACTAGAAATCTCCTAAAATCTGTCTACGCCTCATCTTTTATTCTCGCCCATCTGTGGCATCTGAACAAAGTATTCTTAGAACTATCATCTTATCTTTTTTTGCATTCCGTCTCCAGTGCTCTGTTGTAGATTTGCACCTTTATTGTTTCTTTGTATATTGAAGCGTGTATAACATTATAGACTATTCCAAGCAGTGTTTTCTTGCTATCCTTCGGTCCACTGTGGTTCAACATCAGTTTTCTTACAGACTTAATGGCCTCTATTCCTCTACTAGTCACTATCCTGATGTGCTAGGAAAAGTTTGAAGATGGCTTTCTTCGGTGTAATTTATTTGCCTTAAACGCTGTATATAGTTGGTTCTAATCTTGTGTTTGTGTTCAATATTTATTACGTCTAGAATAATATTATATAAATATTTGAAAAATATATAAAGTTCCATATTGGACATCGGGATACAATCACATTCATATTTTTAAACTTTTTAGTTAACAATAAATGCTCAAATATAAATGTATTTTCTGTTGTTATAATTGAAATATTTTTTTTATAAAAAAAATATTTATTTTATTATTTCCAATGGATATATTATACTTTATTAATATAATATTATAAAATAAAATTGAAAATTATTTTTGATACAGTTCTCATTGTTTGTACGAATCAGACGGATGCCAATTAATATCATATTGTAACCCAATATTTCATAATTGTTATAAAAGCGCGTTTTAATCGCTATAAATCCATTGTTTATTTTATAATGTAAAATAGTTAATTTGAAAGCTGTGCTAGCAATGGAACGAGGGGGGGATGGATTGATATGAATGGATGGACACCACCGTCGTAATATCAAGAACGTTGACATTTGATTGACGGGTCAGTTGTCATATTGATTTGCCATGGCTGCATAGCGGAATTAGTGCTACTGGTTCCAAGTCTCGATGGATTATTAAAAGCAACTCAGCCTCAAAGATTGATAAATTGCACAGGACTTGAAACGAGAGGACGCTTATGTCAGGGGTAGCTGCTTGATTAATTAAATTTATAGATTCTCGTCGGCGTATGCTCCCAAGTACAGACTTTATCTATCTATCCTTGTTTGTTGCGTTGCTTTTATCGTGCATTTTCCACCCTTCCTCTTGTTTATTTTCATTATGTTGCTTTTTTTTGTATTATTTTACTTCACCCTTCGTGTCCAATAACTGATTGGTTTTTCATTATTTATGCACGGGATTATCTATTATAATTAAATAGTGATTAATAATATTTGAAAATCCCTGTGCGTCAACAGCAGATATTTATTGTTCCGATTTGATATATTGTAAAGTTGATGCGGGACCATTAATTTTTTAATCCGCGCAATATTTTTTTCCGGCTTGCAAAAATGTGAGCAAACAGCGATAGGCACTGCATTCGCATATTCGGTTTATTGCTATTAATTATGTAAACGTTTGTGTATAAATCAATTGGACCGGATGGAGTTTAATTATTTCGCATTTCGGATGTAGTGAATTTATACGTGCGTGCTGCAATATTTGTTTTGTTTATTTTTATATTTTTGTCGTTCGTTTGTTGAATCCATTCGTCCTGTTGGAATAAATAGGATGTTAAAAATCAGCGGTTCTTTTGATGGAAAGAAGCAGAGAAGCGACTTGCATTTAGCCGGGTGGAAATTTTCAAACAACCCTTTAGCGGATTACGCAACATTCGTAAGCCTCCACCTTAAAGCCAACGCTCCTTAATCTTTACGCTCACCTATTTCTTTCGCCCTTTTCTCTCATCATCGACTATTTTGTGAAGTTCCACTCAAAAGCAGAAATATATAAAGTTTTTTGATTGCAAAGTACAGTATAACCTGTTTTTGTGCTGTCCTCTTTTATGCGATTTTTTTTATACGGTAATTGAAATCCAACCAATTCCAACGGTGTTGGCAACATTGTAATGTGTTATATCAGTGTGCATATGTACAGTCTGCTCAAAGCAGTATGTTAGTCGATTTTGAAGTAATTCATAGCAACAAGATGCGCGTTTTGGATTATCACGAGTACTAGTGAATTATGTATGTGCATTATGAAAATTTCTCCATATGTACAATGAGAAACTAAATGTTTTTATAATATGTAATTTAATTATTTATTTGGTTTGGATGAATTTTCTCATGTATTTCGTAAATCTTTGTAGTACTTTTTAAGTGCGATTTTTTTAATTTTCTATAGTACCTACTTTTTAATATATTGTTTTATTTACGGTCTATGGCAGCGATGGCTGAGAAGAGGATCAACATTTTATTCATTTTTTTAGTAGTACTTCATGGGTCACTTAGTCACAGACATCACTTGGAAAGAGGAGAGAATAAAATGGTTAAAAACTGGTTATTATGATATAAAAATAAGTTTATAAAAATCAACGCATGGATCATTTAAATAGCCTGCGTAGGTCAGTGTCTGACCCGTGGGTCATAGGTTTGCCATCACTAATTTAGGGAGTCTAGAGGTCCGCATGTAGCATTAAAATTGATATTATTACTAGTGAATACAATTTCTCATCAAGAGAGCCGCATGTGGCTCCAGAGCCAGGTGATCCCGACCCATATTTTTTATTAATTACATCTTGGAATAAAATTTATAATATTCATTAAAACATTTATGATCACTGTATAGTTTGGGTATAATTGGAAAGTTTATATAATTAATTAAAAACAATAAACATACAATGCACTGTTTCCTTCCAAAACGTTCTGTAAACAGTAAAACATCGCGTTTTAAAAGTTTTTTTCTATTTGCCTATGTTTAAGTTAATTTGTGTTAAATCAGCTTAGGTTAACACATATATTTTTCCCGAACTGAGTATTCAGTATATTCAAGTGTTGGCTATTAGCAAATAGCAATAACACTGGCAATGCAAACATGACTTTGGAATAGTTTTGAGAGTCCTTATCAGCGGACTGTTAAACGTTGAAAACTGTTAGGACTTCCCCCTTTTCTCCTCGTTCCCTTTCCCCGTATAGCCATGCATTTGTTGGTACGCTATCCCCCGATATCAACTAAAACATCCCCTTTACTGCCGCACTAAATCGACAGGCAAATTTCTCTTATACAAATACCCCCGACGTAACCGGCTTTTCAGACTATAAATATCTCAATAATACAAACTATTTATATTGAATTTATATGGATTCATATATTATAGGTATTTGTGTGTCCGTAAAATTAATTCGTGACACAGTTGGGACATTTTGGAATGAATTTCAGTATTTCAGCCGTTCGAATTGAGTTGATGCTGTCCATTTAATTTGCCGTACGTGATTGGCGGGTTTTCCATTAGCAACATCATTGTTAATTACATTCATTGTTTAAATATACAAAATTTGTAAAATTATAAAGAAGAAATTTAAGTAAGTTTCAATCTAGATAAATCATTCTAAATGCAAAAAAAAAACAAAAAGCAGAAAAGTAATTTTGTTTTTAAATAATTTCACAATTTTATAAAATACCTCGCATAGTCCGGGTTTTTCAGATTCACTAAAATCTCCGAATGTTTGAAACCGGAGTAATCACGAACCATAATTTATGTATAAAAAAATGTATATTAATTGTTTAGAATTGTTGTATATATAAATATTATTTAGAAAATTAACTGCGAAATTATGTACTCTGAATATAATTATAACGCTTATTAGCATTGCGGTTTTCGAAACTCATATAAACTGTGCGGAGCTGTGCATACGCAAATTCGATTTAAATTCTCTGCAGAATTGGTGCAAATGTTATTGCAACTTGTTCTTTAAGAAACGACATCACTTGGATTGTACTATTACGATAACTGTTAAAAAGCGAATCAGATGCATGCATTTATTATGAGAGTTTCCATGTATATCAGAGTATTACACTCGGGCGTTAACAATCCGTTTCAATTCGCTGCTTCGATCGAGACTGGAATAATAATAAAATGGTCTTCATCTGCTGCACCATTTTAAATTTGTTATTGAATGAAACTCATGTATTTCGCAAATCGTAAGACATTATTACATGTATATTCGATGCGCGTATACTTTTGCATGTTGTATAATTTAAATTTATTTCATTGTTTGAAACGAAATTATAAGACAATTCTACAACTGTCTACTATTTTCTTTGATATTTTTTTATCTATTAAGGTGAGTATACACTGTTCGCGATATCGTACAACACACACATATTATGGTTATCATGCGTAGTGAAAAAGTGTTTTTGAATTTGGATCACATGATTTTTTTTATAAAAGCAAAACTAGAGTAAAGATTTGTTAAATTTGTTTGTTCATTAACAAAATGATATAATTTATTTAAAAAAAAAATATTATCGAAGATAATAAAAGATGTGAAAATTGTCAATCGCTCCAATCAAATTAACTGGATGAAATAATGGATGTTTTGGATGAAGGACCAAGTTGCACGGGTTAATTTGAAGAAATAGTTTGGGGTTTCAAGACGGCGTTTATTATCTACTTATCATACATTACTAATGACACTATGATACTTAGAATTAGATCATCGTACTCTACATTACTTAATACAATATTCTGTTTTCCGATGTAGCTTTTCTAGACAACTTCTGTTTATAGACATTATTACGCTTAAACTATGGGCCATTGATATAATTTTAGTTATCTTAAATATAACGTACTTTTTTATTACTCCCTATGTACTGTACCATTTCTTAATAATTGATTACCGGAAAACAAGAGTACTCCATCCAACCGCCGCTTAATCCTCAAAGTTATTTTATCAGTTAACTTTACATCAGGCAAACTATGTTTGTCAGTCAAGTTCCGATAATGAACTTATTTTTAAGTCTAAAACAAAAAGTTTGGTAAATATTTATATTTCTCCATAATTTTTTTCAAATATATTATAGTAAATATTTATAAACAAAAATAAATACAACAAATTTAAATAGCTTTCTGTTACCGAAACTATTTTTACTTTTTATTGGCTCCATTTGGGCAAAAGAGTTTTTAATTTCTTATAATTATGTAATAATAATAATTTAAAAAAATTAAGTTAAATAATCTGATTTTGAACATATTTAATAACAATAACTCTAATTGTCTGTATAATCGGTTCCGCCAATAACCCGCACAAAAAGAGACTGTATAAATGAAAATAATATAAATAAATTAGTGTACTATTTTCTTTATTAGTTTGATGTATGAGAATGCTGAATTACTGCATATATATACACATCTTTTGATATCATAAAAAAACAGTTAATGCATTTATGAAATTTATTTGATTTTTATAGATTGAATATAATCAAATATAAAGTATTTTAATTAAAATTTTATCGCTGCAAAAATTGAAATTAATTAATAAATTATATAAATAAAACCACTACAGATATGACAATGCGACAAATAATCATATCCATATTATATATATATATACATAAAGTAATACCTCGCATAGACCGTGTAATTGATTCGGACAATATCTCGTACTATTTGAAACCGGAATATTTGAGGAACTAAATGAAGCATTAAAATAAGACTTGATTGTATAAGATGAAAAATCAATAATTTAATTAAAATCTAGTTTATTTAAAGAGTTTCAAACCGGTCTATAGTTAATGCGGACTAATCGAAGCCGGACTATGAAAGATTTCCATCGTATAATATAGTACTTTCACTACATGACTTTGCTCTAACACGATTAAAAAGATTGAATGGATTCCTCTCACTCAACAGTGTGTTAAGCACATATTACATTTGGAAGGTAACCACCGTGTTGTATGAGCGATATATGAAACTTCAAATATTTGAATATACCGTTAAACTGTATTGTATTTTATCGTTCAAGGTAGAAAAAATATGTAAAAACGAATTCATAAATTTGCAGAATAAATCAGACTGTTTTATTACATTTTGTTTCTTGCAGCGGATCCAGGCGCAAAGATTAAGTAAAGGCATTACGACCTTTATAACGTTTTTATTACATATTTTTTTTTTGCTGCTGCTGTTGTTCCATGCTTGGTCGCTGTGACAATAAAATCAGTACATTTTATTGCAATGCTGAAAAGCTAATTTTCAACGGGTTCCTTTTGTTTTTTATTGCAGGATTATGTGGCTCGGCCTTAGGAATGGAATCGGGGGCCATCAAGGACTCCGCAATAACGGCCAGCTCGGCGTACGATTCCGGTAGCGTAGGGCCCCAACACGGAAGGTATAAATTATCCTGCATGTTTGCCAGTATGTTCCTCCATCCGTTCCAAATTCGGCACACAACTAATCTTAATCAATAACATAACATTATTCATATGCAAATACAACAACACTGAATTGAAAACATAATCGGGTAATTATAGTAATAATTAGTTCCATGGTTATTGTACATAAGCACAGGTGGATGTTCTCTTGCTTTTAACATGTAATATGCTATATCAGATTTACATCCCAATTATGTTATACGTAACCCAAAGTCTTGCTATATTGAATATCCAGAACACTATCTGTTTCAGACAATAGACTAGCGCAAATTACATAATATACTTCATTAAATAATTTATCGAGGACATTAATCTTACTTAATTATTATTATATCCATTAATATAGTAACTATTATAATAAACAAAATTTATTGTATGCAGTAACAATATTAAAAATTAATATTTTATTTAACTTTTAATCATTAATTCTAAATAAATAACTTATATTCAATCATTTTATATTCATTATTAATAATCAAAACAATTAATTTACAATATGCTACAAATTAATTTTATTGCGTTACTAACGTGAATGAAATAATTTATTAATTTTACACGTGAATTATTCAAAAATAAATTTTGTAATAATAATTAATTATTAAACATACAAGAATTAGCTTAAAATAATATTAAATAATGTACAAAATGTCTGCATGTGAAAAAGTATAAAAACGTTGTAATATATTCTAGGATTTATATATTGGAATTTTGTGAGATATTCGATTGTAGATTCAAATTAAATTTCACGCCAAGTCAATCAGACAATATTAATAATACTGGAAAGCACTTTAGACCTGTGAGATTCGAAGTCATGATGTATCATTGCATACATCAAAGACAGCAATAATACAATTCTCCTATTCACTGAACGTTTATTTGTTACATGTGTTCTGTTTAATGAAAAATAGAAATAACTTTTACAGTACGATTTATCGGTTCCGCCAATATCCCGCATTATGTGAAACCTGGCAAATCTAGGGATTTACAAAAGAATGATGATTTACAAATAAAAATTAATTTTGAGAACTAATTTTGTAAAATTTATTTTTTAATTATTGAATTAAAATTTAGTTTGTTTTGAGATTTTCAAACTACATTCATATAGTGAAACTGTACTGATCAAAGTTACACTATGCTTGGTATTAGTATAAAAAGAAATATGTATATATTTGTCTAATATTTAGATACAATTTCCTTTACGTCATTTAAATTTTAATTCAGATTTTATATTTTATTGACAACTCGCACATCTTGTAAAAATAAACATAAAAAAGTAACTGATTTAAGTCAATATACATTAATAATCTATAGCTCTTTGTAATATTTTTCCTATTTCATTATTATGGTTACATAAATATCTTTCGTAATGTTTCTGAACGGTCGAGGTACTGGGCCGTCCAAGGAACATTAAATTATTTCCATTTTATTTTAACTAGAATCTGTGAGTTAAATATTACATCACTTTATATTCATATTTTTTGGTGTAACTGTATGAACGTTTTTACATTTAAAAAGGCGGGAGTAACATCCAAGTATATGAGGTGGTAGTAGTACATATAAGTACCATTAACGCAAATGTATACCCCTCAATATAACCTGATAAAATTCCCTTAATCTTGACATTAAACTGAGTGGTACATATATGTATCAGTAGTGGTAAAGTCAGATAAACCTAAGGTCCAATTGATTTCCATCAGATATAGTAAAATTTCTAATTTATATCATTGAATAAAGCATTTATGTTAATACAGTTTTAATAAGTAATATTGATATATTTGTTATTATTACAATTGTTTGCAAAAGTTCTTAAGTGTTAGACAAAATAATTATGCTATGGAATGGTATTTAATCTTTATAATGAACCAAATATTATTATCCATGTAATTATTTTCGTAAGCTGTAAAATTTAAATATACATTCATTTTTAAAATTGCTTATTTATGGTAGTAAATTAATATATAGTTGATAATGTTTTAAATTTAAAAAGAACATTTAATTGGACTAAAATATAAAAAATAATTTCTAGTTTTTCAAAGTTGTTATAGTTTGGGTACTTTTTGACACTTGCCCGGCACTTCCACCATAAATTATATACTACTAATTACCAAGGAATATTTCTATATATATCCAATGAAGTGATTAGCAAAAGCGTATTAAGTTTTATTAAAAGTTTAATATATTAACAATCAAATAGAAATCAATTTTATTTATTGATAAACAAGTAAATTAACAAATATGAAACAACTAAATTATATTAACAAAATTATAATCAAAAAATCGACCAGTCTTGGTAAAACACTTTTTAGATATGCAGATCTAGTACATAGTATTTGTTGTCAAAATTGACAATAAAGAATACCGAAAAACCGTAATAGAAGTCTTAATTATGACTTTACATAAGATATTTTTTAACTTATTTTAAAATTGGAAGGTAAATTAAAATTTTATATTATTATTACAAATATATTTTATAAAAACAATTTAAATACATCATTTCCTGGCAATGCTAAAAGTGTTTTTTTTTCTATGAAAAAAATGTCATGTGAAAAAATGTATTTCCCTTATGCAATCGATAGTTCCCTTGGCCTTAAGTCACTTAAATTTCAAGTAGATCCTGAAATGCTTTTAGCGGAATGTATTTCCATCGTTTCATTCTATCATCGTTTGGACATTTTACGATTTTACCTGTACCGTGAGGGTGAACGGCAAAACGCAAGCCCTACGAATGTAGTATACAGTTATTCCTTTTTTTGCCTCTACCGGCCTTTTTTATTCACGTAGTGCGTACTTTTTTTTACCGCCACGAAACCGTACGTTCCACCCCTAAAACTAAACGTAACTGAATTCGGAGATAGCAGATACAAGTCATATTGTTTGCAAGGTTCTGTGTGCGTCTGTCTGTGTTTGTATTTTATGTGCAGTAAATCGCGTTTAATGCGAAACGGTTTTTAGCTATTTCGAATTTGCTTTCGCAATTACGATGGTTGCCCACAGCCGTTGATGTAAAATGTATATTTTTGCCGGCTATCAAAGAGTAATTATCAGTGTTCTATTTTGTTTTGTCCGTTTCCCGCAGATTCCGCAATTGTACCACTATGGTTCCCTCGGTATATGCGGGTGTTTGTATCTATCTGTGTATGTGTTAGTAGTAATAGCTGCATATATGTGTTTGTGTGCATATATGTATCCAGATGTTTTGTATTGATGAATAAAAAAAAAGTACAGAGCTTCGGTTGGAAACTTTTACAGTAGCTTCTCTCTCCAAAAACCCCAGGTCTCTGTCGAACAACAAACAAATGAAAAAAGAACAACTATATATATGGAATAAAAGCCTCAAGGCAAGCAAACAGAAAATATAAAGTTTTCGATTATATTAGAAAGTACATAATTGGAGTACATTTTCTAAAAAAATATGTGTGATAACTAAAAGCATAAAATACATAACAACACATTGTCCTACTTGGAAATTAAATTTATATTGTAATAACTTATAAATCTAGGAGAAATGAATTAAACAATATAAGGAATGATTTCTAAATCATTAAAATACAATTCACCTTTTATAAAGATATTTAATAAAGAAATTAAAAATCCAGGAATAGAAAGATTTCAGTGAAAATGGGATAGAGAAAGAAACACAAAGTGATATTTTTTACTATTTCATAACAAGTTTTATAAATTGTAGACAAGTGTTTATATGAACTAAGAAAATATATGTTGTAACTATTTATTAATATTAAATAATATAATTTCATAATTATAGAAACTGTTATAAAATCTGTCGAATTATTATTATAAGTTACATTGAAGATTATAAATATAAAAAAATACTTTATATTGATAATGTGATGTAGAGTAGTTTTTAAACATTTTTGCTGCAAGACCCAACATAGTTCTTTTTTGTGATATAATTATTTATAATATAAAATTATTGACAATTATAATATCAAATTTATGAGTAATAGATGTTTTATAATTAAATGTTAACATTTTGAAATTTATACAATAAACTAATTTTATTGAGATTTTATAAAATAGAGATGAGTATGAAAACTATATTAAATATTTAATGAATTTAGTACGAATATAGACTAGAAATAAAAAAATATTTAAAATCTATATCAGTCAGCGATTTCGTATATATGTAAAGAAGTTTACCGTTCCCGATTTTATGGAACTAGGAATTAAAATTATAACTTCCCTTTAAGGATAGTACAAAGGAGATTAATAAAATCTCCTTTGAAGATTGACGCGCATTAGAGAGATTTGCGCTTAATAATAAAGTCGCTTAGCGCATTTCACGAAATATTCTTATTATTTTTTTAATTGCTATTAAATGTTTTGTGAGCTTAGAACATTGAGATATTGCTGTTAAAATGAATAAGTACATTAATGAATTGTTCACTATACATTTTGACTTTAGCAAAAATTAATTCAAAGAAAATAATGCACGGAAAAATGTAACTATTTTTACAATTAGATCTATAATACTATCAATACAAATAAATAATATACATATTTGGAGATTCAAAAGGAACCTAAACAGTTTTACCAAAAAAGATCAACTGAATCTTCCGTCTGTCCTGAAAAAATATAAAAATATAATCCATTCTTCACTCTCACAAATGTATTTTTTTAAACATTATTTATATATACAAATAGAAAACAGAATTCTTAATTTAATTTTTATTTATTTACACATCTTTACTGGCTCTAATTTAGGTCAAAAAGCTATCTAATCTTGGAAATAAATTTATAATATTTGCTTCTGAAAACAGCGAATTATTATACTTAACTATTAAGCTGATCAGCGAACGATGTGCAAACAAAAAAAAATATCCGAAGGCCCCAATCTGTCGTGGGCCCCTAAAGATTTTTAGTCGAGAGCATCCAAAAGTCGTGGGGCCCCAAACAGTACTATATGAGGGCCCTCAAATAAACTTAGTTTAGCCTAAAGTTAACAAATTCCCAAAAAAGCTAGCTTAAAATTATTATTATTAGATAATATTTTGCTATTTAAATCAGTATTTTATTGATTTTCAGATAATTACAAATGTTATTTCAATTATACTTAATAGGTAATATGTAATTGTCCTTGAGCGAATGCAAAATCGTTGTTTCAAACATGAAATATATAATTGGAAAAGCCATTCGTAACAAAAATTTAGTTGATTTTTAATTTACGATTGCATAATATTTTCGCAATGCATTAGCGGCGCGGCCTGCCGGGGGCCGCGCGTCATATATCAAATATTTAACGATTCTCATAATAATTCATCTGCAACTGTGGTGGATTAATGTTCGTCGAATTACTCGGTAACGATCTACTAAATATTTCGTGCAATTTTCCGAATGCAAAGAGCACCCTCCGCTGCGGGAGGCAGCTCACAAATGAAGTGAGGTGCATGCTTTCGCAACCACATTTCACTAGAATTCAACGGCCGGACAAAACACTTGCACAAAGCTACATAATTTGCATTCAAATAATTTCAATTAGTGTTTCAAGAATTCCATCTAATTACAATACCGACATGAATATTAATTATACTAAAATATATACCTTTATATTTGCATTTTAATTAACTTCTAATTTAATTACGTTCGTCAACATGTGCTCGGAGAAATTTATAATATTAATTTATATAAAATTGAATAATAAAAATACAGAAAATATTCAATAGTATAATAAAAATGTAGACCAAAATTTAATTCAGATTAATTTATTTTCTCACGCCGTACATCCAGGGCCGTCTTATCCATTAGAGCTCATAACAATTTTTGGGGCCTACGAGGCTGATTCCACATGATTTTCTGGCACACGAAAATTAATTGAATTACAATTCAAGAATAGATACTGAACTTAAAGTTAAGTTGCCAAATTGCTCAAATTGGACACATCAATATTGAACCAATATTTTGTTCGGAAACCGAGGAGTTTGAGATGTAAATCCATTAATGGAACAAATCAAATACATATGTATATAATAAAAATACTTTTAAGCAGATATAGCCAAATAAACATATAATTAATTATATAGACAAATACGTACATTATCATTTCAACTAATTATGGTTATGCCCTTCATATTAATTATAGTTGCATAATAATATCATATCTCAAAATTAGAAAATTATTCTGGATTAAAATTAATAATATAAACTACGTTTATTTCTATATGTCTATCTGTTAATTATTAGTAATTGATAATTGTATTAATATTTGTAGTAAGGAATGTTTCTTAATAATACAGATAAAGTTATTTAAAAGATTCAAGTTACAAGTACAGTAAGATTTCGTTTAACGTTAATTTGATATTTCACTCTACTCTCATTTTATCTATTTACTATGTGTTAATATACTACATATTGTCCGTCTTAATCAAAATAACTTTATTCGACATATTGTATATGAAAGTACTAGGTATTAACTACAGGTATTTGTATTTCATTTTTTTATCGTGGAAGAAAATAAATAGTTTTAATTGAACATTATCAAATTCTGAATATTGGACAATTCCATAAAACTTAAATTCATATATTTGTGACTAGAAAGGTCTTATTATTTATTTTCAATTTTTATTGGCTCCATTTTGCACCAAAAGCATAATCTTTTCAGGTGTACTTAATTACAATTATGTAAAAACAAAGCAGATCGTACAGCAGATTATACACATTCATCAATTCTTATTATATTTAGGCTTCCCAATATTTCAATTATTATTAAGTTACTAAAAAAATAATCAAAGTGATCTAATGTAACAAATATAGTGACATTATTCTGAAATGTGTAACAGTATAATATGAATGGCTGATAATATCTATATTATATTCATTTCTTTCTGTCTTTTCCACCATGCAGACTTCGAAATGATAAAAACGGTGGAGCCTGGTGTCCGAGACAGATGGTTTCACGCGATGCCAAGGAATATTTGGAGATCAGCCTGGATGGATTGTATGTGATAACAGCTGGAAAGACGCAGGGGCGCTTCGGGAATGGACAAGGTCAGGAATATGCCGAGGAATATATGATAGAATATTGGCGTCCCGGATTCGCAAAGTGGATCAGATGGAAAAATCGAGATGGCAAAGAGGTGAGTACCGATTTGATTCATTCCCTCGTCATGCCTTCCCTATATTCCACCATATACACTACACTACTACTCCTGTCTGAGACTACTTCCAACCGTGCGGCTCTCCTCAAAGCAGCTAATAGACGTGCCCTTCCGCCCGACTAATTCGCCAGTTAATTAAAGTTGTTGCATAAGTTTAATAGTTTCTACAGTTGCATGTTTTACATGCCGCGCGCGAGAGCAATTGCAATTTCCATACTGTAATTGTTTATCCATCTAACGAATTAATTATTCGGACTGTTTATTTCCACGCCATTAAGTTCCTCGGGGCAATTTCAAATTCGTGCCACGTAAATCTTACATTCTCTACCAATCTTGAAACCTATTTTTTCAGTGTCTTTCGTTTCGTACTTAAATAGATCGAATTAAATAAAACTAAAGTATCAATTAAATACATTTTAATTATCAAATATCAAATTTTATAGAAATTAATGAAATGTTTTCGTTTTGAGTATTGAGTTTTATTAAATATTCAAAAAATAATCAAACGAATGAAATTCACAATGTTTACATGTTTTTTTTTCTTGGATAAAAGCAAATTCCAAATGAAAAATATATTTGAAATGTACGTTTGAACAAAGGTTGTGAATAGGCTTTTGATGTAATTCAAGTGACCTAAACAGAAAAAAACTGGAATAAAATAAAATATAATCAAATGTGATAATTTATCCAGTTATATATTTATTTTTTTTTCAGTTGTGAAGAAATACATTTTCTGTTGGTTTAATGAGAACGAAATAAAGCTACTAAAATAATTGCTGGTAATTAGTCCGCAAATAGACCTTAAACACATTTGACGTATCCGGAATTTACGACGACGAACATTAAAAATATAATTAATGTAATTTATGGTGTCGCATGTACTTGTTTTTAATTATCCCTCCCGGCAGTTATTCTTATCACTAATATATGGACTCGAAAAGCGAAAAAAAAACACAAGAGTAATGTTAACCTAATTCAAATAAATGTTGAGATTTCCATAACATGAATCTAAACGGTTTCGAAGTTATTGCATCACGGAAAACATAATTTAATAATAGTATATTTAAGTAACAGGCAAAAGGCGGAATTAATTATTGTATACATTTTTTTATTTGTTTTCCAACTATGGAATATTGAATTTCGATGTTCCTTAAGGAAAGTTTTTTTTATAAATATTATTATTCGTGATTATATTTATAATTTTTATTAATTCAAAAAGTCTACACTCTTTGTCTCATATATGTTCATAAGTCCATCAATAATTTGGATTTTATAGTTATCCACTATTATGAAAAATATTGCTACAAATGAATAATTTCTTGAAATCATCGTCAAGGAGTCTCTCAATCAACTCTAATGGGTGTTCTATCCTCCATACTCTCCGGACCTTACGCCAATAGATTATCACCTTTTCCGTTCCATGTCGAATCAAACGAAGTGTTACTCTGGCCAACGATGAAGACTGAATAGTATAATTTGTTGCAATAAATGTTATTATTATGAACATAGATAGTATGGAATAAACACTGAAAACATAAATTGTGTTCTTTATTAGTAGAAAAGTTGGTGGATCCATAAGAATTTCACTTTTCTATAGAGATCTCATTCATATAACATGCATATCTACTACTCATATTGAAAATATAGATAATCATGAATTAATTGTATTTAAATTTCAGGTAATAATAATAAAAATGATATTTGCATGTATTTTTACATTAATGAATGGAATTAAACATAGATGAAATTTAACAATAAAAAATATTTTTTTAATGGTCGAAAATGATACATTATAGAATATATTATTACAAATAAATGTAGACAAATTGCATTCGTTTTTCACAATATAGAATTTTAGAAAAATGGTTTGAATTTATGGCATGTAGCCGGTCATATCACGGATCATGCATCTTCCTGCTTCCGAAGAGTTTGTGCGTGTTTGCCCGAGAGTATGTGAGTGTGAGAGAGAGATATACAGAGAAAACGAAATATGAATGGAAAAAAGGTAGAATCATCAATCAATTGAAGCGTATCGTTGGGAATCCCCATGCAGTTGGTCGGGTATAAAATATTTGCCAATCAACTTATTCCTTGCGGAACGCGTTCCTATGCAGAAATGACTTTTTAAATGCCCATACATTTCGGACTGGCCCCTCCCAGGGCATGGCTCGGGCCGTTCGCGTTTTGGGGCAGGGGATGGTAGAGGCGGTGGAGCGCAATCCGCCTCCCCCCGCGGAACCTCCACGCTCTGTGCGATACGCGAATTCCACCGGAATAATTTGAACCGATTATTCGACGGCACATGTGTGAATTTTACAATCGGAACACGTGAACCCTGACGGAAACGGCCCCTCGAATCTGACACTCGGTCACGTCCCGCGGAATAGGGAATACCAATTTGAATACCAATTGCCAAAATCTCTTATACACACCTGTATTCCGCATTTCTGTAATTAAGATGTATACAAGCCATCACAAATGGGACAGGGTGAGGTGGTATGAGAGGGGGGTGGCTTCCAAAAGGTGCGCTCCACACGCGAGATTTCAATCCTGAGAATTATATTACAAGTTCCTCCTTTTATATTACAACCCTGTAATGAATGCGTGAGTGGAATTAATACGTTATCATATAATTTTGAATTAATTGTAAGCGTGTTCCTAAAAATAATGACAGGTATAGTATATGTTTCAGACATAATCAACAAAAAAAAGTATTTTTAAATTAATTCAATGTTTACTACTACTGTTTAATTTTTGATTTTCTTACATTAACTCAGTTTTTTTTCACTTTTTTGTTATTCTAAGTGAATCTAATATCGAATAACCTAGCTGTCTGTCACCTTGCATATATTGGAGAAGACATATATTATTAATTTATTTTCAAAGAAAGAAATGGTTCCTTTATTTCATCATGTATATACTGGATAACTAACCTATTAACCAAACAAAACATTCTCGTAGTATTTAGTTGTGAGAAAAAAAAAGGAATTTACTAGAACTTCAATGGTTAATCATGCAGTACCAGGTTTTCAAATCTTTGCTGTGACTATTATATTTTATTGATAAGATTATAAATTACAACTTTGTTTCCACTATATTAGTAACTATGGTCAGTAGCCTTAATATTTCCCAAAGTGTGGTACACGTACCCCCTGGGGGATGGGAAGAGTATTATGGGACTATGTGCAGCACCGGGTTTTGGCTGTGCATACAAGCTCCTTTCTTTTTTCAATTACAATCATATAAAATAAGAAAAAAAACTTCGTTACTTCATCGATATTGCGAATTTCACTGATATTGCGAATTTTGAAATTTTTTTGGCGTTTGTTAAATACCATAAAGATAAAGAAATTCAAGTCGACTTTTTATTTTGCTATTATCAGAAGATATATTTAATACAAAAATATGTCAGATGGCGAATGTTTGGGAAAGACTACCTAAGACAATGATTAACGTGCCTAGATGCTCCTGGCTGTTGGATACCCAAAACATTTACCTATAGTATTTTAAATAAATTTATTTATTTAAATATTGTTTTTAGTATTTTTTGGCAAGGGTTCCCAACTATCCTTAATGCGCCACTGGCCAATCTGTTGTGACATAGCCTTTCTATGTTATAATAAATATAATAATGCAAATATATTCTGTAAAAAAGCTTCTAATATATGAGCAAAAAAATATAGCAAGAAAATGTTGTTTTGCATATAAAATATTTATTGTATAGAAATAAATATGAATTTTGTACATATTTTTATAAAAACTGCTAAAATATGAGAAAAAAATAAGCAAATTAACTAATAAATATCTGTATATATGAAATATGTTATTTTTAATAAGTTCACTATTCTCATTTTGGATTTAGCAAGTTTAGTTCCATTTGGAAGGTGACGTCATGCATATCGTTTACTTTCTTCGCCTTCTTACGTTTCCTCTTCAATTTTCTCATCCTTTCCAAATAAATTCGTTTCAATTTGTTTTGCCTCGTCTTCAGTTAATTTATCCTCCGTTCTCTTGTTTTCTCTTTTGCTCTTATCTTTGTTATTAGCACGAGCCTTCCCTTCCAAGATTATTTTATCCGTTTTCATTCACATACCCTTGCAACTTTTGTCGTTTTTTGCATTAAATCAATTTGCAAATCAATCTGTTTCACTACCTTCCTCCATTTTTATTATTAATACAACTTTTTCCTGTTTGCTTTTGCCTCCTGCGATTTATCTAAATTTCCGTGGCATTTCCAAATGTATTCTTGAATGATAAAGTTTAAGAAGCTATTGACCTATTCCATAGGTATCCCTCCATAATTTGTCTATGAATTAGATGATTTGTGTCTTAATTATTGTGTGCACTTTCAAATCCATGTTGTTAACCAACAACAATAATTTTACCATCAACCTTACTCCCAAATCAACTTTGTCTTTGATTGAAATAATTTGATTGTGTTTGATTATTGGTACTTCGGCTGAAGTTGCTCCTAGGAATGTCTGCGATAAACTGTGCCAAACGAAGCGCTTAATTTAGAGTTGTTCGCTCTCTTCTGCATTTACATCTGCAGAATTTGAAGGTGAGCTCAAAAAAGAACATATCGCTCATATAATTTTGAGCACAATGGATAATTAGATGAACATCGCCAATTTGATCAAGGCAAAAGTTTAAATGTAAACAGGTGAACTATAGAGGAAATTTATATCTGCCCGATGACATTCGATGATTTCAGAGGTATCATCAAGGTATTCGATGCAAACAAGTTACCTTCTTGGAAGACCATTGGCCAATGCTATCGGTGCCAAAAATGGGGTCAATCGCAGAAAAGATGCAGGGCCATACTAAAATGCATTAATTGTTTCTTCTTCGAGTACACTAAGAATGCTAAACTAAACGCAAAGTGCCTTCACCCTGTCAGTTACAAAATCAAGTTACAGAATAGCTACTGGCAAACTAGAGTTCGAACGCACAGCAGAAGAACACTTTCTTCGACGGGCGCACTTGCGCTCAAGTAGCAAATATGCCATAACCCGGCAGATGTAGAAATCTTCCCAACAACCAACGGCACAACAATACCAACCGCAGATTAGAAATCACAGACCACCGGAAACTACAACAAATTTTGTACCGACACTTAACTGTCACTCGACAGTCACTTTTACTCGATCAAATCACTGGTTGTTCTGTGTAAAAATAGCTAACAAAAGAAATCCAATTGAGATAACTTGCTGGAATCCAAATGGACTGTTCACCTTATGAGTGAGCATGATGACATTTCTCTAGTACCAATCCAGAAATGATGGCCCCATTACTCGAGATTATCATATTGCTTCACTGGATCTGTTCCAAAGACAAACATTATCAGTGCAGATACACCAGCATAGGTCCGGAATATTGTTAAGTGTTTTTGGCTGTCGCAAAGGTCTTTGACAAGGTTTGATATGAGGGTCTGATTTTCAATATGCAGGAAGCCAATGTCCCTATAGGACTGGTAAAACTTAGTAGACTTAGTGAAGTGCTATAGGGAAAACAGATTATTCCAGATAAAAATTGGTGGTCAAGGTTCATAGTTAGAAGAGTCACCACCGGTGATCCTCAGGGCTCACTATTTTGACCTTTCTTGATCATCATCTACGCAGCATAGTCAGATCTTCAGATGAATTAATAATTGTTGCTAGAAGAAGGTAAATCGAATATATTTAATTGCATATCCTTCGAAACTCGAGAACTGCAGTTAATAACTTTTACTTTCACAATGAGTACAAAATCACCATTTTAAGCGTGAATTCAATTCCATATGATACAAAGGCGGCACATTTAAAATAAACTGTGAGCAGTGTGTTTGCAAAATTATATTTTGCGATTGTTATTTCTCTGGAATTTATTACTAAATTGGACATTTGTACCAATAATTTCTATATTCTTATACACGACTGTGTGTATAATATACGTATGTACGAACGTTTGTACGATATGAGGAGGCTTGCGCAGTAAATATGGCCATTAAGCGTAATGAGAGAGCGTCGCGACGCTCAAACTTCCTGTCGTCACAGTTGAAAAGCGGGCCTCCATCCATATCAGCACCTCGTTTCCTTTCATTTCCATTGCTTCGCTCATTATCACTACCCATTCGCCAAGAATATATATGGATATGGAAACGATGCAAACATTTCAGACTCCAATATGTGTGAATGCGGTTGTGCGGGTTGCGCTCTTTTAACTCACCGGCTCTCTTTTTTTCCTCTGCTTTATAGCTTATCTTTACTCGATTACCTTTCACAAGTTACTACATGTGTAAATTTCGATTACAAACTAAATATGAACTCGATATAAAATAACCACATAAAATATTATTGCTTCAATTTCTGTTATCATATAACATAATATTTTAAATTCGTATAATAACTAACAAAAATATGCTGACTAGTTTTGCTGACTATGTCAGAACTACTTAAATCATATTGTTTTCAATGTGATAGGTTTGTATTAGTTTTATTTTGAACTAATATAACAATACCTATTTTTTCTCGAATATAATAATATATAAGTTGACTTGTATTATAGTATTATTGTTAGTTATATTTAATGAAATTTAATAATTAAAACCCAAAATTCTAATACTGTAGATTTAAATCAATTTATGAAGTTAGATAGTACAACGGATGATTATGTTCAGTTTTTCTTTTTACAATTAATTATCTATAAACCGAATTGTTTCAAGATAATGCACATATTGCATATCGAGGATCCTGAATACAGAAATATACCTCGCTTAGTCCGGCCAATCGAAGCGGTTTGTAATTTATTTTTAAATTAAATCTCTGTCTTGTTGTTTAATTTTTTGGATTTATTTAGTACTTTAATTAGTACTTTAAACAGCCAGGGATATTGGCGGAATTGATTATCCGGACTATATTGTACCTATAGTCTATAAAAAATGTGACTTTCTAAGACAATAAACTTACATTTACTTTATTTATACACTAATGTATTAAAAGTAAGTAGGTTACAACGTACATATTTATACTCTTATTGTAGGATACCCCAGAGATGTACTTTTAATGATAAATGAAAAAAAAGAAACATTCGCATACTAAATATGAAGGATAACGGGTATAAAGAGAATTTAATCCCCGGTGATTTTTTATTTGCTGATCCGGGCTTTTCTCTTATAATGGTACTAATTTTTTCCTCGTATATTCTTCATTTATTTCAAAGAAAAACGAACATTAACTAATCTATTGTTGTTTCTTTCATTTACGGAAATACCAATGGCATTTACTTTTTTATTTAAATAATTGTTTAAAATAAATTGTAATATGCTATACTTTTTATTTGAGTCATATTATTTATACTAAAATTAATGATCGTATTAAAAAAAATATTATAAAAATGTTATTAAAAATGTATGAGAAACTTGGATTAATAAATTAAATTTATAAAATACAGAAAAATTGTAATACTAGTATATTTTAATATTGCTTAGCATTGCACATATTCATGAAAAAATAAAAACAAAAACGTACTGCATTGCATAATACGAATAGTATTCAAGCGTAGAAAATGTAATCGTTGCTGGAATCTGAATAAAATTTCTCGGAAGAAATTCTAATTGCACGTAATTGCGTAAAGTAAATTTCCACTTATTTGCATATTCGGGCAGTCAGCAAGCACAGTTTATTATGACGAAGTGAAATATTTCATAATATCATGTTTACTGAACATTTACCAACTGTAATTGACATTACTGCAATGCTTCGACAAAAATATTTTTGTAATATAATTTGAATATTAATGCACGTCTATTTAACAAACGCAAATTTTATAATCTGTATTTATCGAATGTGACAATGTGAATTACTTTTTTTATATTATTTTTTATTGTTGCAGTCTATTATTATCTATAAATACTGGGTCAACATATTTAATCAATATCATACTCAACTATCCATAAAAAATGCTATTTATGCATTAAAGTTGCTGAGTTTGATGTAGATATAAATATAATGCACATAAACCGACTCGCTTCGTCTGGTTTGAAAATTTCAAAACAACCTAAAAATAAATTATAAAAAAGTAACACAAAATCATGTTTTTGTTTATACATACATTTTGTTACAAATTAAACTTTATTTTGTTTTGTAAAAAAATATTCCGTTTTCTTCAATTGCAGAATACTTTATAATATAGCATTCATAAATTATGTATGTGTTTTATTATTTAATTCTATTTATAACTTATAGCATAATGAACATAAGTATCGAATAATAAAAAACTATTATAATTGGAATTAAGTTTTTATAATCCCATAACAAAGCTATAGAAGATAATAACTGAGAAATAAAATGACGTAGAAAGTGCTGCTAAGAATTATATATCCAATTTATTAGAATTGGAATGGTGCCAGAGTCTAAAACCCGATATAATTGAAGCCGAATGTGGCAAGCAAGCTGAACAGAAATTAAAAAATAATATAGCTCTGAAAGCCCAGCTAAGCTAGTACATATATAAAAACAAGAAAAAATTTTCGGCATTTTAATTTACAAAAAATATATTATAAGGATTTGTTGCAAATTACATTAAATTTGTTTTTTTACTTATAATATAATAAAAATTTATTGTATTGATAATCTCAATTCTGAAAAAATCTTCGTTTGCGGGTCTGTGATTCCATTGCCGATAAACGGTAAATTATAACAAAAATACCGGCAATTGTCTTAAAATTATTTAATGATATTTGATAATAATTCCTGATAATAATTTGTAATAAACTGCATAGCTAATAATTAAAGAGAGATTTAATTTGGCCGTTAAGAAGAAAATTGAAAAAAAAAAATTTTTTTTATGTTAAAAATGAAAATCCTAGCCAAATGCTTTTATTTAACACAGGATTACAATTTTTCTCTTTATTTTAAAATAATATTTATTACTTATGTTTCCTTTGCAACAGTTTAATTTAATTTTATTTTTAAGAGTTTTTCTTTGTATTATTTGACTTATTACGACTTCAATGTGCACTGCCCATTAGCAGATATTAGCTAGTACCTTAAAAAAACATCGTAAAGAAGATAGAGTAAAAATAAATGGAGGCTGAAAATATGATAGATGAGGTTTAAAAGTGACGAATCGCACATGCTTTTTTTACAAAACTAGTATGGAAGAAAATGCTTAAAGTATTTTTTTTAATTTGAAAAACAAGGAAGACCCAAACATCTTAGCAAAATTACCACGTAATAGCCGAATGGTTAAGTCGCCCTGTCCACGATTTTGTGAGCGCCGGTTCGAATCCTGGTCAAGCCAGACCCTTTGTGAGCCCTCTCGGTGCTTGTAGCAATAGGGCCATCGTTCATCATAGATGGACAGTCAAATGAATTAGGTTCAGCATATGGACCTTCAGCCAACTCGATGGACAATGACAGTGTTAAGGGTAGCAGCAGATTCACAGTCAAGGGAAATAGTGGAATCGCAGAGCATCAATATAATACTGAAGTTAACCTATAAGACGACAGCCAACCTACAAATAAAAAATCATCATAATTTTAACTATTCACCGGGAAAGATTACCTACCTAATGTCAACCGCGATCTTAAATTTACTCATTGTTTACATTGATGAACAAATTATAAATAAAATTAAACGACGTAAAAAAATACTATGTTGAAACATCCAAACCAATAACAAGAGAGAAATTCTGCGATAAGATGAGTTTACTGCTATACATACCACCATATTTTAAAATATGTTACTATAGAAAGTGATATAAGTCCACTAGGATCTACTAAAAACGTTTAATAATAATAATAATGTTTATTGCAACAGTCGTACAAACAAAAACATATATAGAAATAAAAATATCAAAACAAATATATATAATTTCAAAAAATTCAACTGATACAAAGGGTTATTGAAGGTCTTTCTTCCAAAAAAAAAACGTTTATTTCCTTTAAAAAATTTAATAATTATATATTTAACGGAAACCCTTAAATATATAAAACACCACTTTAAAAAATAACGGCTGATTTATTGTAAAAGTCATTTATAATTAAATAAAAATTAATAAATATTTATAAAATGACAATAAAATTAATGAATATTTATAACGTATAAACGTATTTCATTTTTTGAGTGTCTCTAGTTGTCCCTAAATAAAGGCTCATGGACTCCTATAATATTTGGTAAACAAAATCCTCTTAACGACTGTATCATATTTGATACATACCGTTTCTACAGTATGCGGGATAGAATAATATTTAGTTTATTCCTATTTTAAAATATACACTTGCTGCCAATTTTTAGTGTTCAGCAGTTAGAAAACTTTATAGATATTTATGTTGCAAATAAAGAAGAGTGTGGCTGCAACAGTGGCATTATATACATTTATTGTAAACACTAGCACAATAATTCTCGTGATATTTCAGAAATGAGTAAATAATACATGTATTGTAATTTGAATAAAATCAGCAAATCGATGAGATGAATACGATTAATACCGAATAATATATATACACCTGTGTACATAATATGTCTGTAATTAAACTAACCATGGTTGATCGGAATTAATACTGGAAATTGAACCGATGCAGTTATAATTTAAATATGGACACGAGAGTCAAGCATATCAATAAAACAATTTGCATCGGCCATTAGTAATTACGCTTCTCATCCTCTCCACGTTTTAGAGTATTTTGTATAAAATAATTCGCAGTATTTGCTTAGTTAATCGTAATGTACATTGCATTGCTCGATTAATAATATTACTCTGCAATTGCTGAAACTGTTCCCTATGGATTTTTCATTTTGAATTGCATATTCCGGATTTAATAACAAAGTTCGCCGATAAAATATTATTATTACTAATTGGATTGAGTTTCTGGAACAGGTTTTACTGTGTCGTTACTTAGAGGCTATTAAACCGGGCGTTATGTGCCTGCAATGATTTATAAATGATTATGCTCTGTAATTGGCGCAACGCCCGCTTGACATCTATCTCGACGACCGCCCCCCGTTCGCCCTCCTTCTGTGCACTTTACTGCCGCTATCCTAACGTTTATTAAATCCCACATTGCTTTCCAAATTCGCTGTTACATATTTTATCACGACCGGGTCTATATTTGCCCGATCCTGATAATAATCATAAATTTTCATTATATAAATTGCCGCTGCTGCCGACGCTACATCTGCAAATCGCGCTCATTACACGTGAATAATTCCAAGTAGGAAAATTCACTGGAAACAAATCATACATACATCTACATTAAGCATGCATTACTGCCTGCCTCAATCTGACTTCACGTCTAGCAGTTAGTTAATTGCTCGCAGCCTAAGTCTTAGCTGTTTTTAATTGGATTTGTTACCTACGCATCAAATAGATGGAATTCCAAGATGAAACGTATGGTTTGTTTATTTTCTAAGATGTTTTCAGAAAATTATTTGTTTCATTTAATTACGTTGTATTTTTAATTATGTGCAATGATACTTACATTATATGTACGGAATATTCATACATTTAAGAAAAAATCCATAACCAACCAAAATTGCATTTTGTTTTTTAACTATTAATTATGTACTGTTAACTCTTCTACTGCTGAAACAATATCTGAAATTTTGAGGTCACACGTGATTTGTGTATGTCTGCAAAAATGAGGCATTAAAAAAAATTAAAGAGTATTATCAACTATACAGTTCAATACACTATACATCAATATTTAATCAAATATGAATAATATTTCTCGTATTTGATAGGACTATTTCCCATCTATTTTTAAGATGTTTTAAGTTTTTCCTTTTGACATTTTTTAGAATTACATTTTCTAAATACATTATATAACTTCTTGCTGGAGACAATATGCATGGCACATGCATATAATTTATGATATACATTTGTATTATAAAGTAAGATTTATTTTTGTTAGTCGATATGTTTATTAAATTTATATAATTATTTTTGAATAATACATTATTTTTATTCATTATTTTATATAAAAAATATATACATTTTATTTATATTAGTAAATTTATTTAAAAATGTCTAATAATAGTTTCTTGATTCTCATGAAAACTTTGTTTATTTTTATGCTATGTGATAAAGTAGAAATGTTTGTAGATCATTTTAGAACAATCATTTTAATCCAGCACAAGAAGTCTCAACGGAAGAAGAGAAATGAATTGAAGCTTATTTATCTTCTCCAATTGAAATGTCAATCAACCCAAAGTATATTATAACATATATTAGTAGTCAAATGAAGCCAAATTATAAATAGACAAGATCTTCCCACATCAACAAAAGTCAAATATCTAGTCATGCATCTCAACTAGTGTTTATACGAAAACCGACATTTAAAAAAACCAGTTTTCGAATCTCAACTTTTCTACAAAACCGGTTTAAACCGGTTTTCGAATTTTCACTCAAAAATTCTTAATTATTAACTACAACAAAACAAAATTTACGGGATAGAATAAATAACTATAAAATATTATTTATCTTAGAAAAAATGTTTTTAAAAAGGAAAGAAATGTCTACACACCTGTTTTTCAAAAAGGTCCATGTTTTGCAAACTATGGCTAGATTTTCTTATTTCGGATTTTTTTATCCTCGAAGATCCATATACTGAACCTCTGTCCATCTGTGATGAACGAGCGCCATCGAGCTGCAATCAGCGAGAGGGCTCACAAAGGGCCTGGCTTGACCAGGATTTGAACCTTTGCCCACTACATGTGTGTAGGGCGACTTAACCATTCGGCTATTAGTCGCCCTTTTTATTAATTTGGATACAATTATTTATAATATTTGTCCAGATCAAATTTTTTGAAGCTTGTGGAAATATATGCTGGACATCCAAACATTTTGTGGATTTTATAAATAAAGGAGTAGTGTTAGTAGTCCCGTTTGTCTTCTCTATTGATTTTGTGTCTCCACAGTTTTCAAATTTTTCAGTTCAAGTAGCAGAAATTCCAATATGACTTCACTTATTAATATTTGTATCGTAAATTATATCTTATGTTTCTTTCTATCATGGCCTCTAAACTTTTTCATCTCGTTTGGCAAGAAAGAATAAATTGTTCCCAATTTTCTGTTTATTTCATGAAACATTTTTACATTTTAAGTCTAAGCTGAAAAACAGGTTTTCTTCAAAATCGGTTTTAGAAAACCGAATCTTAAAAACCGACAAACCCTAATTTCAACAGAAAACTCACCTTGAATGATCACATTCAGACTAAGAGGGAGCAAATATAAATAAAATATATATATATATACTTATAATGTGGGATGCGGAGAGTAATTTGAACATACAAATTATACAAAATCAAAATGCCTTAGAAATATTATCAGGGCTCCATGGTTCGTCAGGAATAAACAAAGTCACGACGATCTTTATATAGATATGGTCGAGGATATAATACCAATATTTAGTAGTAGATACCAAGATAGACTGGAGTCACATACCAATGTTCTGGCTATTCGACTACTCGACAATAGTAAAACAATATATAATTATAAATGTTCAATATCATCATAATAGTAAAGATCTACCGGGAAAGATTAATTTTATTCATTGTTCACATTGAACAGATTGTAAATAAAATTATTACGACATAAAAAATGCGGTTTTAAAGTCCTCGATTAATCCGGTGATATATTTTTTGTTATACAAAACTTCTAACTGTGATTTTATAACAACATAATGAAAATAAAGTTGTATGTTGGAAATAATTAATAAAATGGAAAAATAAGTAGTAGTAGTAATATATGATAAATTTATATTTAAATCTTTTGCTTAAATGAAAAGTCAATAGTCGTGTCGGACTAACAGACCGTGTCTACCAATAAAAATTAAACGTTTAGACTTTCGCACGCACCGCTGCGAACTGAAGTTTATAATGACATTTTACGAAGGTACTGCAAAGGTGAATGCCATAAAGTCACGGGTTTTCCCGCTCTGTGTGTGTATTTAGACAGGGCTTTACAGAGAACTCGTGCGTCTCCACTGTTCACTTTATTTATAGTTAATTACAAAAAATACAATATAACTACAATTTTAATAATATTATTTATAATAGTTTATAATAAAATTTTTGTTAACTTTTATATTAACTTATATTTACATAATTTTCCATGTTTTCCATTCGTTGGATAAAAATACTTTGTTCGAAATGGACCAATACAAATTACTAAATAATTAATGTACATTCATAATAAATTGTAAAAAATCTTGGAAAATATTTCTATATTCATTGATATACCCTTTATTTTCAGAAATAATTATAAATTTTAATAATTTTGTCTAACAAGAATAGATAATATTGATTATTTTTAATTCATTGGAAGATATTCTGTTATAGTCTATAAAGTCATGTATTCAACGGTTGCATAATTAGTGGAGAACAGTGTTAGAAAACACAATTTGTTTTGTATTCTAACAGTTGGATTTGTTTCAGAGTTTAATACGTTGTCTAGAACATTGTTTGATGTTTAGACCGAGTTGTTGAGCAGTTCATGTGCACATTAAGCACAATGCTTATACTCAACGAAGTGTATTCTCGTTAGTGAACTTTATCGAATTAATAATTTCTAAACTAAATTCAATAAAGTTTATTTAAATAAGATAAACTCTCTATATGTAATATTAATTTATATTGCATGGTTTTACTACTAATTATTTTCACTAATAAAAATAATACATAATGAACAAACAATAAACATTTTGTATATGATTTTTTCTAGTCGTTACTTTTACTTTTTGTTATATAATAATAACTCGCATAGTGCGGGTAATCGGTTCCGACAATATCGCGGACTGTTTGAAACCATCTAATCCAGAACTTGAATATTGCATAAAAATAAACCTGACGCAAAGAGATTTAAAAAAATTATATTACTATAATTTGGTTGTTTTGAAATTTGAAACCGGATCAAACCAATATCTCACGTATTGTTGTATTTTTTTTGACTAAATTCATATATTTTAAATCCAATATAAGAATATCCAAATAAATAATTTCATTTGAATTGAGATATCAATAAATTAAATTAATTATGTTAATAATTTTAAATTAAGCCATTAACTAGTTATGAGGATACAAAAGTTTTATTGCTGATGGTGTCTGTCAAATCTAAAAGTTTGGTCTTTAAATTATGTATTATTCAAATATTAACGGTATATTTTCAACTTTTAATGCAGTTACCAAACTAACTCATTTATAATATCATCTCCATTTAGTAGTCAAATCTATTAAATAAGTTATGTGAATTTATATATTCTTTACATATATAATGCATGTTATTCCAATCATTTTGATAATAGTTTAACAACCCAAAGACTGCCACTAAACCACTGCATCTAGCACTGAAATTCAATTTGTTGTAATTAAGGGGAAAGTGGGCAACAGGCGATAACCAATCAAATTTGCAAACTACTATATAAATTATTTAATGTTTTTGTTATCAAATATTAGTGTAAATAAAATTGAACATGAAAAATTAATATTATTATCAAAATTTCAATATTTTATGATTCATGATATCTATAAAGACCTTCTTAAAAATATTAAAAATAATGAAAACAACAAATTATAAAGATTTAAGCTTTTAGTTAAATGTTGTACATTTGTTTTGTTGTAACTATAACCTATTTAATATCTTATATAATATATTTGAATTATAATGTTAATATAATCAGTTTATCCGCTTATGCTGTATATACTGTACATATGACTTTAATGAATGATCAACATTCACGTTTTTATAATTAACTCTGAATGTAGCTAAGATAAAATGTGGAAGTATTGGAGAAGGGTAAATAAAGAGAGAAAAAAGTAGTTGATGAGGCAAGTCTTTTTCGATTTCAAGTAATTTACTGTTCGGCGCTTTCGGAAATCATGAAATGTAAATATCGATAATGAAGAGAGGACGTTCGTCTGATCTCATAAAATTCTGAAATGATGTTTCGATTCCCGGATGATCGCAATGTTAGTTAGATTATAAAACTATTCACGAAATGAGCGAAAAAAACCTCTTTGCTTCGGTAAAAGGAAGGACGGAAAGGAAAGTAGGGCAGAGAGAGGAGTGGAATAAAGCAATCATTCTCGAGAAATTTATTTATGCAGGCAATGGGGTGGAAAGCGATTACAGATTCGAGGTTTCTTTAAAGCCGTTGAGGCGGATTAGCCAAATCTGTATTATTAGCTGCTGTAAGTGGATGCGCATCTCTCTTGCAACGGGAATGGATATCCAATCATGCTGGATTTTCAGTCCGCCTTTGTTCCAGCGCATTTGCCGCTTGTGTAAACAGATGTCTCTAGTTTAATCCCAGAAGTACTTCGCTCCAAGTTTTAAACTTAAAACGAGAAAGAAAGAAAGGCGGAGAGAGAAAAAAATATCCGACGGAGACTACTTCCTTTCAAGTGGAGCGAAATGCTGTATTTCGCCCGAGACTTCAATAAAGATAATAGATTCGGCCCGAAAATTTCGTTTTAATAACAATTTTTCGTCCCACATGTCTGACGTGGCTTGAATTTCATTAGATGCTTTGCGTAATGTAAATTTTTAAATCCGCGTAATTTACATAAAATACGAAGTGTTTCGAGCGGTGCTGCTTCATTTTTTTTCTGTATTTATATATTCTTTACTCTCTTCTTCTCCCTCTTCGTTGCATGCAAATATGTTATGTAACTTACATAATGTAAGTTACACCAAGATAATGGAGGCCGGGCGGATCGCTTAAAGCGTGGACGGAGGTCCATTATTGTTGTATTTTCTGAGCGACGCAAAAGCATGTCGAGATTTATCTTTGTTGGTCTTGACGCCGAAATGGCGCGTCTTTTAATTGCACTTTTTTTAATTAATTTAATGGACACACAGTTTCTCTCAAATATATATAATTTTTTCTTTCATTTGCCACGTTTTAAATCTGTCTCGAAATGTATTTTTCGCGTTAATTATTTCTCGAATCTGGCGGAATTGTCGAATGCACATTTTTTAAGTCGCCCTAACCGTTAGCACGAACTTCCGCCTCGGGAAATTTGCATATTTGCTGAAAATTTACCAAACTCGTTAAATCTCTGTTTGTTTTTCGTTTTTTTGTTCACTACATACATACACATTTATTTATTTTGTGATAATCTTGTTCTTCTTTTACAGTTGTTATCCGGTAATACGAACACATATACTGTGGTCGAGCAGAAGTTAGATCCTCCAATTATCGCAACGAAAATCCGCATGCTTCCATACAGCGATCACGTCAGAACAGTTTGCATGAGGGTGGAACTAATAGGATGCAAATGGACAGGTAAGAATATCAAAACCGTTCCATGAGCAAACACAAACATAAATCGCTCGCATCCATTCCTCTCGAAACTTCTTCCCATAAAAATGCCTCCAAGAAGTTATTTATTTTATGATCTGGATATAGGTATATATAGTATGGACAAGGCAATGGTAAAAGGAAAGGTACGGCTTTATGAACGGCCGTCCGAGATTCATGGGGAATTTAATATATTGCCATTTTCTGTTGGATGTATTTTTATCCTCGCATAAATTGCCGAAGTGTGATTGTTTAAAGCCCATCCAAAAACATTACATGATGCTATTAAAAAAATAACACTTGCACAAAAATATATTTGAATATATTAAAAAGGTGAAACATATACTTTTATACATTTTATCCACGTTTTATATTAGGTGGATAAATTATGTGAAGGCTTTTATTAGATGGGAGCGAAAAATGGGTGGAATGTATAGTCGCGTTACAATAAACTTTAGAATGGAATTTACTACTTACTTAGACAGGTAATTTACTATTGTCTCTTAATGGAATAATTAACTGAATGGAGACGTGTATATTTGCTTTAACTTTGTAGCTCTGTGCCTATTTGAGGAGTAATGTTAGCTCTCGCTGTGTAAATTCCTTAACCTGTAAGCTTGAAAAATCCAAATTGACTAAAAGACATAGACTGACAATTACTATTATTATTATTCATTACAAACTAAATTAAATGTCTTATTCCATAAAATACACTAATTATCTAAAATATTCAATTATTATTTGTTTAAAATTTAATATTGTACATGTAATTACTGTGTAATTAGATTTAGAGCATATGTTGAATTATTAATCTGTTATTGTTATTTTTTGTTCTATTGTTCTACTAATTTTCATTGATTATTCCAAATGTTTCTTTGGGTGTTACCAAGGAAGAACAAGTTTTCAATTTGATTATGAAATTACTTATTTTTTTTTTCTTTTGTCACATGATAAATATTTAGAAATATATATATTTGGACTAAAATAAAAAATTTTGTTAATGAAAACAAACACTATACTTAAATAAAAAATAATATAACCGTCATACATAAATAAATAAAAAATGAATACAGCAATAATTGTTAGAGTCCGGGTTTCGCCATTATCCAATATTGTTTCAAATCGGACTAATCGAGGAATATAAAACCGCACAATAATAGACATAAGTCTGATTGATCAAAGTCTGAGATTGTTTTTTGAGAATATTAACAAATTATACATTTCAATACCATTTTACATTTGTGTACAATTTAAAATAAATAAATTTGAATAAATATTACAGAAAAAAAAATGAGATAATTTGTGTTTACCCAATTTAATATTAAACCAATATAATTAATTCTTGAGGATCAGATTATAATAATTTTAATTAATTTATAATCTTTTTTGTCATATAATAAAATTTTTATGTTGTTTTAATTGATGATCATCTTTATTCCATTATGCAGTTTTTGCAACTTGGAAGATTTATTATGTAAACTGTAGACAAGCGTTAATAATTTCAGTCATCTGTTGTTATGATGATTTCTTATGATTACATCTTTTGTTGCTGAGTATCGTACGAAGTTTCTGGAGTTATTACAGTTTTCATTAAAACGGTCAAAGCAAAGTTCAGTTCAAGAAATATTTCTTTTCATAATCTTGAGTAATATTTACTTTAAAATATAATATTTTAAATTATTTTTTATTTTTCACATATAAACCGGTTTATATTTTATTATATAGGAACATATGTGCATTCAAAAATATTGCAAGAAATAAATAATTCGTAACGTTTCAAAAGCGCATTGCAATTGTATACCTTTTGCAAAGATGTGTATCAAATGTACATTTATATACGTTTGTGTGTCGGGATCATTAAATCCCTTTCAGGCTGTAACGGAGCAAAAAAAAATATAGAAGCAAGCGAGAGCAAACAATAAAGACTGTATAATATCAGGCATGTAACAAGCACACCTGTTCCCTCTCTCGACGATTATTTATTTCATCTATTAATCATTGCGATTAATAATATCCAGACGTGCATTTAACGAAGCACAAATAAGCTAATTAATCTTAGTTAAGTCGAGCTGGTAGAATCTGACAGATTATTATGAAATATATATTTTTGAAATACAGCTCCCCTCGTTCCGCGCGTCTCCTACCTATAATACTAATTGCTGAGGGTGCAATTCATTTACGGGTTTCACTTTCGAATATCACCTCCCCCCGCTGTCTGCACGCATATTTTATTCTGAATTTCTGGTTTTACTAATTCTGAAAAATCATCATCATAAATATGTGATTTTTGACATGTTGTAATAGTTATTAAATAGTATATTCAACATTTGACATGAAATAAATGTATTATACTTTTTTTTATATTAATTGCTAAAATTGGGATCTTATTTATTATTATAAGTTATAAATCATTTCCAGTTTAATTTAATTATATTCTTTAAACGATCGAAAATATAATCTACTACAACTAAATAATTTAATTATTTATTTAAAAAAAAAAATTGTGAATATTGGTTTTCAATTAAATTAATAAATTTTTGTATCATGACATATATTAAAATAAATACAGCAAAAAATCGAGGTTGCACAAACCAAGGTCTTAATGTTTGCATGAAGACTGACTATTGGAAAATATGTATATTGTGTATTATATATATATATCACTTTAACATATAGCAAAGCGTAGTCTTACAGTATTTCTATTTCATTGGATGATGACTTACAATTGGAATGAATGTACATTGTGTAGTTTAATTTACAGTTTCAAGGCTTCAAGGCGTTATTTGAAAATACACTAAATAAGGTCTTACTGTATACCTATTTGTTAGCTAAAGTCTTACTACTGGAGTATTTGTATATTGACGATGTATTCCTATCTGCGGAACATATATTAATGAGTTTGGTCTTGACATGCTCGGTAAATGTTGACATCCAATTCACATCTGGAGAATTCTAATATCAAATATTACATGTGTACCGATACATAAATTAAACTGGTCGTACATGATTGATTCCAAAATAGAATATGTAGTTCTTTTTTTCATCAGTATATTATATAAATTTGTTGTAATTTACTTGAAACTAATTTGAATCATAACAATTAATAATTATATTTTAAACTAGTAAACATGTAATTCTTTAAGCTTCGAAATTACTTCACAAATTTTACGTAGCTTTATCGAATAATTTTAATAATATGTTATTTATTCCATATTAATTTTTTAAATATAGAAAATGAAATATAATATTTGTAATTATTTTTATTATTTGTTCAATCTCAAGTTACTCAAAAAACATTTTTCTTCTTGTATTATTTATTTTGTTTTATATTTTATGTTTTTATTTATATAAAGTTGTTTCTTCCTTTGCAAGTTTTATATTGTTTGTAAAAAAATTATTGTGCATGGCTATTAAATTATTATTGAAAAATTAATCTTAATTTATTTAACAAAAAATATATTTGTATGAAAAGAAACGATATTATAATGGATAATATAAAATATTTTTAAAACCTACTGTTTTGTGTCTAAATTTAGTTGAATACTTATACTGTCCATTTTAATGTTGTCACAAGCTAATTTATGTTTATATTTAATTATTCAAGACTAATGATTATAGATGTTAATCCCTTGTTAATAAATGTTTATCACGCAAAGGAAAATTTTGCATGACATATTGCATCCAACCTATGCTTAATATGAGACATAAATATGTTTCAAGTATATCAATTATAATTTAGTAAAACTTCGATTGACAAACATAAATCGTTCCTAAATACTATTCGAAAATCGAAACTAGATTATACTTGTCGAACATTATACAGTTCCATTTTTCTGTTCGGGAACAGAAATTATGTTCAGAAACTGATGTATTATCTGCAATGGCGTCGCTACGTTCGGTCAATCGGGCGAATGCTCGGGGCCCCATGAAATTTGGGAACCCCAAACAGTATTAGTCACCCCCTCATTTTTTTTTAAGTTGCCCCCCATTTATGTTTATTCCCGGGGTTTCAAAATCCAGAGGTTATCTGCTCGAGAATCAAGGTTCCACCGTATACACATTGGAGCAACGTATACCACAGACATTATTATATAAATAATTGAATAATTGAATATTATAAGAAAAATATGTAATATCAAGTGTATAAAGAAGGTAAGCCAAGAAGTTAAATATGTACAAAACGCTTATTATAAAACATATTTACATCATAAATCATTTGAAAAAAAATCATTGTTAAAATATTTTTATTAACAATATCTATATACATATTGAGGGTGGTTAAGAAAGCTGCAATAGAAAATTTGATAATACACAATCGAAAGTATTTAATCGATTGATCGATGATGATTGTTATTTATAAGCCGTCCGCCACCTGTTATATTGAAGACAGTTTCTTTCCGAGGCGAAGCATAAATCATTCAGACGTTTTTGCACAGCTCTCGTCCGCCGTTAATAGGGGGAAATCCCTGTGGAGGCGGCGTGGGTAAGGATGCGAGCAGACAGGATCGGCATCGGTCTGTTTTGTTTGGTGGTTGCCTTGTGCTGAGCAAGCATCAAATAATGCATCGGTGGTCTGTTGTAGATTTCAATTGTTTCTAACTTCACGAACAAACTGCGAGTATCAGCAGTTCACAGCTCTGTATATACGTATAGCATCTATATAGATGTATACATATATGTGCAACCCTTATCCCCGGAACATTTTTCCCCGAATATCTAAAGCACGTGTTCGGACCCCCAATTGGGAATGATAACAAAAATAAAAACACAGATATTAATTCATAAATCACGCAATATGCCAACGTCCGTAGATTTTTTTGTATATATATGCTTTTATTTTTGCACGTCTAAATATTATTTATCGAATTCTAGATTTAAAACAGTTCGGTATATATTTATATTTATTGCCCAATCATTGTAGAACGTGCGCTATTTTTTTTATTATATCAATTAGTATTGATGTATCTATGCGTTCGGGATTTGCCATATTTAATCGAATTTAATGTATGAATGGAGAGACATTTACTGGTGAAGTGACCTGTGCAACATCAGTTACTCTAACATGTCGATTAATCACTCGTCAATCAACCTCAGCCTACCGACCCAACTCAATTCTATAATAATTTTGTGCTTAGTATCGACTGGACTGTCGTCATCTTACAACTATTATTATTATGATCTGACTACTAATTTAAATACAATTGTATAGTGTATTCACCAATAATTACAATCAAATGAAATACATTAATTTGCAATCAACAGTGAAGAATTTCTGAAAAATATTAAATAAAATAATTATTTAACATACATAATAACAAATACAGCAATAAGCTGCACTTTTATTATTAAGGAAGATACAAGTATTTTGATGATAGCAAATCGACTTAACAATATTTTAAGGAAATTTAACTATAATCATATTATTGTTTCATAATCACTACTGAATATTTCTTTTCTCAAACAACATGTTTTTGATCATATATTCAAGGTCGGGGTCCGTTAATTTTGGGGGCCCCAGGCTAACACTGTTTGAGTGCCCTCAACTGACAAACTGACACTATTTGTGAACCCTCGAAAAACAAAGTTTGGGGACCACCTTATTAACCTAAGTTTGGGTTAGTTTATTTTTTTGACCACGAAGTGGGCCCGTTTTATTGGCATTATGCTGTAAACCATAAAAATCATGCCTCTAGACAATTTTTAGTTTTGTATATAATAAATATCATTCATTGTATTCGACAAATTGATTATTATATAATAAAATAGAACGTTGAAGTGCTTTCTAAATTATCATTTCTGTGAATTATTAATACTTTTACCAAATTATGGTATGAAAACACATTCTATATGTATATGATAAGCTTTATTGCTTCAATAAAATATTCATAATTTTTAAAATTTATAAAGTTGTTGCATTTTATCGATAGGATTACTTTATTTAATTTATAGAGTTCCAAATAACAAATAAAAATAAATATAATTAATTATATATACGCTAGTATATAGATAATATCATTAATATTAATAAATTTAGAAAATATTAAATTAGCGAGGATTGCATTAAATAACAGCCTTTTATGAAAAAAGAATTTTTTATCTTTATTTTTATAATTCTATGAATAAAAATGCATATAAAGTATGTAAAATATGCCGTTGAAATAGTTAAGAAAAACTATCTCTGTTTCTTAGAATAACGTTAACAATATGATACACTAGGAGTCCTAAATGGAAACGGCAGATGAAGCAATCAAAATAAATAGTGGAAGGTAGCAAGACGGGCTTAAACGTGACGCAAATGTCAAGCTACAAATTCCATGACAACAGCTAAACAGGTTAGCGACTGAAATGTTTGAAACCACCTAATATCTAAGATTTAATTAAGTATTTTCGTTTTATAACTTTGAGAAAAAATTTCATAAATGTATATATAATATTGTATACAAAAACTCATCAATAAAAATATTTAATTTTATTAATGGTTATCGTTAATTTATGTTTTGAAAATAGGAGTTAGGAAATTAGAAATAATCTTGGGATTTGATGTTCCCTACTGCTTTGTTATTTCTTGTTGAGTGAATAAGCATAGATTTTCTTAAAAACTGGTACCACGCATTTTCTTTCTATTATAGTATAAAGTGATGGATTTATATTAAACTTTTGGTTATCCTGACTACATTTTAAGACTGAAAGCAATAGCTATGTCATTTGTAATTTCTGCTTCTTCATTCGATGATCTTTATTATGAATCTATATACCTTTTAACCGTCCGTTGCTTGTTATACTGACGTGAGTAACGTTTGAAAAACTCCGTTAAATGTAATGCTTGTAATTAATTTATATAATTGCTTAGTTTGAGGAATAATAAAGCATATTACCTTCTAACCATGTTTATTTTATAAAAATGTAAAAAAAATATCTTCATCTTCACTTCCATCGTTTGTTTCTGATTATCTTTGTCTGATTCAATTACTATTTTTTGTAAAATCTCTGTATCCGGTTCATTTCTGCATCAAAAACTTTTTTCATCGTCTGTCATTTTGAAGAAGGTATATAGGTCAGGTTGTCCTAGCTTTACAGTTTGGATAGGTTATATCCACGAGCATCTCATAGACGCCGCGTGAGTAACGGTTGGTTAATGCTTTTCTCTTTTATAACTACTTTAAGACAACTTGGTAGTATTCATTTAATTGAGAAAGTCCTCAATAATTAATTATACTAATAATTTATACTAATTATACTTTATGTTAGATATTTGAGCTTTTCAACATAATATTTCAGAACATGAATAAAATCGAATGATTTTAATATCATCTGTTTGTTCTTAATAAAAATCATTCCATGAAATTACATCAAGATTTCATTTAGCGCGCTTGTGCGCGACAAATACTTAAGAGAATAGCGTTATAAAGTCTCATGAACATATAGTATACATGTAAATTTAGAGCTTTCTTTAGCGTTATATCGAATCATTGCTAATCGATGAAACGATCAAATAATACGTTTATTATTTTTGTATATTCTCAATAATATACATTCTCAATAACTTAATTGTTATGTGTTATGAAATTATAAATGTAGGCGTCTGTATGATTATTTTAGCCTCATTTCATTCCGCCTGTTTTGCGGTAATTGTGAAAAAGAAAAGAATAACGAACTAAATCGGAAACTGAATTGGAACTTTATTTATTTTGTGCAGTGCGGATTCAGATGCAAAATAAATTTCTTTGAATAGCTGGGAGCTGGAAAAATAAATGCGTGTTTACATGTTTGCCCGTGGACGTCGAGTACTACATCTTGCCTGTCAGTTGCAGAGAATACGATGTTAGGCAGTCGTTAATGCGTTCTGTGCAGCAATTGTTTTGGAACTTCTCAAATGGAAAATATAAATAATAATGACCTAGATTGCATTTAGAAACGTAAGAACAAAATATTAATTTTAAAATCTGTTATATTGATAATAAAAAATGGAAAGAAAATTGAATGAATAAAAGAGTGCTTCAATTACAATTAATATATAAGGTTTTAGTAATTTATGAAAGTAAAAACTATGCACAAATAAAAAACTTAATATAAAATACTAAAAGTTGAATTGAGTTGATTTCGTTTTTCACGAAAATTTGAATGTGCTTTTATTATTTTTTTTCGTAAAATACATGGTATTTGACACAGTTTATGCATTGTTCTTGGTAAAGTTAACATATGAATATATAATGAATATGTATAAAGCAAGTCCGAAATTGTTAGTTTCGCGTCACCTCTAGGCCTGCCGAAGCCCTGGTTTTCCCGGTGGAACACTTCACTATAGCAGTTGCCCAAAGCTAATTTGTAAATTGATTTCGCTACCGTAAGCGTCAACAATTTCAAACTGAATGGCTTACTAGTAATCATTGCCCGTAATCTACACTTCATGGAAATGGGATCAATACTAATATACATATTGTATCAATATTCTTACGTATTACTTTTATAGTATCTAAGTGAACCATACTCAAGAATAAAATAAAAATTATTCAAATATATTACAATAACATTTATTGAAATAAACATAATTTTTTTAACAAATATATTAATAAGAAAAATAATCATACATTAGTCGGGTCTTGGTTATATTTGTTCATATGTGATTGTTACAATAAATATTATTAATTTTGAATTAATAAATCATACAAAGTACATGAATAATAAATAAATTTAAAAAAAAGTTTTTCCAATCATTATTAAAACATTTTTTTTTAAATTATTAAAACTAAAAAGTTTGTACAGATAAAGCAAGAATATTAACACTATTGAAAATAACTATTAAAAATAGGTATATTTTAATCATAAACAATATTGTTATTATTTTTTTTTACAAGAACTTGTTATAGACCTTTTTCTCTTTCTATGATACTACATTACTAGTTATTGATTTACTTTTTAAAGGAATATTTCCAGCTCAAACAAACTTTATCAAAATTGATTTTACTATTAGTAACATCAATTTTGTACACTCACTCTCTCAAACCAAAGATTGTATAATGCCAAAAATTAATATAATTTTATAAATACATGAATAATAAAATATTATTGAATAATTATATTATGTCTTTCCTTTATAAATTATTTATCTGTCTGGCGTTTTTCAAATTTGAACCCTATTTTCAACATATCTTCATTTTCATTGTCCATCCTCATAATATTACACTGAGAAACCATTATCTTTAATATTCAATAAATTTCTAATATTCTCTTTATCGACATTTTCAAAACCTTTATTTGATATTATTTTCTAATTCTAGTATAACTTTTGGCCATATTTTGTACAAAGTTTATTTAAACATTTCTAACTGACTTCGTTCTATGTTTTTAAGGTTGTAATTTTTCCAAAAAGTCTGTCATTTCCGATTTGTGTTCTAAATCAATTAAATTGCTTGTCTGACGAAGATAACAAACTTTAAATGATGCTATTACTCCCAATTCCAATGGTCGAATCAGCGAAGTTGTATTAGCTGGAAGAAACACAATTCTGACGTATTTCTGTCAACGTGTAGGATGAGCAACGTGTAGGATTAGCATGTCCCGGCGTATTGTATAACAACTAAAGAGTTTTTTCTTTATAACTGTTTTGTGGCAAAAACGTTTTACTTCAGAAATAAATAATGGTTAACAAACCAATCTCTTACCTTTTGATAAACCACGCATTTTTTTTTAAGTATAATAAGGTTTATCTGTAGGTTTAATAATCTAATATAGATATTTTAAAATGTTACATTGATTTTTCTTGTATGAAATACCTAGTTGTTTAAAATATAATATGAAGGTCTACTTTAATATATTTCTTGACTTAATAAGATTATTTTGTATATATGGTAATTTTTTTTTAACTATGTGTTATTTGTCATATGAATTTTTGTATTAGATGATATAAATTTATTTTGGACGAACGACCATATTGTGCGATTAAATATATAGAAAATTCATCAATATTTCATAAAACAATTGGATTTATTTGTATTTAGAAATGATCAACCGAATATTGTACATTGTTGAAAATAGAAACAAGTTATTGATGTGCATGTATATTGTAAATACATTTAATAAAGATGAATGAAATAAAATATAGCAAATAATATAATTGTAGGGCGGAAAAACCTCGGTCGATAGACCTTTGACCAGCATGTTAATATTTTTTTTTGTTAATTTATGTTAGAATTCATTTACTTATTTTGAGAGTTATTTGTATTATTTAGTTGTTATTATTATCATTTATTTATTTATAGAATGTATTTTTTTCTTGTATTTTCCAGTCTGGCCAAAAAATTATAGAATTGTAACTGTGCGCATATTGTTATTATTTTTTAACATACCGTTTGCTACCGTTTACAAAAACAAATACAGTTCGTAATTAAAATTTGCCAGAAATTAATTTCAATATCCGGTTGATAAATCAATGCGGCAAATGAAACTTGCAAAATGCGTACGAATAAATAAACAAAACATAAAAAATAATAATGCACGAAGAATAAACTTTTGGGCTGTTTTATGAAATATGTGATTTATCTTTGTGTGTTTGTATGTTTCAGATGGCTTGTTGTCATACACTGTCTCTCAGGGATTAAAACGGGGCCCCGAAATGGATTTGTCAGATCGGACGTACGACGGACGGGAAAAAGACGGAATACTTTCGGAGGGTTTAGGGCAATTGGTGGATGGACAGAAAGGCCAGGACAATTTCAGGCTAGACACAGGGCACGGCAAAGGTGAGCAAGGAATTTACATTTATATTACATAGTGATGGTTGAAGTGGGGGTTGCGGAGGACCGTGTGTTCCCCGACCGCCCAATTTCATTTTATAAAACTATTTGTTCCGGGCGACACTTGTATGACCTAATGGTGCCTTTGTTTTATTTCCTTGCTCGCCCTTTCGTTTCGTTCCCTCAATATTCTTTTTTTTTTTTAGTTTTTTCTTGTTTTCGTTTTATTGCGAAAATTCCGATTTCAGATTAAATTCATTACATGCAATACATGCACCGTGCGAACACAAGGTACGCTTTATTCTGTATAATAACAGGATAAACCTGCGATGAAAGTAACAATGCTCTCATAAATATTCAAGAAACATGATCCTATTAAAGAATAACATTATACAAATTCAATTTATTACATTCTTTTTAGTAAGAAACAAATTATTTATTTATTTACTTTTGTTTATATTTTCTTAATAATTAGTTTTTGTCATAAATATTATAAAAAATATATACCGAAAGTTTGCGCCGATTTTTCACAAAAATTAAAAATAAAAACTTTTATATATTTAATTATTGATACCGTCCTTCATCTTTCACACAAAAAAACTTTAGTTGGTTTTTTAAATCGACTAAAAATAAATGGAATTTCGAAAGACCCACATTTATGGAAGTCGGGAAGTGAATACTACGAATACTATTGGTAAACAAATACAACTCTGTCCGACTCCAACAACTTTTTTTGAGTAGTAAAAGAAATAACGGTTTATGTAAATAAGCTTCAAAAACGTTCGTCGCTAGTTGTTTTTGATATTTTTGCCAATGCCCGGACAACCAATAAGTCCAATCATAAAAAAGAAGTTTTTTCATCCAGTATATTTTAGTATTGTTAAAGAAAATAAAATACAGTTATTACTTCTTAGTGATAAATGGAATTAGTAATATTTAACTACATGAAAAATAGTTATTACTTAATTACTACCAATTTATTACAAATTATATATGTTCAAATCGTGCATTTTATTTTAGATTTTAATAAATCCTCGTATATTCACATAAAATAAATATAAAATTACACTTTAATATTTGTTTTATATAATATTTCAATTAAATAAAATAAAAAATGCAATAAGTGATATTTATGACATTTATACCAATTGCGATATTCAACCAAACAACTTCATTACCATAAGAAACTGTATACAAACTACATGATTATACACCTGTAATAAATTTCCATTTGAGAAATATTTCTTTAAATAACTATATTTTTTCTTAAAATTATTGTCAGTTATTATACGGTCGTCGAACGTAATAACAGGAATATTTAAGATTTTATTACGTTTTCGCAGCCGTCTATTTAATATTTCAATTTTAAATATTGCGGTACGTTGCATTTGCGATTGTGTAAATATTGACTTTAATTTGATTAAAGTAGGTTTATTTTTACTAAGCATAATGTTGCATATTTATGTTTAGAAAACATTCAGTTTAGATTTATATCTAAGTATCTTTAAATATCTATTTTACATACAAAAAAATCAGTATTATTGTTCAAGAATAGATTACGAAAGTGCGAGTAATCTGTTCACCCAATTCTGGACTAATCGAGGACTTGTATAAAAATATTTTGTTTACTTATTTTTTAGTTTTCAAACAGAAATATATTAAATTTTGGACTGACGGAATTCGCACTATGTCCGTATATTTAGTATTTTAAACATGAATTGTATAGTTCAATTATTTTTTTTTTCAATGTTAATTGTAATAATATTGAACTATATTCTAGTATATTTGGAAATGTTTCTAAATGTGAAATAAAATTTACGTAATTTTGCGATAGTAAATTATGCTGGAATAGGACTACTTTATTTGCCAAATGAGGCATTTGGCTTTAATTTCGTCGTTCAAATGATCCAATGTTAATGGATTATATTGGTGTGTTATTGGCTTTCTATTTACCAAACAGTCGATGAAAAATTTTACATGAAAACCCCAATAAACAGTAGTTCTACAAATAATCAAGATGCCACATATAAAATATAAATTTAATATGTCTGTATTTTTCTGTAATTCTTTAACTTTTTAACCTGACATAATTAAAATATTAGCAACTAAGATGCTAATTACATTATTATGAAAACAATCTTAGCAAAAAGATCATTTTTAAAAACATATTAGGTAATAGAGATATTTTTTATCTAATTATTTATTTATATATTTATTATATAGAATATTATATTTTGATAACAACATTATTTTAAATATAAACACTAAAAAAGTAAATGAATATTGATATTACGCTAATTTAGAGTGAAAAACAAGTGTACTTGAACAAGCAAAACATTTGTATTTCATGGATTTTGTTGGTGTCATCAGACCGGTACATAATGTTAGTGCAGTTTTTTGTTACTTGAAAAGTTTCACCTTAAGACCTTAATAGCTTCTACGACATAATAAAAAACAGGGCCCGAGTTGAAGTGTTTGTGTGGGTGGGTGTGTGTGTGTTGTAGAGAATGAGTAGACCGAGGGTTGAAACTTCTCTTCCTTCTGTATAGATTTTTTTTGCACGCCAATCTAAAACGTTAGTTTCGCAGCAGACCACGCTATTTAACACCCAACTACTTAAAGAGATGCAACGGCAATGCTAATATTATCTTAATATAAAGAAAGCTCAAAGTGCACGGGGAAAAAACGCATCACGTATTTATGAAGCTTCATCTAGGGACATCGTTTTACTATTCCTAGACTCTCTTGGAAGATTGTCCTAATTATTAAACTAACATGAGATAAAAATCCCAAAAGCTTCGTATCCAACATAATCTTATTTAGATTTACTAAATTAACAACATCAAACATTCCATATTTATTAAAATATATTTGCATTTTCTAAGTCTTAATTTTGGCCAAAGTCTCATTATATATTCGATTACTATTCAGTTAATTTGCATATTTAATTATTATATAAAATTCATTTAAATTTGATTAATTTGATAATAATGGAAGTTAAGCAATTAAGCAGTGTATTATAATTATGTTTTGGATTGGTGATCATTGATCATTTTTATAATAAACGTGATCAAAGGACTATGAAAGTACTGGCATATTTATGTCACTATTTGAATTATAAAGAGACGTGAAACAGACCTAAATACTTGTTAGTACATTAATGTAATATTTATATTGTATACAAAAGGAATAAGACAGTGGTCGGCAAACCAGGGTAAATAAGCGAAACTAAAATTATATGTATCCATAATAAAATATTGGAATTCACCCCTCCTGTTAGAATCTATATTTTCATATAAAATATTGGAAATCATATTGGGGAAATTCCAGGTTAATTTAATATTTACAATTTTAATCTTTACAAGAAAATATATCTCATAATGTAAAATTTGATTAATCGAAGTTAAACATTGTATTTTGTAACTATTGGTGACATATGATCTTTAGCCAATTTGGGTTAAGTATAATGTACAATAGATCATACATCTAGTAGAATAGATACGAATTTTCGGAGTAATGCAAGTACAAACAATATATATATAGACAATATAGATTTGTATGTAAAGAAAACCTTAAATTCTCTTTCAAAAATATATATCTGTTATACATTTTAAAAATTGTTGATAATCATCAACATAATTATATAATTCAATATAAACCGGTTTGAAAAATGAACTAAAATTTTATTGAGGAAAATAAAAATAAATTTAATAAAAATTATATACAAAATTATTTTTTTATACATAAATATTATTTTCCGATACATTTTTTAAGTATGTAATAAACTTTAGTTATTTTGAATTTGTATGAAAAAAAAAGAAGGGATGAAAGTCGAAGGGATTTGGGAAACGTTGTTTATATATTTGAGTACTCCTGTTGCCGATTGAGCTTGAGATAGATGAGCGCTTGGAGTGGTTATAAGGCTTGAGAAGTTTGTTACACAAACAGGAATTACATCCCATTTAAGAGGGTGCTTCTATTGGAATAATCGTTAGTATTCTCCACTTGATTGATTTAGACTTTATTAGATCTCATTGAGCCTGATTCAATTGTGTGCACACGTTCACTCTTGTTCGACAGTCAATCAAAGACATTTCAATCAAATACATTATTAAACACAAAGTAATATTGAAATATATAATTCTAACTTAATCTACAATCAACTTATTAATCTTATTGAACTATGGTTTCTTATATAATACGGTATATTTATTCGACTAGAAATTCTGTAATGTGTCATTATATAAAATATTTGTATATTATGAATTTGATTCAATTTATTATATTTAAATTTACTGGATATTTCAAGCGTATTGTGCGTATAATATAAGGAACGACGAAAAATATTACTTTTACATATATACCTTGATTAACGAATATAATGCGTTTTACGAAATTACTACGTTTTCAGATGTAAAAATGCTCTCTTTTGTAGATAATCTATAGAAAAAAGCAAAATCACATTTTAAACTAATATATTAAAAAGTTGCTGCGTTTTCTCTTTCATTTAGCATTTGCGTATACCGCGTTATTGCATTTAACACTGATCACTTAACAATTCTTCCTAAATGAAGATTATTTTCAATAATACAAATATAGCTTTTTAAATTTTACAACATTTCTAATTTCATTTAAGCATCTTTGTAAATATTTGGTTGTTAACATTTTTGCATTCAATAAATATTTAACACCTTTATCGATATTTTTTAAACCAATTGTACAAATCTGGATAACTAAATTTCTTGCATTCAAATACAATTTCTTAGTGACTTCTTCCAAAAACTATCAACTCAACTATTCAACAAATTTTCTGGAAGTGAGAAGATATAAATTCGTAATTCTTATAAATCTGTTGAAATATTAATAAAGAACTAAACTAATAATACTTGATTTGATATACATTTATTAAAAGTAAACTTTTTGCTTATAAAACATCAATTGTATAGAATAATTAATTTGAAGTTAAATAACGTATTATTATTGTGTTGAATTTGATAAATTACTTTTTTGCGGTTAAAATACCAATAATAACGTACACAAAACAAAGCATCCAACTGTGTACCTCTTGAAACCCTTTCGAATACCCTCAGGGATACACACAACATATTGTTATATGACATACATGATTGAAAGCAGATTTTTCAAAGGTTTATTTTTTTTTTCGCTTTTGAAAGCAATTAACGAAGCTAATTCATCATCTTCTCGCCCATGACATTTCCAATAATTAAAACATTAGGAGACTCCAGTTAGGGCCTTTCGTCCTATACATACATCATTTACTTGTACACGGCCGTGCTTTCATTTACATAGCCGTAATTCAGTATATTTTCTGTCGCACTACATTATGAATGCTAATTGAATATACCACGAAATGCACAGTTTTATTTTCTATTTGTATTCCTGATCTAAATTTGATTATCCTTAAATTATTAATAAAAAAAATATATTCGACGAATCATAATGTTATACATATTTTATTACGAATAATAACAATAGTTTATTTCATACATATAAAAAAACATTTATGAAATTGAATACAAATATTAAATATTGTATAGTTATTATTAGATGGAAACTACCTGAGCGAATTTTTATGATTTATTTTTCTTGTTTTCTCGGGAAAAACATAAATCGCATTATTTTTTGAGTAAAATATGATAATGTATTCTACGGCAGAAAATAAATATAAAAATACAAATAATATGTATTGAAAATGATGTAGCAGGCTCACAATTTGAAACTTCTCCGCTTCTCGTCACTCGTTATGGGAAACATCGCTCGTTAAGCGAGTCATTTTTACAATTTATTTTGCTCGTTAATTGAGGTTACACTGTATATAGTTTTCCATTATTTCTTTATTGGTTATTTATTGAGGAATCCTTTATATTTAATTTATTATGTATAAATTTAGTAATAAATATAAAATGTATATATTATCAGATCTCATGTTTTGGAACATTTCATCAAATTATTAATGCTTGGTCTTGTATTAAATTATTTTATTCGCGAGTAATGTGCAATGTGCGTGTCCGAACTAATGAAAATATTCTATGGCAAAGAGGGGAATATATAGATTTCCGCAATTATTTTCGTCCTCCCCGTGCAATATTGCCTATATTATAAAATGTAGAAAATTACACATCGTAAGCGAAACCATAAATTTCAAATATATTTAAATTATTTCATTACTATGTAGTAGTCGAGGTTAAATAAAAATCGTATACTTATTTCATACGGAATTATTATAGCAATCTTGGTCAGCTAGCTTTGAATTAGATATTAATTTTGAGTTAAAATTTAATATTTCTACTTGTAAAATATTTATTTATATTTTACAAGAATTCTGTTTTATTATTTTTGATAATAAATATATCTATTTTAATCGATTTTAATAATAATGGAAAAACTTCAAAGAGACGACATAAATTATTATGATGATGTAAAGCGACATAATTTAATAATATTTATTGCAAGAGTCAAAAAGAAAATTAAACATTTTCATTGAATGTCTAAATTAAGCATAGAAAAAGTGACTATAGTATCTGCCTGAAGTTTCAGATTTGTCAAAATAGTTTTTGTAGTGAACAGGTAAAATTTTGTAATAATTGTTAGTTTTTTACCTACTGACAATTTGTTTATGGTTAATTATTACGGTCGTCATTGCAGAAACTTCCCAAAATGTCTATATTAGAACAGTTACGGAGAAATTAATTCCCGTGATAATAAAAAATGGCCTATTAGTAGAAAAAACCAGCAAGATAATGATGAATCATATTACAGTGTTGATAATGAGGAAGTTGTTTGCACTGGTACTGAAAATGGGTGGAATATATGAATGATTTTTAACAACCATTGACGCGATTCAATCATTACAACACAAAGAGTCCCCGTCCAGTATTGATAAACTCATTGCGGCCGTACATATAGAATGGGACGAAATAACTGCGGAAAAACTAGACAATGTTTTCATTATATTGCAGAAGTGGAATTGATAATGTAAAGGATGCAACAGTTACAAGCTTCCTCACATGAGCAAGGACAAACTGCGTTTGCAGGGAACTTGAGCTTTTATAGATACTAATTTGTTAAATGTTACTCATAAGTGTTAATTTTTAAACGTTTTCCATTTTATGTTATAATTTAGTTGTGAAGATAAACGTTATATATCTTTTTATGAAATTGGACAATTTTATGAATATTGGAACATATAAAATTCCTAAATCGGACACTTAATTTGGATGATTATATAAATAATGTTTTATATTTGTTTATATATGACTATTTTAAGAAATAATATTATTATAAAATATTGGTAGTCAAAATTTAAATGAAAGAATATTATTTTATAATGAAATACTTTACAATATATACAAACATTACTAAGTAAACAACAATAAATAGAAAGAAAATAGTCACCTGGCTATCCACCAGTATCTTTCCGGCCTTTTCCTGTTAAATAAACAGTATTGCACACATAGTTTATCAATTTTTTGTTATTCTTCTGTGAGATCAGATTCTCTAGTCTCTAGAAAATAATATTTCATGATTATATCTAAATATAGAAAATAAAGTACTCGCAATTCAACGTTCCATAAATTATTTTACGAGCATCTCATATTTTCTGATATATATTTTTTATACGAAAGAAATATATCATTACGGGTAGAAAGATTTTGATTAATAATAAACCAATTAATAAATATTTATAAAAAAATACTATAATGTATAGCTTAATTATTATAAAAATATTAAATAAGAATGTTCGGCTTATTCGGTAAATGTATAAATGATTATATACTTTTACTGTAACATATACATTGCATTGCAAATTTCATATAACTTTTTGTTTTATTAAAAATTATGAATCAATGAAAAAATAGAATCAAATAAATACAAATTGATTCCACGCACTTTACAATTAATTACATTGATAAAACATGATAGAAGTACTCTTTCGGTTAAATTAACTTATTTTGTCGACTAGCTAATAATGTCTTGCATAAATCCCACAAGTGTCGGGGAGTACATACACCCGCAACCTGAGACTAAGATAGACAGGTAATTAAACTTTGTTAACTTAAAATTGATTAGGAACCACACAGGTTAGTTAATCAGATATTTTCAAGTACCCTACCTTTTGAACTTCTGTGATCATTTTCAATTTAAATTCTAATACATAAATAAACACTTACGTGCATAAAGTAGCTTTTTGAAGTTCAATAAAAAAAAATACAATACAATATGACTGATACGTAATTTGATTTATATTTATTATAATGTGTGATATATGATTGGTATATTTATGTTATCAGCAAAAAAAAATGCAGTTAATTATTAAATTAATTAACTAGAAAATTTAGATACAATAAATAATACTTATTACTATTGCAACCAAAATATAAACTGAAAACAATAATATAATAACAAAAATATAATTCAATTAAACTTATTTTAAATATGAAAAACTACTAAATATATTTCTAAATTGTACAGAAATGTTATAAATGCTAATGATAAATATATTATATTATTTTATCTGAATTTTGCATTTTGTTTCTTTTATAATTTAATTTCTTTTTGTATTATCATTCATGGAAGATTTATTGAATTATGTTACAAAATCTCGTATTAACACGTCCAAATATTTGTTTCTTCTCTACAAAACATTTCAAATTATTATCCTTAACCCTTTGTTCAGGTAAACATAGTTAAAATAAAATATTTTTTTCCTTGGATTTCTTTTGAAGCAAATTAAAATTAAGTTGCCTATAATTTTTTATTAAATTTCAGCAATATTTTCTATAAAAAAAAATATTTGGTACTTTTTGGTAGTCAGGTAATTTTAAGCTTAAATTGTATAATAAGTGAATTATAGCGTTTTATAACGGATCAGTTTTCATATATATTACATTAATAACAATATTATATAAACTTATATTATGGTATTCTGCTGTAGAATGTTTCTTTTCATTACAACATAAAAAACCCTATACTAAAGTAACAAATATTACTTCAATATTCACTTGGTGTTTCCAATTGCAAAACAAATCATTTTTATATACAATATAAAGATTACATTAAAGAATCAACAAGTATTTAGGTCTGTTTCACGTCTCTTTATAATGTAAATAGTACTTATAAGTACCGTTAGACAAAGGGTTATAGCTTTTTTTTGAGTGTATTCGTTTGTTTTTATATAATTTACAATAATTAGGTGGATTTTAGAAAAAAAAAGTTTTACAAAGATATTAAAATTCACTTTATCATTTCCAAAAAAATTAAACTTATATGAACACAAATAAGTCTATTGCTATATTATTGAAGAATTTTATATAAAAAAGTCTAATTTATTCATTTTATTTCAAAAATATAGTTTCTTATTTTTACATATTTTAAAGTCTTTACATTTGTATGTTTTTTTTTCAGATTTAAATTAATAAAAATAAAGTTTGTGTATATATTTAATTAATGTTGTAAATTTACGAGCGGAAACATTTGGGTCAATGTCCTTTTGCATATAAGCTATAAATATATTATATATCATAATAAATACAGTTTGATATTAAAAAGAAAAACCAACTAGAGAAATCGCAATTATAATAACATTGCGCCACTGAATTCGATATTTAAATTAATACGTGAAGTATTTACTTTAGTGGCAATAAATAACACAGGAACCTGTTAATAAAATTAATTTTATTACACGGGGTGACCCGTTCTGTCCCCACTTTAATTATGGAATTTATTAAATGGTCGCTGCGCGAGATTTAATTAAAAATGACATGAATTTTGTTGCGTTTTATTTAATTCGCATTTTAAAATGATCGTAAAATACAGTCGGTCTCCCATCCATCTGCGCACCGCGAAATTGTTAATTAATGAATATATATTTAACGAAAATTAAAACTAAAAAGCTTGATGGACGTAAATACAATTATAATTAAATATGTTTACATCCGCCCCGAGAATCAATACATTTCAATGCTGACAAAAAATATAGATCACTGTTTTCAATAGTTATTATTACAAAGAAACATTCGAAGATTAATATGAAAGTATGATCTCATCTGTTTTACTTGTAAAATACCAAGTTTATAGGCACATAAAAAGGCTGATTGTTAAGTACAAATGCACTACTTATGACTAACGAAGATTACTTGACTAATGAAAATTAAAACTAAAAAGCTTGATAAACGTAAATACAATAATATAAATAATTAAATATATTTACATTCGCTTTGAGATTCAATACATTCCAATGCTGACAAAAAAATACAATACTATTTTCAATAGTTATCATTAAAGTAAGTAACTTTTGAAGATTTATATGTAGTTACGAGCGCATATCTTTTACTTGTAAAATACCAAGTTTATAGGCCAGTAAAAAGAGCAAACTAGTTGTGATACAAGATTACTTGACAAATTGCGTGCACCGGAAGGGAAATCCCAGGAATTTCAAAACATATATACTACACTCACAGCTTGTCATTAAATGAGAAACCGAAATCCTTATGTAGTTTACTTTAATTTAAGCAAAATATGTAGAATTTATTTTTAATATTCGAAAAAAGACATTATTTAAATTTCTAATTAAATCAAAGGTTGCAATAATCAGGTTTATTCATGTTAAATATTTATTATATAATAGAAAAAATAGTTATGTTTATGATCATTTATATCACTGCATATTGAAACTAGATACATAAATCTCGTACACCGAGCAATTCTCTCAGTCTGTAAGGTTTCAGTTAATGTTCGAAGTCTGACTAATGTCCGAAATAATTAGAGCTTTAATTAGACTACCGATATTATTAGCTCGTTAATATCGACGTTAAATTAACACGGACTGCTAATGTTGAAATTGAATAATGCATGAGGTATAGTACTTCATCTATCAAATATTCTGGATTATACTTCAAACTTGACTATATGCAAGATATTAATTGTTTTATTTTATTGAATTGATCGACCAAGGCAAAGGTAATTTTCCAAATGGGGTTAATGTTGTTAACATATACAAACAAACAAAAAAAGAAATATTGGTATAATTATATAATTATTTTTTACTCGTTTTTATATATATTAACAAACATTAATCTAGAAAAAAAATAAGTATACAAATTTAAATGGTAATCATTATTTTTTTTTCCCACATTTCCAAATATTATGCAAGATTAATAATAGTATGAATGCAATTTATTGAAATCCATCAAAAGTATTACAACTTTGGGATAAAGAATAATTTTGACTAGCTTCATTTGTAAAAAAGAAACTTGTAAAGTAGATAATTTTATACCTAAAGTTTGGAAAAATGCCAATCCGAAATAATCTTCTATGTATTATTTTAGAATAAATAGTTTACATACATTCAGAAAAAAAATACAGTCATACCTCTGATAACAAAGCTTCGATATATCGGACGCAATTTCATAATAATATATAAAATTTAATAAAACTTTCGAATCGAATGTATAGTTCGATAAAATACTATTTGAAACTAATCATGATTTGTATTGTAAAGAAAATAATTAATTAAATTACAGCAAAGCGTTGAGGCTATAGCATCAATGTATCCGTTTAGGGTTTATTGAATATTGAACCGTTATGAATGCAAGATCATGTGCATTCATAAAGGGTAAAATAGCGGCAAATTTATTTTAAGCTGATTAAATCAATTTACTACTAAATATTAATTTCGCATTGGGCAATTCTGTATTTTAATAATCCACCAAATATTTGACCAATTATCGAGTATTAATTTGTAATTGATTGACTTTGATATAATGCAAATTAATCCGGCCGATTGGTCCCCAAAAGGGTTGCGCGTTTTTGTTTTTCCACTGTTTTTTTTTGTTGCTTTTTCCAACCCTTTTATTTTGGTCATTAATCCGTGGATCAGGGGAGCCGTTTCCCTGACTGGGCCCTGCACAAATAGTGGAATGTTAGAACTCGTTGATTTGTAAATGTCCGTTTGAAAGTATTGGCGTTTCGGGGCCGTCGTTAGATAAGGGGTGAAACAAAACAAGTGCACACAAAAAAAAACGAATAGACATACAAGAGCAAACGGACAAAGTATCCTAACTACTAACTATTTTACAAACTAAATTACGGCGCGGAAAAGTTCTCTAAACAAAACAATTAATTTTAACGAGAGGCGTTTAAAATTTGAGTTTGAAAAATGCTCGGAGTAATTTATTATCCTGCATGAGAATATTCATGTATATACGTGTGTATATTATGGTTTCTTTGTTTCTCTTTCAGGGTACGAGTGGGTCGGATGGCGGAACGACACCCCCGGCTGGGCAGGTTATCCCCTCGAAATAGTATTCGCATTTGATAAAGTTCGCAACTTTAGTGCCGCTCATCTGCATACCAATAATTTATTCACCAAAGACGTGCAGGTAAGACAACGGAATTAACATAGTATTCATTCATATTTCATCTCGCACCTTTCACATGTTTATTATTTAGATCTTCTACTATGATATTCAAACTTCAACCTACATTACTTGACTTACATTTCATTGTAATAATATTATATCACATTCATTTTTAATTTCATTTGTATGAAAATGTATCGTGGAAAGACTTCGGTCTATAGCCCTTTGGTCATGGTTGAGACGATTAATGTTTAATGAATAAAATGTATTAATTTAAAAATTTATTACAATATGATAAATACAATAAAGCGTCGATTATCCGTGGTAATTCGTGGAATCATAAAGCACAGATTATTCAAAAACCACACGAACCACGGTTAATTGAGACCCGGATAATTGGGATTTTACTGTACATGCATCCTACCATTAATAATATTCATTATTTTATGCAAGTATAATAGCGAATTTTTGCAAAAAGTTCACAGAGAAAAAAATGGGCTGTGTTATTTATTTATATTTTCTGGCTGCGTAAATTTAGATCGCGGATACAAAATACCGAGTGAATTGTGTTCTAATTAACGCGTAAAAAATCTCACATAAAAATAGTGCAGCTGAAACAAAACTTGACATTAATCTATTTAGTATAAATTTTACAGAAGTTCAATATGATTTTTTTACAATATTATTTCTAGTTGCAACTTTTATTTAATCATCATTTTAAATTTACATTCAAGTAAGTAAATTTAATGCCACAGATCTATAAAAGTGTTAAAGATTTATGTTATTAATTAAAGATTTTTGCTATATATTTTGCTTTGAATTTTTATCATTTTACATGACAACAGTCGAAGCGGCGAAAATGTTGAAAAAGGCTGATTTAGATTATTTGACAATATCTATTTTTTTTTGTAACCTCCCTTGTGTGATAATTATAGTAAGGATTGAAGGATTCATTATCCTTCACTAATTTAAGCTGGTAAACTTTTAACGATTGAAATCCAATATTTTCCTGAAATATAACAAAATATATTCGAAAAATGTAAATACAGTGCAAAAAGTTTTACTAAAATATCTAATTTATATAATGTATATTTACTCTAATATACTAAGATATAATTTATTCAGGTTCAAGTTGTGAATTATAAAATATGATTTCAAGACTTCTTTGAATAATATTTTCATTTAATGTCCTGTTAATTTTTTTTGACATTTAAAATTAATAGAACATAGTATATCTCGAACAACACCAGAAATGACGACTTCACTTAAAATTGTTATGAATAAATAAGAACAAATATTAAAGTTTTTTTTGCAATTTGTGAGATGTCTGCAGATGTCCGTCTTGAGCTGCAGAGTATCAGAATTGATCCCTTTGGCATCAATTCATTTATTATTCAACGCGACGAAAGTCCTTCCTTCTATTATAATATAGATGAGATGTTTTAAATGATAAATTATTGTATCCTCGTTTCAGGTGTTTTCCCATGCGAGGATTTTCTTCAGTTTCGGAGGAAACGTGTACAACGGGGAACCGGTATATTTTTCTTACATGCCCGATGTGGTCATGGAGCACGCACGGAATGTCACGGTGAAATTGCATAATCGGGTCGGTCGATTTATAAAGTTGCAGTTGTACTTCGCATCCAGATGGATCCTCCTCAGCGAAATATCCTTCGATTCCGGTAGGTGCTTTTACCTGTCCTCTTTTCGCTCTTCAATACCTCTTTTCGCTATTCTATACCTCTTTGTACTATTTTATTTATCGGCTTGGGTTGGCTATAACAGGGATACACACAAATGCGGTCATTACTATGGGACGTTGAAATAACTTATTGTTTTAGCAGGTCCCATTTGGTGAACGCTAAAATGTTCACATTAATCTCCATCAAATAAATCAAACTGTCTCCCGCAAAGTGAACTGCACCATCGATTGCCCGTTTAATAACCACTTTATTGACTACTTTTGTAATACAGAATTGAAATTTGAAAAAAAACAAATGTATATAGGAATAAAATAAAAAGGGGAAAGAAATGGAACGAATGGAAATGTAGACGTAACGTGCATGGGAATGATAAAAGGAAAATCTGTGTCTGTTGCAGTTCCTGTGAGCGGGAACTACTCGGATGGGGAGGAGGACGTTTCCATTTCGGAAACGGATAATGAGACCGGCAAGGAATATCCACTGCAGCGTGACGAAGTGAAAACCGTATCGAGCAAAAGCAATCGAAATACAATCACGACGACGGATGGGGGAGGAGGAGGAGGTCACGGCGAAGAACAGAACGCTTACATCGGCTTCATCATTGGAATATTAACCGTTGTCATATTGATATTGGTGGCAGCGATAGTCTTCATCGTTTTACGCAATCAGAAGCTGAAGACGTCTGCGGCCCACACGGAGATCCCCAGGCGCGACAAGCAGTTTGGAGATGGCGGCGACCTCAAGGTAACCAATTTCATTTACTCTCAACCTAAATAAAAATCGATCGGTCTAGACGCAACACACTCGAATGATAAATGGAAATTTATACGAAAATGAAGAAAAAAAAGGAAGTAGAGAAAAGAAGGATCCGCAATCTATGCGAGCGAAAAAGAGATGATAGCTGAGAATGGAGCAGAAGAATTGAGACCGGACCGATAAAGTTATTATATTTTTCTATGTCAGTGGAGAGGACCCTCTTTTTAGAGCGTCGGCAACCTAAGTGTCTTAATTTCCGGCAAGACCTCTTTCCACCACACACCCAACAAAAGTCCAGGCCATTTAGATAACCAAAATCCTTAACTTGTGTTTACCAAACACTTGCACTTATCGCATGTTTTCTATTAGATTTAGATGGCCCACAATATCTTCCTTTCTCTAATATTCTATTCAAAATATGATCCTACAAAAAACGCACCCTCATCTACTGTCTATTATCGTCATAAATTTAAAATAATATTTTTACAAAAAGATTTAAAATAATTAAATTTCACAGATAGAAGAATTACTTATATCTTGGAATGATTATTAAAAAATACATTTTCCAACGACTACGTCGTTAAGCGGGAATATCGTTACAAAGCTATAAAAAATGTGCAACAAACTTCAAATTAATTCATATCGTAAGTCTAAACCCGATTGGTCGTAAGTGCGAATGGTCGTTAAGAAGATAGGTCGTAATATGACGAGTGCTTGTACAGCTAATTAATTTTATACATTTAACATATTTATTATATTTTATTTATCACAATCGTTCAGATCTGCGTTTCTCAATATATGGATCTCAAGATTTTTTAATGGATTGATTGACAGCTGTCAAACCTTATGTCAAATTCAGGGACAAACATCTATGTGAGGTCGCTTAAATAAAAGATTGAGAAACATTGGCTCAGATTGTTGAATAAGAAAAAGAATGTCATATCGTCAGTAAAGAATAACATTTATAAAATTTGTAACAATTGATGATGTTTTGATATAATTATTATTAAAAAAAGATAATTCGTTACAAAAAATATTTGATATTATTTGAAACAAGAGTATTTAAGTGTAATTTAAGATTTATAGAATTCATTCAGATTAATGAGTCACAAAATAAATTTAAATCATTAGTAATGAGCAACATTAAAAATTAGCACTAGTGGTTAATAATAAGGAATGATTTTTTTTAATAATCTCAAAACTATCATAATTATAATTTATTTTGTGTATATTGTTTGTATCTATATTTTCTATAGGAATATCTAGTGCGGCTTCAATCAATCTGGATTTTAAAATTTCAAATTAAACAATTGAATTGAAAATAAAAATAATTTATATAGTACACAATTATTTTGTTTGTATATATATCTTTATTTCTCTACAGTCAAGTCCTTTTATGCATTACTATGTATTTTTTCGTTAGATTACTTTAAGTTTGAAACAGTCCTGGATATTGACAGAACCGCACTGCTCGAGATATTAATGTATACTTTAATTAAGATTAATCGAGGACTATAAAATTGCACAAAAAGAGACTTGATTGTATAAAGAAAAGAATCTGATAAATATTTATTTTTACAAATAATTATGATTACAACGCTATTGTTAATGTTTTTTTAATAACTGACATAATACTACGTCTACAATTTCTGACTCATTATTCGTTCTGTTCGTTTAATAATTAAAGGAAAAATTGATTTTACGCGCTGCCCGAGTTCCGTTTTTTCTTCTAATAAAGAAGAGAAAATACTTTCGCAAAGACATTTTTCTTTTGTTACATGGAAGCACAAAAGTGTAAAATTTCATTTTAACAGACCGAGTGCGCATTTGAGGCTTGAATAAAACTTGAAGTCAATTTATGGAAAGTTTTCGACTCGGAACAGGAATCTGGAGAGGCAGAAAAGAGAAAGAAAAAAGTATTTTAGTGTGTGTGCATTTGAGAAAGAGAGGTAAAGTAAGGATCAGCATAAAAGAGTTTTACACTTTTCATGACTGAATCATGCGACCTGATTAAACTAAAGATTACAGATATATATCTGAATAGATATTCAAATAGTTCAAATAGTTAGAATAACATTTCATAAAAAAAAATAACGCAAAAAACGTATTGTTTTATGTAAAATGATGGAAATATATTCAACTGTCAAGTAATTATATAAATGCAAAGATTGTATAAATTATTTTCTAATTCGCCGTTTTCTTCCTTTCATCGCCAGTTTTTACTTTTTGGGAAGTTGCTTGCTTGTAGAGAGTAACTGAAATAGCAGAGATTTTATATAAAGTTTCCAGTTTAAACTTTATACATTAAAGAGCAGAGAACTTAATCAATTTATGCAAAGAAAATAAGTAAGCAGATGAAACAAAAGGTAGAAGAAAATATAGGTAAAACACAAGTCGAGACTATGAAGATTAAATTGAAATTATCAGATTGTTATAAATTAGTAATTTAATCTTCAAGATTGAACACCATTAACAAATTTAAAATAAAATTACTAATACTTTAAATGTCTACACTTTATGTGAAACAATCGTATCGCAATCTGTCAGTTATAGCAACCACAATTAGTTTTCATAATTACACTAATACTAAAATTATGTTTCTGAGTTCATAGCCTTCTATTTAATACTCATGTGTATTTGTATTACCCTAAAGAGAAGGATTATAAATGAAAAAACATTACTCTGTAGCGCCATCTCTTCGCCCAATCGAATACTTTATATGTATATATGTTTTATTGGTTATCTTCAGAATATATTCTATGGTAATAAATTAACATATAATATAAAATAATCTCACAGGTGTCCCGAAAAATCTAGCTGAGACATCTGGACTTGAGACACCACATCGGGATGTCCCAGATGTCCCGGCAAACTAGTAGTGCTTAACAAGTTTATCAGCATTTTCGTTAAATTACTTGATTACAAATTTAAGAAAATTTATTGAAATAAACTTCTTTAAAGTATTGTAATAAAGTATAACAAAGAAGATTTGGTAACGTAATTAGTCTTCTTACGTATCTTGATTTCCGTAATCCCGAACTCGCGTGGCATGCCGCCATATCGCAATGCCAATGAAACGATTAAGGCTGACGGGTGTTCCAGACTTAACTTGATTTTTATCATCTCGCATTATTTTCCAAAATATTTTTTATTCAACTGATCACATTACAAGTAATTAAGAGTAAAAACTCTGATCATAAATATGATATTTTCATTTTATTTCATAATTTAATTCTGTTAATAGTAGTTTAGAAACTGAAACCTTTAATTCAGTCTGTAATATAATATTTTTAAATAAATATGAGAGGAAATGCGATATGAACAGCAAGAGGAGGAAATTAACAATATTTTAATTAATAAAAATCTGTATTTCATGATTTATTTTTTGATGTTTATACCATATTTTTCTCTTTTTTCCGGGTAGATAGATGTTTTCTGCTTCATTGTTTTATGTATTTATTTTCTCTTAATTTTTAATTAATATATATCATCAATTATTTTATATACTGATGATAAGTAATTAACATTTTTATCACTAAAAGTTATTTTGCTTTTTTGATATTACTGCTTTAGTAAATTTGAACTTCGATTAGTATTAAATATTAGTATTTAAAATACAGGCTGTAAGAGCATATAACAGTTATATAGTTGAAAATGTCTTATATACTTTCAGCCGAAATTAGGTAAAATAAAAATTGGTAAAAAAATATAAATGATATTTAAAAATGAAATATTCAAATTATTATATTTTTTTATTCATAAAATGGATTTTTTTATTTAGAAAGGAAATCATGTTTCAAATAATAATTTTATAACGCGAAATTACTTTGGTTACATGTATTTCAATTTCGCTGAATGCAAATATATTTAAATATTGACATAGATTGAAATAAAAAAAAGTTGTATTTCATGATTTATATGCTGGTCCTTATTGTATGTTTTTCTCTATCGATATTTTCAGCTGGATGAATGCGATAAATCGGTTCTCTATCAGGAGAGTTTGCGGTCCGTGTACGCTCGTCAGTCGCATCCTCATAGTCCGGATTACACAGGTAAGTGTTCCTAAATCCTACAATACACGGGTCCGATTTAACCGGGATTAGCCCTTATTTACTTTGCTTGATGCAAACGTGCCTACAACAGCGATATCCTAGATAAAAATCCTTTATATAGATATGTTTGCCGTGGATTTGCTTCTCTTTCGCTATTCTCCGTCTTTCTCTTTGCCTCCCTCACTCCCTTTTCCTTTTCCGGCTTCAACATTATTTTCTGTGTATGCTTATTTTGTGGGTGGATGGTTTGTTTTCTGTTTGTTCAGAAGTACCAGACGTGGTATGTCAGGAATATGCAACGCCCCACATGCACAGGGACTACACGTCGAGTTCCCTGTCACGACCGCCGCCGCCTCTGCAGAACTTCCTACCGAAACCGCCTCCGATCCCGCCGCCACCTGAAAGTTATTACGTAACCTCGCCGGATTTGTGCAACCCGATTGCCATGCTGCCGTCACCGCTGCTGTCTCCCTCATCATTGGGTCTAACCGCATCGAAGATGAGTCGTCACTTCATGTTACCCCTGAGCCCGGAGCCGAATGATTGCATCCGCCACGTCGATGGTCCCAATGATGATGACGACGAGGACGATGAGGACGACCGGGACGACATCGAAATTGAAATCTTCCCACGCGAGCAATTGCAGATAATCGAAAAGCTAGGCGAAGGATACTTCCGCGACGTGCATCTGTGCAAAGTGCATAACTACAGTGAGTTTAAACTGGTCGTGGTGCAAACCCTGAGACTGGAGAGTTACCGTGAAGAGTTCTGCAAGGAGGTGCACGCCTTAGCAAGGATGAAGGACTGCAATATCGCTAGGTTGTTGGGAGCTTGTTTGGACAGTGAACCGATTTGTGCGGTGCGGGAGTACGACGAAATGGGAGACCTGTGCCAGTTTTTGCAGGAGCACGTAGCTGAAACTGTTGGCCCGATTGCCTCCAACGCAAATACATTAAGGTAAAAAGACAAACAACCATTGCTTCCTTCTATGCGTTGTCGTATGCACACATTAAAACCGCACGAACCCAATTTTCAGTTATGGTTGTCTGATATACATGGCCACGCAGATCGCCTCCGGAATGAAGTGTCTCGAGGACCTGAAATACGTCCACAAGGATTTGGCGACGAGGTAATAAAACAACACCCATTATTAATTCGCATTTTAATAGTCCTATTAGTATTGCTGGTCACGGACCGTATTTTCCATTAGACCCTAATGGCAGCACATCCATTCCATCGTAACCTGTATGCAATAACAAAATTTAATTCCCGCTGCATTTCAACATTTTTCTGCCTTCGTTTCGCGAAGATTAATCACTTTCAAGTTTGTTTGAATATGTAGAACGAAGCAGACAGCACTTCGAATATCTTTAAGTAACAAATGATCCCATCATATTATACCAATTACCTATGCAAGTGACACAGATTGAGTACCTGAAATTGTTAATGCTTTACGGATTATTAAACGGCTTAAAAAAAGTTAAAATTTAACACATTACCAAAATAATTAATAATTTTATCTCATTATGCATTAAAATCGCAACAAATAATTATAATAACATTTATTGCAACAGTCATAAAAAGTAAAATAATATAAATATTTATAATTACAAATATAACCAAAAATAAAGAAAGCCTTGCAAAACGCTTCTGACCGTAGGTATTTCCACCTAACAATATTCTTTATTTACTTTAGTTAGACCCAAATAACTGAATTTTCAACATCTTTATGTATTATCTGATTGTATTTATTTAGCTATAATAAAAAATAAATAAATTATATTAGAGAAAATGCAAATTTTTTATTTGTTTCTGAGATTTATTTGCTATAAGTCAATATTTAACATACAATTAGATATAATAAATGTGTACTCAATATATAAAATATTTTTATTCACAAGATTATTATAATTTGTACTAGGTATGAATAATAATATTTTGCAATAAGATTAATAAAAATAATATAATATTTAATATCAAAATACTTTAGTAAACTAGGAAGTAATAAATTATATACAGAAATTTTGAATCTCAAAAAATGTAAATCAAGTTTTAGAATTTCATGAAAAGTCCAAGTGACTGAAAATAGAACTTTTGTAAAGTGAAACTTTATAAGAACTTTTAAGATATAGCTCCTGGCTAAAAGCTTCTAGAAATCCATGTTTAAGAACAGCCAGGCTATTTTATTTCTAATACTTCAAGTAAAAATTAAGGCGTAGGAAAATACTATAATCTTATGTAAAATTAGAGTTTATGAAAGTAATAAAGAACTTTGTTTTAGTTTTAACTATTACTATAAGTCTTTTGAAACTTATTCTGAATTATCAATAAATTAAATAAAAATAATTTTAATCACAATACATAAACTCATGTATTAAAAAAAAATATATGTTTCGATTTTTTTTAAAGATCTCTTTAATAGTGCACACTCACATAGTGCACCTTTGATGAGCGTGGATTCACTATAGTGTTTGAAAATTTCAAAACAAACTAAATTTTAATTCTAATTAATTACTTTTTATTAAGTAATCATTTAATGTAATATCTTTGTTAATCATATGTATAAGACTTATTTTTAATTTTTTTAAATTATGTATTGCGAATATTATTATATTTATGAAGTAGATTCTTAAAGAAATATAAATTAAACAAGAACATAAAAAGTTAATTTATAATTAAAAGCAGTTGCATTTTTAATCACTTTTTATATTTATTTTAAGCAATGTAAGTATTATTAGTTCCATATGTTTTAAGTTGAGTATGCTACCTATTTTTATTTAATTTAAATGTATATAGTGAATAGTATCAATTTGGCTGTAATGCAAACAAATGCGGTTGGGACAGTTAATGTTTCCCTCCGACCGATAAAGCTCCAGGGCTTGTGTCAACCCGTATGCTCTTTTAAAATAAAATCTAATGTATTTCACTGCTAACGCAATGGGCGTCCATTTGAATAAGCGCAACGGAAATATCCTGCCCTAAAGTCTCTTTGTCGACTCCTTTAAGACCGAACAGACTGTTACTTTGTTTATGAATACGAATATATGCACGAGATGTATAACCCGAATTAAAATTTTATTTATTTCTACGATTGGCGTGGTACTGAAAGGGCGGAGAAGCCGGGTTACGTCCCGCCGTAACCCTTTTAACCAGACTGCAGCTTTATTAATATTTGATGTTGGTTAATGCCGGCAGCTGTTTCAATTCCGCGCTTTCTGCTCTCGTATTTGGAAAAATGAAAGAAAAGAAAACAAAACAAAACAAAATGTAAATAGAATAAAAGGGAATGGAAGCGGACGGCGCTGCAACATTGTGCAAATAAATTTTAAGATGAGCACTCTTTCATTTTCAGGAACTGCTTGGTTGGTCACAGGTACTCTATTAAGATATCCGACGTCGGCACTTATCGCCACATCTATGTATCCGATTACTGCCAGATTGATGATTCCAAGCTCGTTCCGATTAGGTGGGCCGCGTGGGAGAGCGTCTTACTGGTAAGTAAACATCCATCCTGTATTAATTATAGGTAAAGTTACTCTATTCACGGATGTTCGTTTCTTCATAGAACAAGTACACTTCTAAGAGTGACGTGTGGGCGTTTGGCGTGACGTTATGGGAAATATTGACGTTCGCCAGGGAGCAACCCTTCGAAGAGCTGAGCGATGAGAAGGTTATCGAAAATGTCACTCACTTCTATCAAGATAATGGCAAGCATGTGAGTAGTTCTTCCCCTGGTCAATGACAGCGAACACAGAAATAAATACACTTTCCATCACTTATGTTTAATTCACCAAAATCTCCTGATTCTAAATTGAAATCATTGACTTTAATATTATTTTATTTTTATAATATAAAATTTAATTATTAGTACAAATAAGAAATTACCAAATATAAGTAATTATAAATTAGATGAATATACAGTGGTGCCTCACACAACGAACTTAATTCGTTCTGTAGCATAAAATATGGTAAGATGACATAAAAAAAAGATAAATTTTTTGTTATTATTTTTATTTAGATACATCTAAAAACATAATGAAAAAAACACACATTTTTTAATTTTAAGAAATAATCGAATCTTGCACATCTTCATCCATTTTCCGAAGGATGCAATAAATCGGCAGTGATCGTGTGAAGTGGGCGACTTCGTTGTGTGAAGCGAAGTTCGTTGTATGAATCGTGAAATGAACGAAAAGGAAGTTCGTTGTGTGCAGCGTTCGCTGTGCGAGGCGTTCGTTATGCGAGGCACCACTGTACTTCCAAACTAGAAAAAAATACGAACTTGAAGCATAAGCGTTGCGAGAAACGATTCGACTTATAGTTACATAAAAAAATCCCTAAAATCTACTTAACACTAAAGGTGCTAAAAGTAAAGATAGCATCAGCATTATTTTTTTTTTTTTTCTAAAATATGTGTACCAAGGGTTTCCAAACTTTTTCAGTTTGCTGCGCCCTTAATATATCAAAAATTTGGAGCCGAGGCGCACAGTTTGGGAATCGCTGCTGTGTACAATATATTCTTCAGTATGTCCAAATATATTCTATATAACTTTGTCTTATCTGACGATTGAACCGATTTAACCCTTTGTTACCTGAACATACTTTTTTTTTTCTTTGAATTTCCTTTAAAACACATGTACACATGATGTAGCGGGCGAGCAATCGGGGCTATACAGAAGTGACATGTATTACTTGAATGTAGGTTTATACTCACTTGGTATTTCCAATTGCAAAATAAATCGTTTTTGCATATAAAGATTACATTAAAGTATCAAGAGGTATTTAGGTCTGTTTCACGTCACTTTATAACTTAAATGGTGACATAAATGTGCTGGTACTTATAAGTACCGTCAATCGAACAAGTGTTAAAATTTGTGAATATTTATTCTATTAATATTAAACAATCAATAACATAGAAGCAGAGCTTTCTTATTATTTATAAAATAAAGCGGCTCAGATTCTAGAGGATTTGACAGAAAACGAAACATTGAAAAATGTAATTTCGGTATATGTACAATGCTGGTATCTTCTGTGTTAATAAAATAGTTTATTTGTATATTTAAAAAGGTAAATAATAATAAAATAAGAATATATAATTGTTTTAATCATGAAATAATTGTTATAATTATGACTCAATAATGGTAGTAAGCAAAATATTTAACTTAGTTTAACTTAGGATGAGAAATTAATTTAGAAGAATTTGAATAATTTTGAACAAAAACACGAAAATCTATAACAGAAAATTATCCATTACCACAGTAATTCTCAAAGTGTGGGGTAAATATTTGGGAGGTCGCAAAAAATTAATGACAGATCAATTGAATGGATATGTTTTCTACACATATCCATTCTTCGGGGGTCGCAGAAACTTTGTATGTTCAAAAGGAGATCGCGGATCAAAAAGTTTGAGAATTACTGCATTACCCGACCTTATTTATTTGGTGGTTTTCAACTAATTTGTTTCTTATTAAAAAAAATAGTTTTACTTAAATAATTTAGAAGATATGATAATCATTAAAAATTTATATCAAAATATTTGTCATATTAATAAATAATATATTTGCATTTAACACAAAATATACTAGTATATTTCATATACCGAAATATAATGAAAATAAAATTGGCATGTTCAATATACAAATATATAATATTTTTCAACCTTCAATTTATTGATATTGTTTTGATATGCTCGGTGAAAAAGAGAATTTTGAAAAACTATCAAGATTTATTATTATTTATACGTCATTAAACATTTACAACCATTCAAAATAAAATATTCAGAACATTGAAGAAAATTGGAAATATTCTTCAATACAAATTTTCTTCAATGAAGAAAATCTTAGCAGCATATAAAATGTGATGTATCTCAGTACTGCCGTTTATTTCCATGAACCTGAGAGTTTTTAGAGGCGGATTTTTTTTTAATTAAACACATTATTTATTCGGAAAGATCGTTATAAAGTATACATTTTGCGGTTATATCTGTTTCTTTGGGTTCTTGTGTCAATAGGATCTTGTAGTCATGGAAATCCAGCAACGACAGGAAATCCTCCATTTAGCTATCATTTCACGAAGTGCTAGAGTGCGTGTTAGTATCAACAAATCAGCATAAATAGAACCACAAATGTAATAATAATATTTATCTTATTATATTAAATAAAAAATAATTAAAATAATCATTTTACAAGAAAAAATATTTTCATAAATAATAAATGATTTTGTATAATTATGTACCAAAACATTAGGAAAACATGTATATTCATCAAGTTAATTTGTATCTTTCGGTAATTTTCTTCTATTTATCGAGCGTGTTTTGTAAATTGTGATTTATAATTATGTTTTGTATAGGAAGTAAACTATGCGGAGCGCAATCCGAATTCCTGTTACAACAATGTACACTCGGGAATTCTGCGTTTGGCTGAACTCGATCACATGTCAAATAAACTACGAGCGCTCGCCGTACTAATTAAGCTATGGGTCTCACTTTTACTGTGAGAACCAGTTTACTGCTTTTCAATCTAGAACCTTAAATATAGCATATGGAATATATCCTCTATATCAGTGTTTCTCATACTTTTTGATTCGCTACCAATTAAAAAAATTAAAGTTCCCCCGATGAATGGGTCTATGTAGAAAAACGTAGACAAACATACTTATCAATTTATCTCCGATACCCCAAGTATTTTTTGCGACCCCCACTTTGAGAATCACTGCTCTATATTATATAATATTTATATATTATATTAAAAAATGAAAAAAAAACACAAATAGTTTAAGAATTTGTTCTCGAAATGTAATTAATGGATATGTACTATTATGATTCTAATTGAGTAGTGTATAATCAATAAGTACGATGAACAATGATTAGGAATGTGTCCTCATTTGTAATTTGGTGTGTTGATGAATGTATTTCTGTGTTCGTTGGTCAAGGGTTAATTTTATTACGGGAACGGAACTAATAGCCGGATTTGGGTTTCAGGCTTTACTAAATGTACCCATCAACTGTCCCAAGGAGATATTCGATCTGATGTGCGAATGCTGGCAGAGAAACGAGTCCGACCGACCGAACTTCAGGGAGATCCATTTGTTTCTGCAGAGGAAGAACCTAGGATACACGTCCGATCTGCACTGACGTTTACTACTAGCGGACATTAACGACAATAATATTAGAAAGACGTGATATATTTGCACATTTAATAAAGGCGGCTGTTTTCGTATTTTAGGTGTATGAGAGATTGTTATTAACGAAGTCGATATATATATAAATAATCTTGAGCTTGGATTTAACATTTTTCATTTGATTTTTGTCGCTGTGGTCCTCGATCTTTTTTTGCGTCTAGACAATTATATATGAAACATTTCGTAAAAGGAATGTATATCAATATTGCTGCTTATTATACTCTCTTTATATCTGCCTCTGCCTGTCTCGATACGTTTATGGAATCAGTTTAATTATTCAGAGCCTGCTTTGTATACCTTTCCAATATAGAGCTATTGGTTTTCTGCTCCAGTGCCTTTCACGTTTTGCACTCTTATGAGTATAATATCGCTGTTTTAGAGGACTCATGTCTAGGGCAAAGGGCAAAATAAATGGAAAATACAAACTAATTAAGTAAGAAGAAAATATATATTATATTACAAAAAAATACTCTCTTCCAATTTACTGGCTGGCGTTATAATTACAACATAGGGATATATCATTTATTTTCATTTATTGTACGGAAATAAAATAATTTATACTATATGAATGCCAATTCAATCAATCATAGTTATAGATAACGAAGAAATGATAATATATTTAAAAAAAATAATAGTTATATATACATATATAAGATGATAAGTTATATAATCTACAGCAGTTGTGCGACTGAACCAGCGAGTGCAAACTTTCTTTTGTGAAGAAGGATATAACCATATCATTTATACTTTGTTAAAGGGCGCAACATGATATGTAAATAATGTATGTAAGATTATTATCATTATTATATGCATGGACGTTTTGTTTTCAATTTTCTTTTTTATACTGTTTAATAAACGACAATGACGATGACGAATATGTATGAAGATAACAAAAGAAAATGAGATAAAAGATATACTAACTTATTATGGATTGTTAAAACTCTGGTAAAATTGGACCAAATAAAAATTGAGTACTATGAAACTCCGCAAATGATTTCCCCTGTAGTTTTCGGAGGAGGAAGAAAGAAAAAAAAAATGGCTGCAAGTTTTAATTTATTGCAGCAGCAAAGAAAGGGGGAAAGGCCTTCGGCGTTTGATGGTTGATGATGGCTGTTCGCATCAACGTCCCCCCTCTCCTTATCGCAATGATGGATTCCAGGCGCATATTTGCTGCCGAACGATATGCAAGAAGGAAATTAAAGATTTCGCGATAAGTGCCACTGCCTCGCGCAGCGTATCATTTTCATGTTTTAAGATTAATAACATTTGCACACTGTTTTTTAGGTTTTTTTTGTACTTCTTCCTCTACTTCGTTCTAGCGCGGCTTTGCAACTATTCGAGAAAACCGAAATAATCATAACCGAATCAAGAGCTCAATCTTAATCTTGCAAACGGCTGCAGCAATTTGTTTTTATTGCGTAACATTCTGCATTTACTTTTTCGTACTGAGAACTAGCCCAGATACTTCAGGTCATCGTTATTATGTTTTAGATAATGTCATCTGCTAATCTTATATAAGTAAAATTCAAGAATGTTGATGCACTTGAAATAAAGAGATGAAAACAAGTGTGTGTTTCTATATTTTGTAGCAATGTATTGCATTGAAATACTTTTATACCAAGATGAATATTTGTCTATTATAATAAAATTTAACTAAGTTGTTAGCTTGTGTCAAAGTTATGATTTTTTTATTGTTTATATGAATTATATTTCCAATCAATAGACAATTGTCTATAAAAGATATATAAGGTAAGTTATTTTTATATACAGCAATACCTCGTATAGTGCGGATTCGATCAGTGCAGTTTCACTATAGTATGGTTTCAAAATTTAAAAGCAAATTATAATTTAATTGAGTAAAATAAAAATAAATTGTAAAACATTAGTACACAACATATTTTTTTATACATAAATGACCTTTATTCCCTTTACAGTATTGTATATTTTTTTACGATTTCGAAGTCCTTGATTAGACTGGTTTCAAATAGTGCGGTATATTACACGTACTACGTGAGGTATTAAACTAAGTTATGTCGCATTAAGTAAAGTGCTTTGTATAAAGTTGCGTACATACAACTAGCGACACCCAATATTCAAAAAGCGTTTCAAAATTAGATAAATTGTGTTTCGTAGAAGAGGTGAGTGTAGATTTCTTAAGAACGTATATAAATAACTAACATTCTTCATTTACAATATCTCGAAAATATTCAGTTTGCATGAAGTTTTGTGCTGTCATTAATTTTTAATTATGAAAAGTTACTATTTAAGAAAAGGTAAAGACAACAACTGTAAAAATAACATATATAACGATACATACTTTAGAGTATTAAGTAAACAGTATCTATATTTAAGACTTATTATAACCTATCGTTGAATAAAGTTATTTAATATTAATTTAGCCATAAATGCATCTAGAATGAATCTTCGGTTATGTTTAAGATTTGAATAATCTGAAGTAGATCTTAGAGAAATTACAAAATTATATAAGTAGGTTCAACAGATTTATTATATAATATTTTACATTTTTTTATAACTTATTTATTAATAAATAATGATTTTGATACTAATCATTGAAATACTAATGTCAGAATGTGCATCTCTTGTAGTAATCGTTGAGATGAAGTGTCGATTATAATTCAATATAATTTCATGGAGAAGAGCAGAATGCATTTGAATAATTTAATCCTTTATGCGAAAGTAAAAATAACAACATGAAAGGGAGAAGAAGAAACAAGCCGTGTTCGCACGATGAATTCAGTAATATATTTACAATATTCGAAAGCTATTTGCATTTTGATATGAGAATTTTTGCATACTTTCAATACAACGTGACTGGCGTAGGGAATGCATGCATGTCGTGCCCTGCCGTGCCATTGTCACGTATCGTTTAAGATCGGCCGGACAGGGGAGAATGCAAGAACAAAAAAAGGAATCGAATATTGCACAATAATGCAATATTCATGGTACGTCGGCTGTACTATTTTAATTAAATATATTAAAATTAGAACTATTTTTTAAAATCTTACATTTATCATAAATATATTTTGTAACAATTAAATGCACTATTGAAGTGAAATAAAAGAAGTAATAAATTTATTCTTGAAACTGTTTTCAGAAATATCAATTTGGATTCCATCAGAATTACGCCACGCAGCAACCTTTCTAGATATTACTCAGACATTCGACATCAGGCATCATATACTACCCATATTGGGAGTTATTCTATATACAATTTATACGTCCAACCTACCAACAACTACATAAACTATAGTTGCCAGTAATGCTAATAATACTGTCATTTTATGATTAAATATAGATAGTTGCATCTGTATAACTTCAAAACAACTTAAAATGGCTAAAAATAAAATCTCAGTGCGATACCACTAGACAGTAACTTACTAGACAGTAGTAAAGACCCCATAGAGTAAAAAGGCATAATACTCTTAACTTTCCGTATTTATAGTAATTTGCTTTATAACACAAACATTTGCACACACAAATATTAAGTTTATTTTTGTGATGAAAATCATCTAGAGTCATTTGTCGCTTTCTTTTTCTTTCATTAAACAAATGTTAGTAGCAGTTTTGCACTCTTGTCAAAACTTGGATCATTCGCGAAAATTTCATCAAAGATTTCGATTATCGTTTTAAACAAGTTCTTTTTGTTCATCATTTTCAGAATCACAATTTTAGCGTTCTTCAATTCCTTGTTATGCCAGTTCTTGAAGGTCGTTGGTAAGAAACCTGCAGTAACTCCTTAATATCTACATCTTAAACAAGCATAGATTCTAGGTAAGCACATCACAGCGTTACTTCGGGAATAATTGAATTATATACGAATCAATGAAATGCCGCTATAATTTGAATCCGGGTAAATTTTAAGCTTTTTTAAGGTTTCCAGCAAACCGTGTTATATTAAATCAGTGTTAATTGAGGCAGCGCTAAACGAGATTTTACTGTACATATAATCTTTCCAATATAGATTCTCAAATAATTCATTTCTTGAACATACACCAAAAACACATCTGACTCCGAACAGAATTATGATTCCCAATCGAATACCCTTCATAGAAATCATTATTTTCGAAGTTCCAAAAATACATATATAATTTGTTATCTCAATTGTTTATATTTTGTACATAAATATGTTTATACCTATTTATTCTCAATTGTCTATATAATAAGTAATCATTATTTCAACACATTTCAGTAATTTTTATATTAATATAATTATATGTACAGTGGAACCTCGCTTCACAAGCAAAATAAATTCTAACAAAAAAAACTCGCTTTATGAGCGACATTTAGAATAACGAGATGTCCCTGAGTGTGCACCTGTTACATCATTTTCAAAACTTGTGTACACATATTATGTGTATTTTTGAATATTTTATCGATTTTTTTTATCCAACCATTATTATTATATATAAACAAACTATGTACGTTTACTTATATAAAAAATGTAAGTATTTATTAGTCATTCTAGTTGCATCTTAGTGTTATTTTGGATCACACATATTTCCAAACTCGTTAGGAGGAGGAGGTTTAATATTTGAATAAATGCAAATACATCTCAGTGTAAAATATACAATTTTCATGATTTCTGATCATTTCTTTAGTTCCACAATGTGAATAATGGTAAATGATTTTATCTAATTAATATGTAAGAGCTTTAATCAGTTTAATTTTCCAAGCTATCAAATGATAACTTTTTGTGAAATTAAAATCAACATAGCTGTCCTGATTCATATCTTTTTGCTTTTTTTAATTAAAATTAAATATTGTTTAGCGCCGAGTTTTAAAATAAGGGTTATGCTGTGGTTTAAATATTAACGGGACGTTGTTATTATTTAAGGTTAAATGAGGCTGGTAATGAAGACGGATGCGTAGGCCGTAACAAGCCGGCTTCCTGATTGTGGTGGTAAGACCGACCATTTATACCCTCTTTAGATTACACCCCTAATTTTGCAACACACACATAATCACACACTCACATGCACGCAAATTGATTATAAGATCAAATTGAGGTCCTGCAGAATCAGCGCGAACTTAGGAAAGAAGAACAGAAATTTAATTAGCGTTTTCGGGCAACAACGTATTAATGAGGCAATTATTGAAGTGGCCTGGAATTGGAACGAATGGAGGAAACGGAAATACTAAAAAGATATACGGTGTATGTTTAAGATATCTGTAAATTTTCAGTAATGAGATTCCAAGCTAAAAAGGGAGAGATAGAGATAGAGTGAGTGCAGAGAGAGAGAAGGAGAGTTTAGATGAGGGTAGTTTCTTCGGAATGGTGAGGGGGTGCAAGGGAGAGGTTGCTAACTGATTTTGTACATTTGTCTGGTAGACTAGCCCGAACCCAGCCACCATTTGGTCCAGGCCGTCTTCAGAGAAACCACTATTTCCGTAATTGGGTTATCAGTCCTTGCACGTAATTGATTTATTTCCTCTCTCGGCGGCAATTAAAGAGTTACGGCCGTACACAGTGCAAGCAGGCGGAGGCGACGAATTCTTTTGCGGATACTCTCGTTCGGCGTCGGCTGCCGGGCGCAGCAAATCTTTCTGGGTATTAGAAACACAATGATTTAATTTGGAAAATAAGCTGCTCATTTAGAACGGGGATCGTAATTAGATTATTCCTTTAAAACTTCCCGCGTTTTAAATGCCGGGCGGCGAGATGGAAGGGACGAGGGTGGACTTTTTAAATATTAAAAACTTTATACTTTGTTTTTCCGCATCTGGACCTGCTCCCATCATCCCAGTCAACCGCAAAATCATGAGCTTTCATATAAAATATATATAGTTAGTTTAAGTATGTGGAAAATACTATTCTTACAATAATTTTTCGGTAAAATAAATCGAAGTTTAACCTTCATTTCTTTCACTTTCATTTTACACTATAAGCATTATTATTATTATTATATTTTTTTATTTCGCTTGAACTGCTCCAAACAGCGCTCGGAATCATCAACTCGTTGTTTTTGCAACGGTATAAACATGTTTATGCAAAATGGTGAATGTACCATATAAACATTGTTTTGAAAATTACATAAATAGCGTCATTAAAACAACTATAACTTGTGAACTTAACGTCAGTCCTACAAACTTATTGTGTAAGTTTTTAGAAAATGATTTGGCAAATACTAATAAGTAATTTTTATATTAAAAGCAAAAACTTGATTTTTTTCACTATATATTTGTTTTTTTTTTATTTTCTCCACACTCCATATTTATAACCAAGGCCTCAAAATCCAAATCACGGCAATGCTACAATATTTTTTTCTAATGGCGCATCTGCACTATATCGTATAAGCCAGGGGTCCCCAACCTTTTTGCATCTTTTTGCACAGCGGCGGGCACACGTAAAACGGTGGGCGAACGCCATGGTGCCCGCGGGCATAGAGTTGGGTACCCCTGGTATAAGCAATTTTGCGCATGCCTATTCTCATGATATTTTTCTTCAGTTGGTACCTGTCTTTTTTGACAGTTGCAGGAATGGAATTTATGACAAATAAATATTTATAAAAAAAATAAAGGCAAAAAATAATAGAATTTTTAGAAAATTTTGTAAAATGTGTAGAGATTACATATCATTCACATTCTGCGTTGGATACAACTTATTTATTGGACTGTAAAAGCATAGCGCATTCTTAAATAATATAATATATAAACATAAAATAATTAAAATGATATTTAACATTTAAGAAAAATTTAAAAATAACAAAACATAATAAAATATAACCACTCTAGGGTACAATGGGTTTCACAACAGACGTCCCGACGGCAATGGTGGGGTTTCAAAGTTGGTTAATAAGAACATCAAAGCCAGATGCAACATTCCATCTTTTTTGCATCTCCCAAGCGCTCAGTTTGTCTCTTAACATATTCCAGCCAATTGCATAATGGATAGAGATAGTTGGACGCGCCTTCTAGAAGACCTTGAAAGCCCTACCAATAGATAGTAGGGGAATTCAACGCGCATCACCCATACTGGGGTCACGAGCAGGCCTATCGTAATGGATACGAGTTGGCTATGGTTATTGATCAATATGAGCTAGTGGTGATGAATGACATGAGACTAAGACACATAACACGTATTTCATTAAATATTCTCGACCTGGTACTCGCATCGAAGGTCGAGGTAGAGATTTCCCGCCTATCCCAAAACAGGACAAAACTGAAGTACTTCTTCGACGATACACGACAACTCTACAGAACTTTCGCAATACAAAAGAAGTTGATGTACAAAATATGACAGACAGTCAACTTGACCAAATTGCTTGGGATAACCATACAGAAGAGGAATAATGAGAAGTAATTTCATTTCAAATATTCTCAAGATAGCTTTTATTCAATATGTCTCAAAATAAACAACAACAGATAAAAGAGAGATGGTGAGACACAATATTTGTTACAACGAAGCAGTAGACAAAAGCAAACTGTAAACTGCTGGCCTGAGAATTGTTACACTTATTTTTAATGTCATCCTAAGATTTGGCATTTTTTGAGTACAGTCGAAGGTTGCACAGATTATTCTCATTGCAAAACCTGCTAAACCAACTGATGCTGTCACTTCCTACAGACCAATCAGCATCCTTCCGGTCTTGTCAAAACTTTTTGAGAAGCTGCTGCTACGCAGACTACGACACTGTCTACTGGAAAATCATGTAATACCTGACCAGTTCGGTTTCCGTGAACGTCACGGTACTGTGGAGCAGGTACATCGTGTAGTGGACGAGATCAGCAAAAGTCTTGAGGAGATACTGCTCCGCTGCTTTCCTGGACATATCTCAGGCTTTCGATAGGGTATGGCATGAGTGGCTGCTATACAAAATTAAGAAGTGCCTTTTCCATTTATACTATCTTTAAATCATACTTAACGGGAAGGCACTTTCAGGTCAAACACAATGACGAAATCACTACTCTACGACCGATCAGCTCTGGAATCCCTCAGGGAAGCGTTTTAGGCCCCTTGCCGTATTTCCTTTTCACGGCGGACATCGAAAACTGGCTAAAAAAGTAGAGAATTATAACCAACGAGGCTAAGTCGGTGCATGTGACGTTTACTATGCGTCGACAGACCTGTCCTCCAGTCCTACTAAATGGATCCACTCTGCCTCAGGTGAATGAGGCCAATTAACAAGGCATGCACCTAGATCGACGCCTTACTTGAAAAACGCATATAGCAACCAAGAGAAAATATCTCATTCTGAGGGCTAGAAAGCTAGACTGGCTAATAGGAAGACACTTATTCACAAAGGATGATATCCACAAGCATGCTAACATCAGTTTCGCCAAGGAAGTAATATCAGAGGCTAGCACAAGATACCATCATTGGTTAGAGAATCAGCCAAACCAACTGGCTACAGAGCTGATGCATGCTGCAGATCATCGTCGAAGTCTGAAGATGTTTAAACCGCAAGACTTACCCAACCGATTTTAATAATTAAATAAATCAATGTTTGCAAGTGCATGAATAATTACATACTTCATTAAGTATTTAGTTGTCTTTTTTTCTTTTCTTTTTACCACATTAGTAAAGCTTGATATCTATGTCAGAAATGGTGAAATCCAAAATACGAAAAAAGTTGATTTTGAATCACTGAGTACTTAAGAAATAAAGTACTTAATAAAATACATTGAAGATTATAGAACTAAGTCAAAACAGAGTCCATAGGTGATGATAGTATCCGATCACATCTCTTATCTGTAATTTTAACAGACAGCAGTTCTTCAGAATATAATGAATTATCAAATTTGCAAAAAGGATATTTTACGTGAATATTTTTAATGGAAAATTCACAAAAACGGTTTCATATAATATCCTAAACATTGTTACTTGAAATATTTGTATTAAACTATGAATCTTAGGTAGAGAATTTGTTATATTTACATATAGTCAAAACTGTCTAACTTCTGTCTTAGTTGATAAATTGTGGAAATAACAGAATTTCTAATCATAACCTCAAGAAAAGGTGGTAATTTAATAATACTGTTTAATATTCAAAACCCACTAACTTTTACTATGACAGAACTACGAGATGATCCTGGTGTCCATTTTTAATCCCGGAATACGAGAGTACAATCTCTTAAACAATAGTATTTTAAAGACACTAACAATATATTCAATTAAACACAATTTTTTACTCATATTTCATATGTCAAATATCTAAATGTGCTAAAAATCAAAAAATAAATAAGTATTACTGGAAGAGTCATACTTCCAGTCGTAGCAGTCAAGCAATGAGATTAATGTACAAGAAGAAGTAAAAACGTAATGATGAAGCGGCGTCCACCAGCAAAACTATTCAAAAAAATAATAAAGTACCAAATGAATCCCGCAATCGAAGAATCAATGCCTCCTGCTATGGAACCCACAAGAAAACTTAATGAGCAGAAAAAAGCATGTAACTTATGTGGAAATGAAAACCTTCGTTGAATTAATCCACAGTAGCCCATTGCTAAATCGTGTTCTGAAAAAACAAGTAATATTAAAAACCCAACAGAAGCGGATGTAGATGACAGTGTAGAATATATTGTAGATCAAATGAATAGATATAAAAATATTGAAAATATATTTTCTAGATTTATGAAAACTGAAGACCTGAAGAATCACCTGAAATAACCACTTTCAGGCTCAGATGGAAAAATTAGGATATTGGTAAGTAATTAAAAAATAAGTATTTAACTGTTACATTCATAATCATTAGTAACTTGTTATTTACTACAAACATGAAAAACTCATATAAAGCAATACAAATATATTATATAATTCCCCTTCATTGATTATGGTATGTTGCTAATAGAACAACATGTAGTGTCTCTTCTGGTCGAGATTGATAAGCGCCGCACAAACGGAAGGCAGATTCAGATAGATTCCCCTGCGCTTCGAACAAACTCGAATCAACGTTATATGTGTACATTCAATAAATACTGCATAATTTAACGTCTAGATCTCGGCCGATATTATTTTTCCATTATGTAGTGTAGTTATTTATCGAGTGGATGCGAAGGGCTGGCTTTTAATCGGCAGTCGCATCACGTGCATCTCGCCCTAATGTTGGAACCCAGCCGAGGATAAGATAACTATTCCAATATATTATCATTCGCGAGCTTCGTGTTTGCGTAATATCTGAGGGACGTGCTGTTACACAACTAAATCATATTTACGTTCGTTGGAATTCCAAAACTATCATTAATCCAACATGTAATATACATGTGCCATACCTAAGACTTTCAAATAGTTATTATATATAAAGAGTATTTGTTAATTAAGACCAAAGGAAGAACACAAATTATTTGAACTAATTAATTAGATCAAAGGCATTTTCTTTTAATTTCGTTTATTCCTTTTCGTTTCGCGCAAATTGTCGAGAAGCATGACGAAAGTGCTTTTAGGATATAGTAGGAATTCAATTTAGAATTCTCTGTGGGCTCCATTTTAGATACATTGATCGATTTTATTGTCAATGCGCCTTTACTATTTACGTCTTCACCAAAATCTTTGTTATCAATTAAATAAAAAATATCTTTATTATCTAAGACAAACAAACAAATAAAAATTTGCATAGAGTTAATAAGTACTTAACCTAATGTCAATAATAAATTGTGGTCTTCATTTTTACATTAATAATGAAGAAAACTATATTAATATTTATTATATATTTTTGTTTTTATTTAGGCTTTTATTCAATGAATTTCTTGTAAAGTATCAAATCACTTTACAAGAAATTCATTGTTATGTAAACCATCTTGTCGTGTTTAATTGTTGAAAAATATGTAAATTATTTATCATTAATTTAAAATTTCATAAATATAAGTTTATTTATTCAATTATGTATATTTCTTTTGTGATGTGTTATTATTGACATTTTATTTTTTTTTTTTAGTGTGATATTATTGATATTGTAAGTATTATTATATTAAAACAGGTAGAAAACATTAAAAAATATGTAAAATTAAAAGAAGAGATATCTATATTTAAAAATTATGAAATAAAGTAGTGTAAGGAAAACTTATATCTTTTACAAATTCAAACCATACAATTTACACATAGCTTTAAAAATCCTCAATTCCTTTTCTAATGCTGTTAATCTTATTGATCTCTCATTCAAAAAGTCGATCATTAACTGAATAGAATGAATTCTTTGTCCCCTTATCTCTCTTATAGTGTCTTCATGTAAAGTTGACATGCAAATTCTCATTAAAATATTTTCCCATATAAAATTGTACATTCTATTAATTATCAAGTATTGCATACAGTATTTTATTTTTGTCTTAATAAATGTCATTACTTCAGGGCATTCCTTTGTTGTTGATTTCAGACTTATCATTGATAGAATCGAATGCTGTAAAACGTGGTGACCGTCCTGGAGCATGTGTTTGCTAATTTCAAGCCAATCGAATTTGGCAGCATCGAATTTGTATACGAAGAGACCTTCATCTAGCAATATTTCTTGATCAAAGTAATCTTCACCAAGAACCATATCATGTATTGAATCCCAGTCACCTATGTAACCATTATCTTCTTCATCTCTTGCACGATAATCGACGTACGATATATCGCTTTGTTCTTCATTGTAATTTAGATCACTTTTCTGATTGGGCTTATGTATCCATTGCAAAAAGTATGCTGGCTTTATTTCATATTCTAGATAGTCATGTACAGGTGTTGACCAAGACGATTGTGATTCTGAACATGTAATAGATATTTCATCCGAAGTTGATTCTGATTCAACATTTGATTGTTCGTTAAAACATGTAACGAAGTGCTCGTTATCTTCATCATCTTCTTCTTGGTGAACATTGATCATACTTGTTGATGCTACGTCATACGAGTTTAGTTTCTGAATGCTCAGTTCAGTATAACTACTATATGCTTCACTATTGTCAATTATTCTCCGGGCAGCTTGGGATGTACTTGCCCTTGATGTAGAAGGTACTGGCTCTGATGTTGACTGCAACGGTGTAGAGTGCATTGATGTTGATGGTACAACAAAACCTCTCGTAGTGGTGTCTGCACTAATCAATGTATTTGTAGCCTTATCTATAAAGATTTTTTTAACAATATTCTCAGTTGCTGTACTCGTAGGTGGTACATGCAGATGGCTGGTATTATTCTTTGCTGCTCTTCTACTGTTTCTCATTAATTGGCTTAAAAGTAACCATTTACTTGTACTTGTTACAGTACTGTAGGCTGCTCCTCTACAGCAAGTTCCTATACCCCATCTAAAACTATTTCCTTGTATATTCATCGATTCTTTTAAACATGACATGTTTTGTTTATCAGTTATATATTCTTTCTTGACTGGTCTCACTGGTCTGATACACAGCGACTCTCTATGCGAATATGAATTACGTATTTTGGATTTTTTACTTCTACCTGTGGTATTTGTTGACGCATTATCTGTTGCAATTATTCGATATCTTGCAGTCGGTATAGGAGATATATTTGATAGTGCACTCGTTTGTAACGCTTTGCATATACATTTGCATTTACATTTATTTATATTAAAATCGAATCTTTTAATGTCCATTGGAAATAATTTTTCATATTCCCCGCTTCGGTATTTAATTAAATCGTGACTCTGATTGTTGGTATCAAGACTTTGATTTGCAGCAACCACACTGTCCGGTAGTCCTATTGACAATATATCCAGTCCTGTGCCTCCAATGTTTTCTATCACAGAATAATCATTCTCTATAATAACCGTAATTCCACCGTTACTTATTGAAACAGAACCACTATAATTTCTTTCACGTCTTTCCTGGTAACGTTTAAGTATTTCGAAAATTTCCTCACTTGAGGAAAAAGATTCTATAATTGCTCTTAAATTGATATCGGTTAGCATCTCAGCTTCAGGTGTCGGTTGTTGTGCTGAGGAAACAACTGTACTTGACGTAAAAAAATCTCTCAGTCTGTTTCGAATTGCAACTGCATTATTTCCATTTATTGTGCTTAATGAACTTGTTTCTATTCTTTGCAAGTAATTTGCGACGTTGGATGCATGGTCATCATTCCTTCCGGATGTTCTTGCTGTACTTGTACAAGGAAGAGCTTTTGTTACATTAGTACCATTTGATCTCGTAATTGGCGCTGTATTGGTGTCAACTGAGGAAATCGAGTTAGTAGATTCGCGAAGGTTTACTCTATCTCTACGTGAGCTAGATTTTTTTTTCTGGATTGTGAAGGAAGTTTCAACCTCATTATTAGAATCCGTCGTAATCGTTGAATCTACATTATTTCTTTTGATTTTTATTTTAGGTATTGCACCTTTACTTGTGGATTGAACGCATTGCCACGTACTATCACGTGGATCTGTTAAAACTTTATTGTTGTCATTCGTTTTCTTTATCGGAACTGCAATATTGCTCGAATGATCTGGTTTCAACGTTCCAGAACCATTTTCATCTTTCCTTTTTACTGTACTAGGCCTCGCAGTAGCAACTTTACTAGCAATTGATTTTCCATTCCTATATTGATTTAATTTACTGGGATCCGGTAAATTTTTATTTTTTTTTGCATTGTCTTCACCATTTGTTCTTTCTTTATTCTGTTCAGAATTTATAACATTGTTACCGTTACTGGTGGACGCCGCAGCTTCATTTTTTGGTACTTTTCCATTATCTTTACCATTTATTTTGGACGACGCCCCGGTCCCATTTCTAGTCACATTTCCATTCTGTTTAACATTCATTACACCATTTGTTTTTTCTTTCTTTTGTTTAAGATTTAAAACATTGTTAGAATTGCTGGTGGACGGCCCAGTCCCATTTTTTGCCACATTTCCATTCTGTTTGCCATTCATTATACCATTTGTTTTTTCTTTCTTCTGATTAGAATTAAATACATTATTAGCATCACTTTTGGATGCCATACCATTATTATTTGAAATTTTCCCATTCGTTTTACCATTTTCTACGCCATTTGTTTTTTCTTTTATCTGCTTATGAATTAAACCATTGTTAGCGTTACTGGTGGACGCCACTGCATTATTTTTTGACGTTTTTCCATTGTATTTTCCATTTTCTGTTCCGTTCCCTACGCCATTTGATTTTTCTTTCTTCTGCTTAGGATTTAAAACATTGTTAGCGCCACTGGTTGAAGCCGCTGCATCATATTTTGACTCATTTCCATTTTCTGTTCCATTTTCTGTTCGATTTTCTGTTCGATTTTCTGTTCGATTTTCTGTTCGATTTTCTGTTCGATTTTCTGTTCGATTTTCTGTTCCATTTTCTGTTCCATTCCCTACGCCACCTGACGCTGCTGCATCATTTTCTGACACTTCTTCATTTTCTGTTCTATTTTCTGATTGAAGTAATTCATCTCCATCCGATGACTCAGTTTTACTAGTGTTACCGAAGGATTGTCTTTTTGAAGAATTTTTCTTATTACCTCTACTTTTTCTGCGAGTCATGTTGTGGAGAATGAGGACTCGTTGGTATTAATGCTTCAAATAAATGCACGTTTGAAAATAAATCTATCTATGTTTTTTTTTAATCATATAAAATTTATCACAATCGCTTTTTTTCAGAAAACGAATAAAATCATTGGTGAAATATTAAAATTATTTAGCACATTTAAATATTAATAAATAATATTACACTTTTTTTGTATGTTTCTAAATTATCTTATATTATTTTTAGTTATATACTCTCTAATTTTAATTCACTGCTTTAAAATTGCCAAAATTAGTCCCCATTACGGCAATATTCGCTTTACGCAGTGAATTATCTTCATTATTTAACTCGGAGAGTACGAGCGAAAGAAAAATAAGTTAACGAACTAAATTCCACTCGGAGCTCTAGGAGATTTTTCAGACTAAAATAAACATGGACTTTTATAATGCTAAAGCAGAGAGATGAGACCTTGCTAATAGTTATTCTGAACGTTTGAACTGATTTTTTTCAAATTATATCTTTTTATTACATCTATGCATATTTACGATGTTGGGTTTCAAGATTATTGATTATTTAGAACAACAGCATGTTTTGTTATGAATTCATGAATCTCAGAAACTTCTGCGGTTCAGCGTGTGGATTTCCAGCATTTACATATTAATAGAAGAAAAACAAAGAATCTGAAATTGATTTTACTGATGAGGTAGCAGCTCGTAGGCCCTCGAAAGGTGGCTTATGTATGAATATCCAAGAGGGCCTCAAAGCACATATGTCCTGTCTGCAATTGTGCATATGACGTTGATGGCTTAGGCTTTCTGAATATTACATCCGGTATAAAGGTCTTTCTCTCTCTCCCTTGTACTCATATGCTCTCAGGCAACTCACAGCCTCCTTTATATGCAATGCTTTATTAATTTATAAATAATTCTATGATTTATGAATGCAGCGCAATTCCATACATATTCATTTATCAAATAAAATAACATTCAGAGTTAGATGAATATATTGAACGTACAAACTTTATGTCAGCCGGGTGATTTAATGCATGCTTCAGAATACATTCAAATGTTGAATAAAACATGCTTTTATAGGATTTATTACAATCAAAGTAATATTATTGATTAATCTATTATATGTTTATTCTAAAAACGTTATTCTATATATTAAAAAATATTTCTATTGCAATTATTCATCTATATTACATATTTTTTCTCAGCAATAAAAAATAATCTATTAAGTTAAAAGCTAAAATATACATTTACAATTTTAATTCAGTTTACATTAAAATAATATTATTTTCCCTACTGTTTAGTGCATATATCTATTTAATTCCTTAATAAAAATTGTGTGAATTAATAATATTTTATGTACAAAATTTTTAGAACATATAAATAGATATATACATTTTTTACGCGATTTATAAAATAAAATATGTATCCAACAAAAACAAATTCATAAGAAATTTATATTCTTTCAAAATCGATAAATAATGTAAAAATATTGTGAATATTAAACCAAAATTGAATTCAATTAAAATTTAAAATATTTAATAAAATATAGTTTTATTATTTCAATTGTAGAAAATAATCGTTAAGATTTGGCCAGTATTATTAACTTTTAATTATTTTACGTTTGTTATATTATTATACGTTAATACTATTTTGAATATATATAAATTATAGGAATATATTTTCTGTATGATAATTATAAACATTTTGTACTATTATATTATTTACAAGATTATACTTACCAGATTTTTAGACCAAGTAAACTGTATTAGTAATTAGATTAGTACATTTCGGGAAAGTTTAAAATTTTATTTTTATGTCCACAATTTAAATAGTTGATTTTTTTAGTAATAATATTTAATGATATTTTAATTTATAACTTTCATTTACCTCATTTTAGGTATTATTAAAATACTGTAATAATATCTATACTTTACAACATATACATATTTTATTGTATTTGTAGGTTTGACAAATTAATACAAAAATGTATAATTTTAACCCTTAAATATTATTTTGTGACTTCATATATTACAATTAATTTAAGAAATATAATAAAGTTTTAAATACATACATTACATTTTTTAGCACCTTATAAAATAAGTAATAATTAATAGATTATAAATATATTAAATTTTACTTAAATTAATTTTATTATTTCTATTTATTTAGTAACCTGAAATACGGAATTACAGTAATCTATTCTGAAACATACTTTACATTTTATACTTTTTTTTATCAAACAATGTTATATAATTTGGTTTAAATCAGCAAGTGCCTCAGGAATGTTATGAATACAGCCCAAATTAATTATTTAAATATGTTAAGTATATTCTTTCTTTTTTGTTCATAATATATCAATGTACTTCAATGTATTCAATAACTATATTTTTATTAGTATTTAATTGTGACAAAGACTATGAAGTTTTAAAGTGCATAAAATATGACAACGTTGTTTTTAGCAAATTGGCTTTCGTGGCCTCGTTTCTCTTCATTTTTTTTCTAATTAAAATTAAATTAAATTATTCACTTGTGATTGGCGTATGTTCTGTAGACAAAGCGGTTAAAAAATTCATCGTCATTTACGCAAGTTAATGAGAAAATATATTAAGAGCATCCAGCGAGAGGACGAGGCAGGAAGACAAATCATGTAATTGGTTTCTTGACAGATTGCATTGTTTCGTTTAAGTAATGAAATGAATTTTGAAGTGCTATGGGGAAGGGCGGACGTCCCAAATTCATTTCACTTTTAAAATAGACGTTCGAGCTATTTTTTTGCTTTTTTATTTCCACTCCGCTTGAGAGACAGAAGCCCTTCATTTATTTATTTTTTTCGGGTATAATAATTGCTCGAATTTTCAAAGTCCAATTTAATGATGTTATTTTATTTATAGTATTACTTTTATATTTACTTATATTTCAAGATAATATACTGTAATTTCTTCTATGCAATCGCACAACGTGAACAATATTAATTTTTTTAATAAAAGAAATAATTTTTTTTAACATAAATATTAATAGAAAATAAACAATAATAAAAAAAAATCGCAATCACTATCATGATATTAATATAGACTTTTTTTGAGAGTATAATACAAATCCCTAGATTTTACTGTAAGCACTGATGGCTATATTTATTGTTAGAATATAAGAAAGTACATTTTTTCTCTATTATTACAGCAATCTAATACAAACTCAACAAGATAATAAGCTGAAGTTCTAGCTTTAACAAAAATTATTGAAAAAATGGTCCAGCAACCAACCTTCACGTAGGATTAACTACTTGTTCAAGACACGCATGCACATACGGTCACAAATTATTTATTGGTATCGGTTGGACAAATCTTGGGGTCGATTGTATTCACCAACTCGGCAGCAAGTTGTTTTGGATAGGTTTCCAGTCGATGGTGATACCTGTGTACTGGCTTTAACATAAAGCACAAAAAATAATTTAGATAAATAACATCAATACCAAAATAGTTACTGAATTAGTTCAAAACCATAATTGAGGTTTCTTTTTATTGATATACTTGATACATATGTAGTTTTCGGTTGATTGAACGTTTGCGCAGAAGATCTTGAGTTTTTTTTTTAATTAATTCTTTTTCAAGTTACATAATAATTCACCTTTGCTGAAAAGCTGCCTATCTAACAAATGTTGTTTTTGCCATGAGTTTATGTGGATAATTTTTTTTTCTTCTCGATATGTTTTCATAAATATAATTATTTCTAGATGATAAAAAAAAGTATATTTCATGCCTTATATCAGGGTTTCCAAACTATTTTATAATACTTCGTAAATCCTGAAATTTTCATGGAACACCTTGTTTATAATCAATAAAATTAAAAAATATTAAGATAAAAGATCCATTTATTTAGTAAATTATTTCATTTCAGATTTTACATATTTACAACAACTAAGAATGCAAGTGTGTCAAAAAAGTGTTCTGACGTGTTCTTATGCTATGGAGGGTAATAAATCCCCGCCAGCAAGTAATTCGGTATTGAGTAATGTTGAATGTCTCTTTTAATTATCAAAACTATTCCTGCATATGCGGTGTCATCAGTGTAGATTGTTGAATATATTCTGTAGCCAGGTATTTCGATACGGCTTTTGTTCGTAAAGCGTGTTTCATCTATGTTGTGGTGCTTAACAAACTAAGTCACCTCTTGAGCATGCCATACTACTCCGTTAGCGTTCTAGCCTGCAATTTTTAAGAAGTTGATCATATTCCTTTCCTTACGAACTCGGCGATGAGGACAAACATAGCATCAATCAGTTACTATCATATCATAGTAGATACGTTGGAAGTGGATTATGACTTGCTATTTTGCTTCTTGGACACCTTGTACAGAGTACATACTCTATAATGTGACGGGTGACTGCCTTTACATAAAGCGCAAGTTGCTGAAGTGTTTGCCATTTTTTGGCAGTCTGTTTTTTTCCTACATTTTAGAACGTTGAAATAATATAGTACAAGCTAAATGGGAAAATATATTAAAATGCTGTATCAAGATATCATTTTGGTGGATAACTGACAATACACATGAATAAACTGAAAAATGAAAGTAAAAAATAGAGACAGCACAGCAAAGATATGACAAAACATATCTATATGAAAGAAAATTTAAAAGAAATTTTAATTTTGAATTATAAATCAGTCATTAATCTATTTCTTGAAAGCAATAATTTGGAATTTCTAGATTTTCATCTGCATCCTAAATTGCTGTATCATCGGGGAATATTGCAATTTCAGCATTGTTGGTTTTTGGTTATAACCGCTGCGTAAAGAAGATACAACTTATTTATTGAGCTGCATAAGCATAGCAAATACATAAAAATATCGATAATAATGATGGAATAGAGTAGAAAAAATAAAATATAAATAAAATGCCACATAATAATTACATACCTTGTGATGTAATGATGGCGGTTCATTTGCCAAACGCCTTGAAAAACTGGATCACGACGTAGAATAAAGAAGATACATCAAAGCCCCCCTCCAAATCGAGGTAACTAATGAAACTGAAATTGTTTCGAGCACTGAAACCGCCCCTGCATTCAAACATACATACACGCCCACACACCCATCCGAATTTTACTTTTTCGGTATGGTGCGAGCATTTAATTGAAATTGCGTAGGCAATAAATCATCCTACGACGAAATAATACAAAAAAGTATATATATATATGTATTCAACATAGTTTCTGTTTGCTTTGAAAACCGTGTAACCGTTTATTGGGGCTGCGCCATGGAATGAGAGAAATATAGAAAAGTAATTTCGCGGAAAATGTATAAAAAAAATCAATTTTATTGGTTTATTTTAATTCCGTTTGCCGACATGTTCATCGGCCGAAAATAAATAGGCAACGGATATAAATTAAACACGGCCTCGTATTGTTGGATTTTGCCGAAACTTCTGCTCCGCAAAAATTTTTATCCGACGCCGACGCTGCCGCCGCCGATCCGGTACATGTTTTTTAAATTAAATTTTAAAATTAATTTTGAAAGTTTTTTTCTTTTTTATAAAATTGGTCGAAACACATTCCATTTTCGCCATACGGTGCTTGTTCTATCATACGTGGCTGTTACTTCGCTTTTTCCTCTCATACCTTTTTCTACCATAAATAAAACATTTAATAAAGTATTTTTGTATTATTTTTATCCCATACCTGGTAATCTTTTTGTATCCACGTGTATGGGATTTGCGAGACGCTAGGATATTCATATTCTAATCGAGCATGGGCCATTACTTATAATTTTCGAACATTGTTGTTTTAGGCTTGCGGACCTTTTAGGCGACGTGTGTCATATTATCATAATTCTTGGAAAAATAAACACTCGTAGATTATCGCCGCGGGGAACCTCCTCCCCTCTAAGTAGTGGCCGCAGATGAGCATTCTCTTGTTATTGTCCTGGCGCATTGATCCAGCTTAGGTGTATGGAAATCAGAATGATCCAATTTCCCGCTACAAAAATATCGACTATATAAATGGATGGGAAAGCCCCAGGCTATTTGCTTCCTATCGCGAAACAAGACCGTATCGATCACGAGCCTATAGTTTACAACCAACACGCAGAATGTTTTAGAAAGCCCTTGTTTGTATATAAATAACTACAGGTCTATCTAATATCTCGAACAGCACTTAGTCCCGTTTTTATACAAGCTCTTCGCTAAACTTTGAATGCTCGATCATTGCATGCTATTTTGATATCGCAGAACCTTGAACAATTATTATTTAAACTTCCATAAACGGAATTTGCATATATTACCATATAAAATTAATCGGGTGCAGTTTGGAAAGAAATTCATGTTAGAATTGCTCATAATTTGCATTATACTGCATCCGCACTATGCGTGACATGAGGCATATTTTTTTTGCCAGGTGTACAAACTCTACAGTAGAAATTCTAATTACCAAATCAGTTTCATTGGGAACCGAATTCATTTATAATAAACTGTAGTTGGTACATTTATCATACTCCTATATTATGCAATAAATAAATAGATTATACAAAATCAGAATATCCAATAAAATAAAAAAAAGGAAGAAAAATATGTAAAGCTACGCGGTCCATAGTTGTATCAAAGTGTTTGAGCTTACAAATTAGGAACACTCCGGACGGCCTATAACAACTGACACGGCCAAGATAATGACTGTAGTGATTTTTCGTTCACTACAGTCATTATCTTGGCATTTTACGCTGCGTGAGATAACAGAGGTATTGGTCATAGGTATTGGTCTAAAAAGGATTGTGCTCCCAAGCCATTACCAAAGATTTCAGGGCTGTTTTCTATTATGAGCTGCTACAAAATAATCGAACTATTAATTCGGTGAAGATTGGAACTGACATTTCATGTTGTAATTTAACATTTTAAATATAACTAGTACTGACATATAAATTGTATGTAAATAATATTAGTTATTTTAACTGTTTAAGTATAATAAAATGAAAAAATGCGGTCAATGGACTGTTGAATGCTTACAAGAATTGTAAACAATATAATATTCAATGTTCATTCATATACTTTATAGATTTTATTTTAATAAAATACAAAATAGATTAATGATTAATGTTGCTAATGTGCCATGTATCAATCAAAATACAAGTTGTAATGCCTGCTGAAATAAATTACAGTTAGTGGCTATAATTTTAATTTATTGCTTACGTATTTATTACCAGCTGATTTATTTTATCAATCAGCAAATGTTTTGATAAATGTTCATAAACCTATACATACTTATGATTATTTTATTAAATATTATCATTTTGTTATAAGAAACTTTATTTAAATATATATTATTATTTCTCATTTATTTTATAATGTAAATTCAATTTTTGAAACGTTTAAATTTAATCATAATTAAAAAAAATAAAAAAAACGTACCAAATAGTTGATCATTGGATTTTCGACACTGAATTTAATGAATTCATTGCCGTATAGAAATTCAACTAGAGATGTATGTAAATTGCTGTTTTAGTTGGCTAGTTACATGCAGTAATATTTGGGATATCCAAAAATAATCAAGTAATTTATATCTAAATATTTCAAATAATATATTAATCATAACAATGATGTTAACTCACTTACTTTTTAGATATGTTTGTTTTGGAATCAAACATTTGAGAAAAGTATTTTTATTATACTTTTTATAAATATTACAGAATTACTTAAAATTACTTAATAGAAATCTATAATTATTTAAAAAAATAAATTTTATAGAAATAGTATTTCTACATATGGGTTCTTATATAAGTAATATAGATTATTATTTTAATGGGACTAGATAATACGAGTATACAAATTTTGAATCTTGTTTCATCCCCATGTTCATGTCCATGTCGTTAACTCTTGCATCGAAGTATCAATCCTGATGCATGGAAGTAGGCTCTGTTTGTTCCCGTCCCAAAAAAGAGCCCACCGTCTTGTCTTGGTGACTTGAAATCCATTACAAGTCAGGTTTTAGACGTGGTTATAGTTGCACAACCGTGATTGCTCACGTTGTGAATGACATATTGAAGACAACGGATTAGAGCATAGTTACCGTGTTGATAGCACTGGATTAAAGCAAGTTATTTGACAGAATAAACCACAAACTGCTGTCGGTCATTCTGAGATTTGTCGGTCTTAGTCGGTCCGTTTTCGCGCTAATATCCTCATTCTTGAGGGGCAGGACTCAGAGGGTTAGATTAGGGGAGTCAACATCTGGCATTGTAAATGTTGTGTCTGGCGTGCCGCAGGGTTCAATTCTTGTCCCTTTATTACCAGTTGGTATTATTTGTTATATTTTATATTTATATATTTTTTTGTTTATATATTTATTTAAAAATAAATATTAGTTATGCTATTGTTTGTGTAATTGAATTCAATCTTAATTAATTTGTAATTCTATTAAAATAAAAGCATTTGCTTTTATTCTCGCGCTGGACAAAACTACTATATATATCAAATATTTTACGAGTCCCAAAACTAAACATCCTAGTTATGTTGTGTCCGGCAGAGCTTAGGGAAATCTCTGCACGTTGCGGAATCTTGTAATTGAAGACGTTGGAGTTACAGAATCTTAGTAGCTAAAATTTAGCGTCTTGTAATAATAAACAATAGTTTGCAGCTTAACAGTCCGTGATAAAAATAATAAACACAAAACAGTTTTAAATAATTCATATTTCAAAGATATTTTTGCTTAAGTCAATTCTATTTTTGTGAGATTTATTTATATTTTATTTAGTTCCTCGATTAGTTCCCTTTCAAACAGTCCTGGTTATTGAAGTAACCGATTAACAGTATTATACGAGGAATTGCTGTATATTATTTATATTTAAATTTTTATATATATTATTTTTATTACAGTTATTGTCTATAGACCAAATAATTTGCTTCCGGTTTGAAAATTTTAAGACAAACAGTTTGACATATTGGTTGAAACTATTACCCGAACTGTGCTAGATATTACTGTATTTTGTAAAGCAAAAAAAGAATAACTCACAACTCAATATAACAAAAAAACATTTTTACTATATGAAGAACAAATCCAAGCAAATGTTTTATTTCATATAATATAAATAAATAAAAAACTATTTCTTCAAAGTAAGTTAAAATGAGGTGAAACGAACCAGGAACTTATTTAATTAGGTATAAATTTTAAAATATTTCATTTAATTTAGTTAAATTGTATTTAGTTTGGAAAGTTTGTAAATGAGTTAATATTTTGGCGTAATTAATTATTTATTAATAAAACCTATATATATATTTATTTTGTTAACTTTGGATATTAAACTATTAGAGTAAATATTATTTTAAAATATTTCTATAATTAATATTTTTTAGATATTTGCTAAGACAAAAATATTCGAAATATTAGATATTCATATTCAGATAAATTATTTGGAAAATATTTTCCTAAATATGGAAAAATCGATCTTTTTAAGTTTTACAATCTAATATTTTTATTATATTATATATATTTTTAATATATTTTATTTATAAAATATATTTGTTCCAAATAGTTTAAAGAAAATTCTATATTTGTAAATTAATTACAGTCAATTTGGATATGGTTATATAAAACAATTCGAATACCTTTCCACAAGCCAACACTAACTATACACTCGTGTTTAATTGAAGTTGATTAAAAATGGTTGAAACGGAATTTATCAATGGCAATTCACGGTAAATGTGTTAATTTGGAGGATGTTTTGCAGGATATCTCCTCGCCTGAATATACTGAACGTTCTGTATGAATGTGCACGCGTTCATTATATGAGCTAGTTACGTAATACCGATACTATATAGTAATACACCTCAAACAAATTACGGGATGAAACAGAATTTGCGCAAATGTATACGCTCGAAATTAGTATTGTTCTTTAATGGTGCTCTACTGTAATTTTATTGTAAATTCAATTGAATTCCACAATTCACTAGTTTTATCATGTCATTTGGTTTGATTATATTGCATTTCCAAAACAGACAAGAAACACGTACATATATAATTCATAAAGCTATCTACTTAATATTAATCAATAAAAGTAGTTTTTATGATAAAAACATTATAAGTTTATTTCTTTTTGTTTGTTTTTAAATGGATTTTCTTGTATTTCTATTATCGTTTCACTAGGCACAATAAAGAAGGATAACGCTGTAATTCCGGTTTGTGTAAATTTTAAATATGCATGTTGCGGGATTAGAGCTGCGTAATGACATAATCCCGACCGTTAAGCCTTCTAATGCCGATGAATTAAAGCCGATGAAGACACGACATAAAACATTTTCGAAGCTAGGTGGGTTTCGAGGCGGATTGGACGACGTTGCTGGGAGCTGGATTAGCCCCTCTCACGTTTCTCTACAACCTAACTTACCCCGAAAATCCGAAACGAACAAACGCAGATTTGCTTTTTACTCCACCAATAAGAAAATGGAATAAAAGATTACTACATTTATTTATTTTCCGAATATAAATAGGAACATTTAACAGCACTCAAAATAATTAGAAATATAAACCAATTACAGCAATACTTAATTGACGACTTATTGAGGAACTAAATCTATGAAGAAACAAACCGCACAAAAATAAATTTGAGTATATAAAGGAAAAATCAACTCATTATTTAAGTCTAAAAATATTTTTTTTATTTTTCTATTGGTCAATTAAAATTTTGTTTGAACGAAGCCGCACTATACGAAGTATTGCTATAATTGTTCTTATCTATAAAAATATGTAAGATAAAGATTGGATTGTTTTCCGTCTGGATTTTACCTCGCAACTTATTTTATGACATTTTAGTGACAATTCTGTTACCTCTTGCAGCGTAACTTTGTTCAGATAGTTGCTTGGAGTTTAACTAGCTTGGTAAGTCATCATGGAACTCAAAATGAAGAATAGTCTTTCAGTTATGCCACATTTATATACGTTTCTAGTTATAATGATATTAGCAAAGATTTTATATATTTACTTAATTATAACTACATTTTAACTTTGGAAAATATTTGAAAACTATGTAATGATTATGTATATACATAAGTGAAAGAATATTTAAACCAGTAATTACTATAAATATTCATATCAGCTAGACGTCCCTTAGTCTAGTCAACTGCGATTCTTTAGCTACTTCTGTGTTTCTGAAGTAAAATTTTAAATGAAAACTATTATATTTTTAATTAAAAAAATGTTTGGACGGGATTTAAAAAAACATACGTATGGTTTTCGAGTAATTAAAGTTGCTCAATGAATATCTATACGTTTTTAAAATTGAATAAACATTGAAGAATGGTGTGGACAAACAATATATATTCAATAATACCTCATCCGGATTCACTTTAGATTGGTTTGAAACTTTAAAACAAACTAATTGTTTAAAGGAAATAAATTTGAATAAATGAGTACATACAATTATATAGACAATATGTTACCCATTTTCAATTCCCCTTTTATGTGGTTTATTTTTGAGAGGTCTTAAAGTCCTCGATTAGTAATATTACCAATAGTCCAGGGTATTAGCGGAATATTTGCTGTATATATGAATTTCCATGTCCAGTTTATTATTAAATTTGAAAAATGTCTTCATTTTAGTATTTGTTGTATGTATTAAGAAGACCATTTATATATTGATTTTCATTTATATTAATTAATCCAAATTTGAATTAATCATGATTACAGTATAATACTATAGCATTAACTATTGTTTCAGTTAAATTGCATTGGTTTTATCAAAATTTGTAATAATATACTGTAAAATTTGATGACGTAAAGTGGAATTAAACACAGGTGGAATGTATATAAATTAAATGCATTGTTTTATCATAACATATATTAATATTCTGTAAAGTTTGATAACGCCAAACTGGAATTAAACGCAGGTGGAATGTATATAAATTTAATACAGGCGAAATTCAAAACAATCGCATAAACAATTCACCGAGTAATAATGTATTATTGACATTCCGATATTTAGAAGCATATGCAGTTGCAGCTAATGCAGTTACGGAACGGAAAATATCCCGACAACTGGAAGTTGTTTCTGTACGCTGCACAGAAGTTATAATGAAATAAATTCAAAGTTAAATCGATCGGGGTGGGCAAATACGAAATGAACCTGTTGAGTGCTCGTCGGAAGTTTATTTATGATTTTTGATGAAATTTGTGGCTCCGGTCGCAGATGCAATAATAATAGTTTTGGCCTCTGCAGATGACAGGCTGACCTTTGAACTCGTTTGCTCTCTACATATATGTGCGTGTGTGTGTTTGGTTCATAAGCTTTTGTTTGGTCTCGTCATATTATACACACTGGACATATTTGGTGGATATGGTTTTCAATTTCAGGTGTGCGTCTCCTCTCCCCGTGTATGTCTCTTGCTCGCTACCTCCCTCTATATGTGTGTATGTTGGAGGGTGCTTCGAAGTCTCTCGTCCCCTAATGGTAACATTCAATTCAATTTCATATAAGGGGGTAACATAGCAGTAACATCAGGCGCTGTTTTATCTGCTACATCATCATATAGGGGCGGTCTATACAGTTGCACAGGTCACACTCCGAACACACATAACTTCAATTTTTATGTTTTTCAATTTCACTATTCAATGAAAAACATAATAACCGCAACCAAGCGACCGAATGAAAAAATGAAATGAAAATAAAAAAAAAGTGGAACATTCACTGAAGAAGAAAACCAATATTATTGTATTTTTATATTATCTGCATTGCTAGTCATTGATGTAAATTAAACCCACAGTGATACTAAATAAATGCACTGTTATTAGCTTGCATTTCCTATATTTAAGGAAAAGAAAACTAGTTAGGTTAATAGTAATGTGCTATATTCATAAAAATATACACAATGGAATTATTAACCATTGAATATTATTTATATTCATTCATTTAATGCTATAATGCATGAGAGGTGAGATGTTTTAGTGTTTGAAAGAGAAAATAATGTTTTTCACTTATTAGATAAACTATATAATACATTTTATAATGATCGATGAAACATTTGTTACAACTGGTCTCATAAAAAATAATCCTACATGATTGCACCATGATATATCAAAAATATAAAACATAATTTTGGAGACTTTTGGCTATTATAAACGGTATACTTTACTGTGGAACCAGTATTTGTCAGAGAGATGTATGTTTAAGGATGAATTCTAGGTGGAGATCGACGATTTGTTACAGAATCTCTAAACTCTGATTACTATAATCATTATAAATAAGGTAACTGTTGATCTAAGTAGTGATCCAGAAAGGTATGATGTATACTATAGTTCTGTGAAATTTTATTTGTAGATCTCGGTAGGGATAAAGGAAGAGGAAATTCAATACCCTGACGTCAATAATCCCATTTTCGATTAGATAATGAAACTATGCTATATTCCGGAGAGGCACAAGACATGCTATAATTATCTGGAAATCTCTATTGAGTTAGAAGAAGAGGAAACTCAACAATATGATCCAGGAAGCATACTTCTGTCCTTTGGAATATTATATAGAGGTCAAGCTAAATAACCTGACGTCTATGATTCCATTTTTGAGGAGGAGATGGTGGATCTAAAGCAGTAGTTTCCAAACTTGATGTTACTACGCCTTCCTTAAAAATATTTAATCATTTGGCGCCTCTCCACCACCCCTACATTTCATAAAATAGATAAAACTTTAGCAGTCATTTGGAAAATTGCTGACTGTGATTAATATTCGCGCCTCACCTTAGACTAGTCCGCGCCTCCCAGTTTGGAAATCGCTGATCTAAAGGGTGTTCTCTAGAGACATGAGATATGTTACAGTTCTGTGGTATATTATATGGAGATATCCAAAGAGTTGCAGTAAGAGAAAGCTCAACACCCTGACGACTATGATTCCATTTTTTGAGGAAGAGTTGGTGGATCTAAAATGTGTTCCCTAGACACATGAGATATGTTACAGTCATGTCGTATATTTTATGGAGATGTCCAAAGAGTTGGAGAAAGAGAAAACTCAACATCGTGACGATTATGATTCCATTTTTTGAGGAAGAGTTGGTGGATCTAAAAAGTTTTCACTGGAGACATGAGATGTGTTACAGTCCTATGGTATATTATATGGAGATCTGGAAAGAGTTGGTGGAGTAGGAAACTCAACAGCCATACGACTACGATTCCATTTTCAAGAAGAAAATGGACCTAAACGTTGTTTCCAAGATGTATGATGTATGCGACAGTCCTGTGAAATATTGTATGTAAATTTCTAAAATTTTAGAGGAAGAGGAAACTCAACACCTTAACGACTACGATTCCATTTTGGATGAAGAGTTGCTGTATCTAATCGGTATTCCAGAGAGCCATGAGGTATGCTACAGTCTTATCATATGAAGATATCGGAAGAGTTAGATAAAACTCAACACCCTGACTTTTCTCAACGCCTTATTTTCTTTTGCGCTAAAAGCACATTTAATATTAGATATAAGTCAAAAAAATAATATTAGTTAAGAGTGTATTATCAATATACTTTTACTAATTAAGAATAATGTATTGTTATGTATTGTTATGAATATAATACAATTTATAAAATTCAAATCTAAATAACTTCACTGTTATTTAAAATAAATAAATATAGATTTTTTTTTCATATTTCTTATATAACAATATAATAAACTACTGTTTAATCAACATGTTGTAGCTTCACATAGTGCTTGCACAATTTGTCCTCAACAACGTATAGAGCTGTCTGTACACATATAAGACTTGCAAACACATAATGAATTTAAAAGAAAGATCTTTTTTTGTTTCTTTAATCAAAAAGGTCTTGAGGAAATCTTTTTCACATAGGAAATGAAATATTAAATGTTTGCAGCTGATGAATTATTAATAGCTGTTAATACATTAACCTCTCGTCATCCAACCCTCGTATTAATGGGTGAATTAATGCCGACACGCCCCTTTAGATATAATTACAGATTATCAAATTTATGTTCAGCCGCAAATTAAAAGGCCAACTCTCTCTGTGAACTTCTTTTCTAATATAAAATAAAAGCATGTAAAACAAGCTTTACTGCGATCTTTTATACGATAAGAAATATTTTTTTCTATAATACGTTTTAAATAATATAGTTATAAATTTATAAAAAAAATAATTATTTTAGGTTAATTCTAATGTAAAATTTTCATTATAATTTTAAAATCGAGACATATACGTCAATTGCATCAAAATGAGTTATCTAAATAACCAGTTTCACAACAATTAATAAAATCCTTTAGTCCAAAACCAAATTAGTCCCTTTCCTCCTTAAGCTGTCCCTTAAATTATTTCCCTTTTAAAGTTCAGTATACCTCAAAATACTTATTGAAAACCTTAATTGAAACATCCTTCCTATTCCTTTTCCAACTCTTAACTTCCGGTTTAGGGTGCCTTTCTGTTTAAAAATAGGAATTTTCAATTTAATTTGTTTCAGAATTGTTTTTTTTTTAATTTATATATTTATAAACTTTTTATCTATGATTTTTCTGAATACTTTTGTTTGCGTGAATTTCACAAGCAGAAATATTGCGGTCCAATATTTTGTTTAAATGGATGATCAATGTGTTTATTAATATTTTTTATATTTCTATCTAAAATATACCATTTAAAACTAATAATTTTTCACAATTTTGCAAATTTCAGATTTAAACTGAAAAATCTATAAAATTTATGATTATAATATTGATATCGGACTTATATAAAGTACACAAGTCGTTTCTAATTTAACTTATGAAATATATTACACAGTTTGAAAAATAAAGAGAATACATTTTTATACTACATAATATTTTTCATAATAATCTCAGGATACAATTTTTCAGATATTTTGTCATCAGTTTTCTACATTCATAAAATATGAATTATATATCAATATAAAAATCGAATAACAAATCAGCAAGTCAAAATTACAAATTAACAAATGTTTGAAAAATATTATTTAAAATTTCAAACAAGTAAAGTATAGTATCTTATAGATGATAAAACTCGCCAAATAAATCAATTTCAAAATTACTTTATTCGTATCTTCATACATAATTTGGTTAAAACTACCGGGTTATAAAATGTATGTCAAATTTTTGTAATAAATAATATTGTATATACTATTCCAAGTCTATTTCTTTACATTGAAATATTTCTTCAAATCTATATTTTAAAACTTTTATATTATTGACGATTCAAGTTCAGTTTGAGTTGCTGAAGTGATAAGACGTGTGTTCGGTGCTCCGTCTTAGGTTATTCAAATTAAATTGTGATAGTCAGTATTTCTGTGTACAGTTGTGAACAATAGTGAGTGAGAACAATCAATAATAGTGCTGGTAGGGCCAACCAGAATGGAGGACGAAGGTTCTTCGGACAGCGAGGAGCGCGTTTCACCAGAACCAAGAAAAAACAGAATTAAGTATTCCAATTCAGTGGACCAAAAAAGCAAACACGCGGCAAAACGTAAACATCTTGGCCAGTGATTCCCAAAGTGGTCTATATCGACCCCCAGGGGTCTATGACAACCTGCAAGGGGTCTAACAAATTTGGGGGTCCATGAAATGAAAATGGGGGTCCACGATAATGGATCTCAACATACACTGATAGTACCTATTTACTTACATTATACTATCTTATAATATAAAGACATGTACATTATTTATAAAAGTACCTATGAAGTAAAAAAAATATTATAAATGTTTATAAAATTGTGTAAGTTGTAGGATGTAGGCATTCGCTTTGTGGTCGCAATACATTTTGAACTTGTAAAAACCTGCACATAATGATATACCATTATACCATATTATGTATATATTATATATACCATTATTAATAATTATAAAGATGCCCAAATATAAATAATAAATTTACAAAAAAACAAAATCAGGTAAGTAGGGGGTCTATCCAAAACCGAAAAACATGGCAAGGGGTCTACGACACAAAAAAGTTTGAGAACCTCTGATCTAGGCAAAGCAAGTGAGTGCGGAGAGTTGCAGTACAAGCAGCAGTAGCAACACAGAACAAAACAGAATCCATGCTGAGCTGGTGGAATATAGATTTTCTAAAAATCCTTTTGAGAATTTTCAAAGCACAAAACCGGGCTAATTAGAGCAGGACTATGTGCTGTATTTATTTTAATCGAGTATTTAAAAAATTATTGAGAATAGAAATATTTTACAGAAAACCGAAAGTATACCTAAAAAAAATATTAATTAATCGAAATTTGTATTTGTATAACAAATTTGAAGTCATTGTTGTTGGGAATAATAATAATAAAATAGTTATGTAGAATTTCATTTAAAATACATTATATTTATTAAAAACATAACAAAAATACAATACTAAAAATTTAATTCTTCAATTTACACGCTATTTCCCATCGTACACTCGTCTGAACATTTAAACTGGGCGTGGCCATATTTTCTGTTGAGGAAAAGTGTTTAATAAGTGTTTTAATGCATAAAGCGTCCTTATCCTCGACATCATCCTCGTCCATGGACTAGCGTTTAAGCGAAATATCTTCAGTTTCTTGTTTCACCTGAACTTCCTGCTTGATCTCAGCATCATCATGATAATCAACTTTGATGTTAACATTATCATCAACTTCCATCTTAGCAACAAAGAGTTGATCGCAAACATTTTCTTGCTTAATTTGTTGAATATCGTATGAAAGTTTTCTTTTTTTTCTATCTTGAACAATCCTTGCAACCTCTTTCTGTATCTCAAGAAATTCATCATAATCTTCAGTCGAGTTGTCAAAATCTTGATGGTCAATTAACTTTTTATTCTCCGGAACATATTCATTAATCTCATTTTTGATAGGAACGTCATCATCAGCAGTAGAACTAGTCAAGTATTTCACTAGCGTGTCTGTTGGAATTAAAATTGTATGTGGAGCTGCGAACAATAAATGAAATAATTAGTAACACAAATTGTATATGAAATTTGAAAAGTGACTTACCCATTTTTTCAAGATGATGTATTTTTTTGCTTATTACAAAACGAAATGTAGGAGTAGATGTGACTAGTGCAAGCACAAAACTTTGAATGTTGACTCAAACAAAAATCGAACCTTTTTATATACAAAAATGTGTAGGTATTAATTTTTATTGCATTAACCGTACTGCAATGTTTGATGTACATACGCATTTTAGATTTGTATGTAATAAGGGCAATAAAAAATGGTGCATCTACCTACCTAATAATTTCCGAAATTTTGTTGTTTTTTTTTCTCTAAAGCAAAAATTTAAAAATAATTATAATTATATTTTTTTATTAACAAATGAAACAATTTTAGATTTTATGAATTTGTAACCAATTTCATTAAATTAAATGATAAAAGTAGTAAAACAAAAGATTCTTCCTATTTCTAATTATTTTTAATTTTTTTTTTGTGTTGATTGTTAATATTTTAGTGAAATTATGAAAACAGTGAAAATTTTTAGAAAATTTTACAACTTTTTTCTTTGCTTCATAATAAATTTATAAAAGTAGCTCTGTTTATCGCACTTTCTTCATTCAAAATTTTCTTAGAGCTAAGTTATATTACCTTCTTTAATGAAAATTCTCATGAAATTCAACGAAAACTACTACTTCTTTTAATTCCAAAACAATTGTAACCAGAAAATTTGTGAAATTTTTATTACAGTTGTATAGAAGTGAAGATTTATGAATTAATTAACATTTTAATCGAAATTTTTGTTAATATAATAAATTTAAAGTCATAATTGTTGGGAATATTAATAAAAAAAAATATGTATAATTTCATTTAAAATACATTCTATTTATTTAAAACATAACAAAAATACAAATCTAACAATTTTTTTCTACAAATTACACGTTCTTTTCCATCGTCACTGCTCTTAAATCGACCTTATCCTTGACACCATCGTCATCCATGGACTTGCGTTTCATTGAAATCTGTTCAGTTTTAATATTTTCTTGATTCATCTGAACTTCCTGCTTGATCTCAGCATCATCATGATAATCAACTTTGATGTTAACATTATCATCAACTTCCATCTTGGCAACAAAGAGTTGATCGCAAACATTTTCTTGCTTAATTTGTTGAATATCGTCAGAAAGTTTTCTTTTTTTTTCTATCTTGAACAATCCTAGCAACCTCTTTCTGTATTTCAAGAAATTCATCATAATCCTCAGTCAAGTTGTCAAAATCTTGTTGGTCAATTAACTTTTTATTCTCCAGAACATATTCATTAATCTCATTTTTGATAGGAACGTCATCATCAGCAGTAGAACTAGTCAAGTATTTTAGTAGCGTGTCTGTGGGAATTGAAATTGTATGTGGAGCTACAAACAAGTAATGAAATAATTAGTAACACAATTTGTATATGAAATATGAAAAGTGACTTACCCATTTTTTCAAGATGATGTATTTTTTTTGCTTATTACAAAACGAAATGTAGGAGTAGATGTGACTAGTGCAAGCACAAAACTTTGAATGTTGACTCAAACAAAAATCGGACCTTTTTATATACAAAAAGGTGTAGTTAATACTTAGGTAATACATACGCATTTTAGATTTGTATGTAATAAGAGCAATAAAAAATGGTCGTGTCATAAAAATATACCTGCATAATATTTTTTGAAATTTTGTTATTTTTTTCTGTAATGAAAAAATTAAAAAATCATTATTATTATATTTTTTAAACAAGTAGTTTTTTCTATTAACAAATTAACCAATCCAGGAAAGCAGCGGAGCAGTATCTCCTCTCCTCAAGACTTCTGCTAATCTCGTCTACTACACGATGTACCTGCTCCACAGTACCGTGACGTTCACAGAAACCGAACTGGTGGTCATGACATGGTTTTCCAGTAGCTAGTATCGTAATCTGTGTTGACAAGACCGGAAGGTGGCCGATTGGTCTGTAGGAAGTGACAGCATCAGTTGGTTTTCCAGGTTTTGAAATGAGGATAATCTTCAACCTTCCACGGCACTGGAAAAATGCCAAGTCTTAGGATGGCATTAAAAATAAGTGTTACATTCCTCAGGCCAGCAGTTGATAGCTGCCTCAGAACCTCTAATGTAATTAAATCATAACTTGGCGATTTTTTATATTTCAATCCATAGCGTATCATCAATTCAACCTTCCTGACTTTAAATAGATTTATTGGAAGCGACATTTGGAATGGATACTCCAAGAAACGCGTTATTTTACGCTCTTCGTCATCATGCAGTTGTGATGGGAACGGTTGGAAGACCTTAACGAGGTGGTCGACAAATAATTCCGCCTTATCCCTCTTGCTCCATAGCGAATAGTCAGTTGCTTCCGTTGGTGTTAGACTCTTGAGGTAATCTTGTAGAGCTTCGTTTTTCTGTCTTTTCAATTCATACTTCAGTTCTTTTGTCGATCTGTTCAGAAGAGTTTTGTCCGACGGATCGTGAGTCCGTTGCCAGATCTTTCTTAATCTCCTTTTCTCCTTAATTAGATTGGCAACACTCGCACTTTCCAGTTGTAGCTCTGTTTTCAAACTGACATTAGATTGTAGACTTGAATCTAAATTATCTCTAAAGTGTTCCCTGTTAGTATGCTTATTAAAGAGTGATGGTGATTTAGTTCGCGTCTGGATTGACGCCATTAGAGTCAATATAATGGGAGAATGATCCGATGACAGATCTCTGAGACCAGCATCACGTCCAACTTCAGAGACTTTATAAAATTTATTACCTCCTGGGTATGTTGCACCAACCCGTTTGCATTCCAGGCTACGATTTTAAATTCATTGAGTCCATTCTTGCCATCAGTTGAATCATCATTTCATTCAATTGTTGGAATTGTTGTGAAATTATAGATAGTCGAATGTTATTGGATTGTGTTGTATTTTAGCTGCCTGAGCGTATGATATATCGGGAGTTGTTTTGTTTACGATTACTGTTGTTGGTACTGCAGGTAGTTGTTTCTGCCTGATGGTAGGGAATGTTTTTTCTTTCAGCTCCTTGTACACATTACATCCCTTGTAATTAGCTGGATGGTTACCTTGGCACAGAGCACATTTTGCTGGTATGTCAGGAGCCTTTGAACATTCGCTGATTAGGTGATTCTTACCACATTTAACGCAGCGTGGTTGCTTTGAACAGTAGTTTTTGGTGTGTCCGTAGGACTGACAATGGAGGCACTGTGGTATTGTTTTTGTTATGCGATGGGCTCTAATATTATTTTTTGGTGGAACAGGTAATTGATATTATATACCTCTTTGTTATTGGCCTGTTGCTGCAAGTTTATGAAAAACGTAGACAGCATTTTGGTCTTATCCTTTGCCCTCCTAATATTTGTGACCATATGCCCCATCTCTTCTAGTTCATTTTTGATGTCATTGACATCGTAAGAGAAGCGCATATTTCTTAGTACCACTCTGAAAAGACGGTTTGTTTTTAATTGATAGGATTTTTTACTTTTGATGTACGGCACCCACAGTCCGACCGTCACAGTTGTAACAATTTACAGTTCGATGCAATAAAGTATCAGGAAAATGAACACTAGATCTACCGGAGACTCAAAATTCAGTCGACGCGATCACAACTGAAATCTATTAACAAATGAAACAATTTTAGATTTTATGATTTTCTGATAAATGAATTAAATTTTATGAATTAAATGATAAAAGTAATAAAAGGTTTTTCCAATTTCTAATTATTTTTAATATTTGTTTTTACGTTGATTGTAAATGTTTCAATGAAATTATGTAAATATATTGAAAATTTCACAACCTTTTTCTTTGTATAATAATTTTCATTAAGATTCCAACAAATTTCAGTGGAAATTCAATAAAATAATTATTAATATTAATACCTTACAAACTTTTTTATTAGCTCTGTTTATCGCACTTTCTTCATTCAAAATTTTCTTAGAGCTAAGTTTTATTACCTTCTTTTATGAAAATTGAGTGTAACCAGAAAATTAGTGAAATTTTTTTAAAGTTATTGAAAAGAAATTATATATTTATAATTCTTGAGAATATTAATTAAAAAATATGTAGAATTTATTTAAAATACATTCTATTTATTTAAAACATAACAAAAATACAAATCTAACAATTTTCTTATACAAATTACACGCTCTTTTCCATCGTACACTGCTCGTAATTCGACCTTATCCTTGACATCATCATCGTCCGCGCACTTGCGTTTCAGTGAAATCTCTTCAGTTTTAATATTTTCTTGTTTCACCTGAACTTCCTGCATAATCTCAGCATCATCATGATAATCAAATTTGATGTTAACCCTCACCTAGATCCAAACAACAACAAATTCCATTAAACCCAGCAACTACACCCGCTAACCCAACGACACCAGGGAAATCATAAGCCCAAGCAGCGAAAAACCAAGCCGAAGCTATACCCGTACATGATGTAGAGCTATCCGAATCCAACCAATCAGAGAAGCTTTATGATATAATGATTCAACTTATGGGACGGATGGACACTATGTTCTCTCTCATCACTGAACTTGTCAAGAAGCTAAAATGATTAACCAACGCCTGAAAATAGCAGCCTGGAACGCCAACAGCTTGACACAGCATATCCTAGAGGTCATATGGTTTATAAAAACCCATAGCTTGGATGTAACTTTAGTTTCTGAAACTCGTTTCACCGATAAAAGCCATGTCATTATCCCAAATTATATGGTATATACGACGGATCATAATGATGGTACTGCACATGCATTAACGGCTCTGATAATAAGAAGCAGCATTAAGCACCCATTGCCGAACTTTCAGGAACTTGAGCACCTTGTCAAGTTCTTCGACATTCTGGGTAGTCGAAAGCTACTGAAAGCTATGCAATCGCGAAACCTCACACATCTATCCGCCGGTAAACCAACCTATTGGCCAACCGACAGGGACAAAGAACCCGACGTACTGGATATCGGTATTGTGAAGGGTTTCTCCTCTAACTACCTTTCCATAGACACGAGTTTGGAGCTTTCATCCGACCATTCGCCAATACTTATTACACTGCTTTCGGAAATTCTGAAACGGGATAGACCACCAACCCTGAGTACGAACAGAACCAACTAAGTTCAGAGGTTACCTTGAGACTGTGTTAAGACTTGGAAAATGCGGTTGAAGATTTCACCCGATCCATGCAAGCAGCTGCATGGAGCTCTACACCTTCACCACAAGAAACGTAGGCTGAGGAAGATTTGGCAAACCATCAGATGATAAAACTTGCCTGCATAGAGCCAATAAACAACTCAGGAACTTATTAGAAAGCCAGAGCAACAAGGCGCTGCACGAGTATCTTGGTGGTAGAACCACTCACTGTGGAAAGCGATCAAGCATACGAAACAACCGAAACAGAGAGAGACGTCTCTTCGACAACCGGATGGTAGCTGGGCGAGGAGCGTCTAAACTGTCGAACAGGTGCATCGTGTGGTGGATGTGATTGGCAAAAGTCTTGAGGAGAAGAAGTACGGCTCTGCCACTTTCCTCGACATCTCACATGCGTTTGACCAAGTATGGCATGGTGGATTGCTCTATAAAATTAAAAAGTGTCTCCCACATGAATATTGCGTCATATTCAAATCGTACTTGACTGGTAGGCACTTCCAGGTCAAGCACAAGGACGAAGTAACCTCGCTACGCCCAAGCTTTGGTGTCCCGCATTGAAGTGTTTCTGGACCCTTAATCTATTTGATCTTTACGGATGATCTACCAACTCCTCAGAACGCCACTATAGCCACATTTGTTGTTCTAGCATCCCACCAAAACCGAACTACGGCCTCAGAGATACTCCAAAGAAGTCTGAATAGCATCGAACATTGGTTCAGAAAGTGGAGAATCAGGGCTAATGAAACTAAGTCGGTGCACGTAACGTACACAATGCGTCGACAAACTTGTCCACCCGTTACACTGAATGGCAGTGACCTACCACAAGCTGATGATGCTAAGTATATTGACATGCATCTGGATCGTCGACTCACCTGGAAGAAACACATCATGATAAAAAGAAAACAGGTGGGACAGTAAAACAATTGCATTGGCTGATGGGTAGGTACTCATCCATCTCAGCTCAAAATAAGGTTCTAATATACAAGACAATTATTAAACCAATATGGACTTACGGATTACAACTGTGGGGATCTGCTTGTAATACATATATTGACATCATACAGCGGTTCCAGTCAAAAACGCTCAGAGCAATTGCCAATGCTCCCAGGTTCTCTACTAACGAGTACATACATCAATACACTGGAGTCCGATTTGTGAAGGATGAGATAACGGAACTCAGCAGCAAATACCAACATCGGCTTTTACACACTGAATCTCATTAAAAAAGATCGAAAGGATTTAAACCACAGGACCTCTCTAATCGTTTTTAAAGTTAGTGTTAGTGATGTCTAAATTGACAACACGACTTGTTTGGTCGCTGGATCAATCTCTAATATATATTTTAATTTTTCTCATTATTAAGCCCAAAACTAGAGCATGTTATCTGTTTTTCTTTTTTTTATACTTGTAAATACATTGCTTTGTAAAATAATAATAAAAAAAAATGACGATTCATTGGACCTTTAAACTTATGTTTTAAAAGTTTTATGCTACGAAAGATTCATTGTTCTTCCTTGATATATTAATATTAATTATCATGCCTCCAATGATTTAATAGCTCAGCCATAAAACTCTAATTCAATACACAACTTTTATTACAGCTACATGATCGGAATTCACTATATCCCATTTAAAACTACTAAGCTCAGAACAAACTGAAATGCCGCATGTTTATTTCATTATTTCTCGTACTACAGCTGTTGTCTTGCGGTTGGGATTGGGCAGAAAATATTGTATTGATTTGCACTGCATGTTGTACCTGTTCTAAACCTATAAGTAATGTAATTTGCTCTTGCAAAATGCAGTCCACGATAGTCCCTATAACAGCAAAACACGCTTTCAATACCATTGCAGCCGTAAATCCCTCGGATTATTATTCAATATTCTTTTTACACATTGTTCAACCGAGATTTAATAACCGAGTTCCCTTTCATATCTATATATACATGCTACACTCTTTGAGTATAAGCCATCTTTTTATATCCACTCATCTCCAGATATCGCATTTCATTTTTAAAATCATATAACTCGCGTGTGTTATATATTTATATAACAAAACATATACACACACAAAATACAAGTTCATCTGCTATTTCCATCTGAGGCATTAGATATTCTCTTTTATTATCTGTATTTTATGTGGATTATAAATGAGGAGAAGTGATCAGAACCAAAACGTTAAGCACGATCCGTACGTGTTTTTATTTTTGATATTAAATATTTTACATGTTAAGGCCATGAACGTACATAATAAAAATCAATATCATGTTTATATTCTTCGAATACATATTTATTACTTGTGGAAATTAATGTCAAGTGAATATATGGCAATATTGAATTAACGTGATAATTTGTGTGTTTGATGTACATCATATAGCTACAATTAAATATATTCAATGTCTATTTTATATGTGTGGATATTGAAAATGTCATCCATTCCACCGAACTGTTGTAAATTCCTAACATTAAACTAAAATGAATTTAATTATATATTATATTTCAATTATTTTTATGTAGGAGAAATTTCACTACAAATATAATTATAAATTAATAGAGTGTATGTAAAGGAAATCATCATTCCAAAAAAAAACTATAAAATTTATAATTAATAGTCCATCTATACATTAGCAAATATTTTAAATCATACTCTTTCGATTTTTAGTTTGATGGCGTCCTCTTTGAGAGGTCGTCTTGTTAGAGATGACATCTTGGTGTAGTGGCAGTATTCCTGTGATACAACGATAAGGGGAAGACACCGGTAAACTTTATTAAAAACCATAATTAAGCTGATAACACGCATAACGCAAAATAACAAAAACTTATTTTTCGTTAAAAACCGGGCTCGATCGTCGACGCTGTCAGTTACCACTTCTTGTAAGGAGTAAACCTTCTCAAAAATCTGAAACCCAAAGTGTTATCTTGGGGTAACCTCCGGTTGTAAATATTACCTTGCTGTGGTAAGCCGGCTCTGCTGCAGTTGACATCTTTTCCGAGCCTACTCGTGGGATTCAAATGAATAACCTAAAGAAAAAAACAAGTGAGGTTCCCACCTCCAAAAAAACGGGAAAAATTAAACACTAAATTTTAGCAAAGGAGTAATATACTGCCCGATTTATTCAATTGTACGGAAAAGGAAATACTAGAGGAGATGAAAGGAAAGAACGTTACAGAGGTGCGAAAAATCAAACAGAAGAGGGATGGCGAATTGAAGGACGCTCCTTCTCTCATCATTACTTTCAAAACTCCGAAGATACCCAAAAACCTTAAAGCTGCATTCTATAACTTAGAGGTACGGCATACGGGCTTGGTATGCCCCTTGAGGTATTTCAGATGCCAACAGTTTGGACACAGTGCAGTGAGATGTACGAGCAAAAAACAAATGTATTTACGGTAAACCTCCGCACAAAGGCAAGCCCTGTGAAGAGATATTCAAATGTGTTAACGAAGACGTGATGGTGACTCTCCCCTTATATCTGGGGGAGAAGGATAAACCCCAAAAAGTTCGGGTGTCCTCCACCAATCAAACGTAGTATACATTGTGAATAGAACTATCTACTTACCTACGGATTTTATCAGATTTTATTCATCTTATCATTTATATATTATGTAATTAACATTATTAATATATTAATTTTTTAACTAATTTAACTCATTTCATTTTATATTTTAACTTTCATCTGTTTTTAATTTTATCTAATCTATCGCTTGACGAGTCTAGTGCAATCTTGCTGAACTCGACTCTACCGACTCATTTCAACGCAGCCAACGGCTCTTTCTCGTCCATAGACTTAACATTCTGTTCCCCAACGCTGACTCTGGGTCTTAGGTTGCGTCCTCTTGACTCACTATACGGAAATGATCACTATCCTATTTTAATAACCACAGACTTTGCTAGAACTCCACGATTGGTTCATGGACGTTGGCGCCTCGGGTCAGCGAACTGGGAGGGTTTCTGTGATGATTTAGTTTTTCGTGACCAATCAGATAATGATCTGATTGATCACATAATAGTAAAAGACTTCATAGACAGTATTACACGATCTGCTGAAATTAATATCTCCAGAACAAAAAGCCGATCGCTTAGAAGGTCGGTGCCTAGGTGGAATGAACACGTTAGAGAGGCAATCAGTTTGAAGAAGAAAGCACTGAATAAATTCAAGAAATATCCTACACATAAAAACCTCCCTCATTTCAGAATACTAAGAGCATCCGTACGCAGAACAATCCTGCTAAGTAAAAAAAATCGTGGGAGAATTATGTGTCCACCATGACCCCGTCGCTGCCTGAGGTATGGCGGAGGGTGGGAGCTATCTCAGGAAAGTCACGATCAGCTGCGACTCCTATAATTACCCACAACGGTCACATGTACTCTGATCCAGTGGAAGTGGCTGAAGTACTTGCAAAGCAGTTCTCGTCCAGCAGCAGTTATGCCAATTACGATCTAGATTTCCTGTCCAGAAAAGCAATGTTTGAGGTTGCCCTCGACTTCGTAGACGTTGAGAACCAACAATACAATTGGCCTTTCTCTGCGGTGGAGTTATCTGCTGCTATTAAATCATCCAGGAGCAACGCACCGGATATGGACAATGTGCCAACTGATCTGATCAGGAGACTCCCTCCGCGTGGAATGGCAAGACTGCTGGAAATATACAACCTCATTTGGATGAAAGGAATCTACACCGAGACGTGGAGAGAGGCCATAGTTGTACCTGTGTTGAAGTCTGGAAAGGAATCGAGTCTCTCATCCAGTTACCATCCAATCTCCTTAACAAGGTGCCTCAGCAAAATATTGGAGAGGATGGTTAGCGATCGACTTATATGGCTCATGGAGACCCGTATATTAATTGCAGAGCACCAGGCAGGGTTTAGGAGAGGGCACTCGACGGTCGACCACCTGGTTCGTCTCGAGAATGCAGTTCAGGACGCTTTCCTGTCAAAGAAGCATATGGTCGCTGTTTTCTTCGACATAGAAAATGCTTTTGATATGACCTAGAGTTATCTGATCATAAGAAAGTTGCACGAGTGGGGTTTCAGAGGCAATTTACCCACGTTCATAGAATTATTTCTATCATGGCGATTCTTCAGGGTCCGTGTCGGATAGTCTTTCTCTGAGCTGCACACACTGCAAAATGGTATTCCGCACGGTTCGACGTTGAGCGTTGCGTTATTCGCAATAGCCGTCAATGATCTAGCGGAATCATTGGGTCCAACGATTGATTGCCGCCTGTATGTCGACAATCTTGCAATCTACACAGCAGGAGATACCATCCCTTCTATAACAAGAAGGTTGCAAGAAGCGATTACCATCGTCGAGGAGGAAACTGGAGAGAGAGATTTTCGATTCTTTGAGGCAAAGGCATCCTGTATGCACTTTTGCCGTCTCAGAAAGCCTCATACGGATCCCGTACTATTTTTCAGGGGATCGCCTATAAAATGCGTAGATCACATAAAATTCCTGGGCATGACACTCGACAAGACTATAAACTTCCGATTACACATTTCCCAGCTAGTAACAAGATGTAAGCAGTCGCTCAATGTACTGAAATGCATGGCACATATACAGTGGGGTGCGAACTCTGACGTGCTTCTGTCGCTATACCGGGCCCTGGTTCTATCCAGGATAGACTATGGATGAGATTATTGATTTTAATATGTTACTTTTACTTATTTAACTTATATTTATTTTAACTTACTTGTTGCTTTATTTTGTATGAGTCCTTTGTGATTGTAATAGAGGACCTAAGCTGTCGATGCCTCATAAACAAATAAAAAAAGTACCGATAAAAAACAGGTTTTTCTCTAAGTAATAGAATATCGATGTTTATTTTTTTTACGTAATATGTAATAACGCTTATTTTTAAATTCATTTCTTTTTAGTGTATATCAAATAATAAAAGATACTGTCAGGATTTTTAGTGTCGAGATTTTAACACTCTCGGGATTTTGATCTGAACCAATAAAATATTATATAATATTATAAAATTAATTCTTTCGCAAATTCAATCACTAATAAATATATTGTATATAAATTAAACTGCAATAACCAAAACAAAACTTTGCACACAAAAGTAACAATTCTAAATACGAAAACATGAATATTCATATTAAAACATGTAGAACACTCATATATATAATTTATAATCAAGACGTTATAAATGGCCTTCATTAATTATTGAAATTAATTATTTAAGATGCTTTTAGTATTTAAGCAATTATGAAAGTGGAGCAGATTTGTATTTGGTGGGTGTCAAAATTTAGTATGCATAGCTACTTGCAGAACAATTATTCAAATTATACAGCTATTATACGAAGCTCAAACGCCATATTATTATTCAGAAAGCCTAAGCATAGAGAATGTATGCAGTTTTAACGTATTATTCAGTATAGTGGAAGATCGATTTTGCTATATATTTTTTTTATTCTTACGAAGGAGATGAATTGAAGTTTTTTTTAAGGAGACGCTCTAGTACCTTATCTGTTGCAGGCTAATCCTATTTCATTTTTCTCAATGTAGACGAGGCCCACTAAAAAAAATCTACCTAAATCGTCTGGAGATGTTTTCCATTAATATTCATTACAACCCGAGGATATATTCTTTTTATTGCTATCAAACGTGTGTTTCATTTCAACTTAACAGTTTCTTCTTTTTGTTTCATTTTATTAGAATTTATATAATTATAATATCTATACAGTAACCTCGTTTTGCGCTTCCTCGATTAACACTGATTCGATATAATGTTGTCCACTTTAAGCTGTAAATTTGCTGATTCAATTTCAATTCAAAAATTATTTATTCAATGTAGATACATATAAGGTGTTATTATTAAGGGGGGGCGTACATGTGAGCTAATTTGCTGATTATATTATTACATATATAGTGTGACTTAATTTAAGGTTGTTTTATTTAGAGCTTGAAGCTTAGAAAGCAGTAGGTATTATATAATTATAATTTCACATTGAGTTAAAGAAAATGTAATAAAATAAACAATAGTTTTATTACATTTTCTTTAATAATAATAATAATCTTTATTAGTCACAATTGTAACCAAAGGGCTATCGACCTAAGTCTTTCAGCCCAGAGATTGAAATGAAACAAATAATATATTCTAAAGCATCATTCGGCTGAAGAATGCCAAATCCGTCCGGACACGGACTATTCATCCTTCATGATGAAAGACTCGGCCGTTCCCTAATTCATATCTGTAGGAGACTCCCGTGTGTCTCAACATTGAAGTTCTCTATGAATCGTTTTCTCAAGCGCTGCAGCAACTCGTCGGCGAGTTTAATTAGTTGATATAAGTGTTAATAATGTAGTCATGTATTGTTATTGGCCTGTGGATTCTGTTGTTCTGAAGATCTTTAGGTAGGTCACACGTATTTTAAGTGGCCTTACTTTGATGGTATACCCGGTATGGGTTTTGTTTGCCTTTTCGGACATTTGGAAGACCATGCCGCATGATCGCCCTGGATACGATTCTCTTGCAGAACTTGTGTTCCACCCCATACGACTTGAGATGGCCTCCGAAGGTCAAGATGATAAATCGGTGCCCTCTTATTCCCGCTCCATGGTCACCAGTATGAACTGCAATTACACAGGACACAATTTCAAACGAAGCGATCTCAAGCTGCTATCAAACACGTCTGTACTGCTCCGTATCCTGAGCCAAACTGCCATTTTCTTTACTATATTACAATTTAAATAAAGTTAAATATATTTAAAACATATACTGAACAGAAATATTTTCTAATCACAAAATTTACTTTTTTGAAGCTGAAGAATACATAACCAGAATAACTCGACATTGTATACTTATGAATTTATATTTTTATAACTAGTTCAAAAATTTATAAGTAAATATCTTAAATAATCTGAATATGTTTTTAAAAAATAACAAATGTATATTCATAATCAAATAATTACAATTATTAACTATGAATATGTGTATAAACAAGATCAATAATTTAATTATATAATTGCAAAGATAATTAACAAAAAATATTATATATAAAAATATATTCATTTGTAATAATCATTAGATCGTATTGTCCGAATGCTTGACACAATCGAATAAATAAAAACATACAAAAAAAGCACAAATGAGTCTTGACTATATAAAGCATAAAAATATTTTTACACTTTTTCAGAATTTAATTTAATTTGCTCAATTTGAAATTTAGTTTGTCATATTTATATGTTTTTTTTTGTATTTTAATATTTAAAGAAGTTGTTATAATTTGTAATACTATTTATATGTTGAAAATTATCTACTTTGCAAAAAGAAGCGTTGTGTTCTTTAAAATAAACTTGACGTGGTAGAAATAAAAAATATAGGAAGGAATAAGGACAGGGACTGAAGTAAATGTTCTAACGCTTTGTTATTTAAATTTCAATTTATTCAAGCAGCTTGATGCAACGTGAGGAGTATTCTGAACGGCTTATATAATTAATGTAATTAATAGGATACTCGAGTCAGGATCCATGTTAAATTATAATTACGATCTATACTTAAACAATTATTGGATTAATTAACATTAAAGTTTTATGCGGCAACAACATTCCCGGCAGCCAGACGTGGCACACTAAGGTTTAATAATGGATGAGAATACGCACATCTACCCACCTATCTGTCGATTTACCGAAATAATACAATGTTTAATAATGCAGACAAAGTGCCATTCGTGCAATTGGGCATAAATATCTGTAAATCCATCATTGAAGTATGTATAGACTCAAGATTGATAATTTTCAAACTAAATCTAAAATTTTTCTTCAACTTTTCTCCCTATATCTTATACTTACATTTAGATCATGTAACGACATGCAATTATAGCATTATTAACGAAAAATAACTAAATATTTCAATTTGACCTAGACTGATGATCGGGTAATGTGTAGATTAAATATGTAATAATGAAATATCCATGTATAAATTCAAACATATTTAAAAGTTTACTAAGTTAGCCTTCCGACTATTTCAATAGTAAATTTGATTGTGAAACTTCTAATATTTATTTAATGACTGTATCAAACTTCTATTAAATATGTACTAGCAGTAAAAATATAAAACACAAATTTGGTATTTGCATATAATAAAAATTAGTTGATAAATTATACAACAAACAAATTTAACCTAGTTTCAAATCTTATAAATTGAGGATGAGTAATTCATGAGGATGAGAAAAGAAGTAATTTGATCATTGAACTTTCAGTTATAATAATAGATAACATTTTATTATTGATTTTGTTCAAAATCAATATACGAAACTACATCCATTATTCATATCTTAAAATATGCAGCGATTCTGAGATAATTTATTCAGTTTCCTCTACTTGATATTTTCATTATTGATTGATTTGAAACTAAATTTTAAGTCATGTTTATGCTATATCTTTGGAAAATCTACTGGTATTTTTCATTTTTACAAATATAAATACAATACTTCAAAATCACAGTTTCATTACATGAAGACCAAAACAATTTGCAATATTTACACAATTTTCACACAAAGTTTTGTATAAATTAGAATTATTATAAACTTAAAAAAACATTTAACATCTCAAAAACAATTGATTTACATTACTAACTAGGCAACAAGGATGACAGGGAGAACTTTTAAATTTATTATCTACGTTATAATCCAACGTAGATAATAAACTATACTAAACTAAACTATTTCATAAACATACGAAGATTTTTTTCATCTGCTTAATTGAATTTATATTCTGAAATTTATTGTTTTTATTCCATTTCAAATTTTCTTATGTGAGAACTGCTTTAGAATATTGAAAACGTTCCATTCCACGTTTGGCATTCATTCGATTGTTTAATTTCTTTAAAAATTTGTACACGAAAAACAAAATTTAAAAAATAATTATTTCCGATTTAATATTGCGAGCTATGGGTGTAGTATTTTTTTTATGATTTCCTGGGAATTTTGTTATGTTTTCCGGGAGAAATATAAATCGTAATTCCGGTGAATCTACTTCTAATTATAATATACAATATTTAATATAAAACGTTATACAGTGGAACCTCGCTTAACGAGCACCTAGAATAACCAGCATTTCGCTTAACGAGCAAAATAAATTGTAAGAAAAATGACTCGCTTAACGAGCGATGTTTCGCATAACGAGTGACGCAGAAAAAATAAGTCCCCGATTTCGCGTCTGCTACATTATTTGCAAAATTTGTTTACACAAATTATGTGCATTTTCGGTGTTTGCTATGAAAGCAAAAGAAAAAATATTGCGTCCAATCATTATATTAGTACAAAAACATATTTGAGAACATCATTTATGAGAAAGCGAAAGTGAGTTTTGCCGACATCTTAAGAATACGCCAGGACCATGAACGGCCAAAGAAGAAGTATTGAAAAAGCGTGTGAAGAAGCTTTGTACGAGTATTGTTGGTTGTGACGTTGATGTAGTTATTGAGACTGTAGTCAATGAGATTGTGTCTTTGGCCAAGATCATGAGGCTAGAGGTAGATAACAACGATATCGATGAGCGTGTGCAAGAGCACAGCCAAGAACTTACCACAGAAGAACTTATGGAGTTGCAATCTGATATTTGTGTGTCGTATTTTTATGAAATTTTGAAGCGTCGAAAGAAACAAATGAATCTAGTTAGCTTTCTAGTTAAAAAGAATTAGGTATGTATCATAAATAATAAATTAATTATTTTCTGATAATCGAATTTGTATTCCAGATTGGTTCATTTCGAGAAAGAAGAAAATATGAAGATGAAGCGAAAATCTCCTTAAAAATGTTTATATAATTTTTTGTTAATAAACGTTGATTTTTTTTTCAGTTTTTTTTCCTTCAGCATGGAACGGATTAATGGAATTTACATTGGTTTATATGGGAAAACGTATTTCATTATACGAGTAATTCACTATACGAGCAAAAATCCGGAAATTTTGGAACGGATTATACTCGTTAAGCGAGGTTCCACTTTATATACCTTACACCCTTCTTATAAATTTATTGCAAAGAAAGCATAAGAAATATTTTATATTATTTTGGTTAAGAACAGTTGACTTTTGATTTATTTTTTTATTATTGCGTTGAGTTTTTATTTTGTAATTTGTTGTCGCAATATAATCATATTTATTGCGACAACAAATTACAATTACAAATTGTTTTGGTTAATTATATCTGTAGATCAGTGCTTGTCCAACTTTTTGATCAACGAACCACCTTTGCACATAAGGAGAATAGTTATGTCCACTTTGAGAATCACTTCTGTAGACTATGTTACAACTTAAAAACAACTGATCTCTGAGATTCATTTTTATTTATTTGTAAAATAACAATTATTGATGTAATAAAATGAAATCGATGTTACATATAGATAAATAGGGAGAATCAAATGGTATTGATTTTAACCATTGTACCGTTCTTGAATAGTAATTGACTATACAAACGTGCACTAAACATGTATATGTATGTTTGTACACGTATATGGACATATTCATCCATACAAGCTCGAATTTGCATGTGTGTGTCTGTGTGTCTAGTACGTCTGGATGCGGATGAGTGCTGAAAAGCAGGTAAAAATAATATATACTCGTTAACAAGTTTTCAGGACGGCCAACGGTGTGCTATTTTTGTGCGACAGGGAAGGCACACAATAAAAATTGCTGTGCAGCAGCAGCAGGAAAGCATGTATAGCGTGGTAGAGCGAGTGACGCCATCCGTTATAGCGACAACGGATGCAGCATTGGGCTGAGAGCAGAACCGGCGTATCCAATTACCGGTCGGCTATTGTTTAATGTGTGATTGGATCTATTGGGACACAGCACTCTTTCGCTAATTGGAAAGGAGCAGATAATAGCTGCGTCTGCGGTGCATCCACCTGATATCTCCACACAGACCGCATTCAACAACTTATGCAAATCGTTCCCTATTTTTATCTTCACCATCGTTCACCCTCGTAACCACTGTACTACTAGCTCCACACTCCTTCCTCGTCGACCTTTCTCTCCTCACCAGTAGTTCAGCACTATACTGAGACCCCTTTTACGAAATAAATTAATTGAAAATTCGCTCGAATCACACACTCGCGTAGAAATGAAAAAAGGGGGACCGCTTTGAATCTTTTTTTTAATCAGTCAATTACAAAGAAATCCTTTCAATTCTAATTACCAGAACTTTGTTTTGTTAACGCCCTTTCAGGTCGATGTCAAGAAATGAAAAATATGAATGTAGATACGTTACTAATTTATTTTTAATTAGTTTCCTCGGAACTGAGAATTTAATAACATATGTCTTCTACATATTAATAGAAAGAAAAACGTCTTGATTGTATCAATTATGATAGTTTTATAATTCAATATTTAAAGTATCTTGTTCGTTCAGCTCATAACAAAAATATTTATTGCAATATTGCTTGAAATAACTACATATAATTCTTTTTTATATAGAATTATTATCAATTCCTTATTTTCAACTTATTTACGTAAAATATTCCATTTTTGTCCTTGTTTTATGTGTCTTAACTTTGTGAACTAAAAAATAATTTAAAAACTAATAACCAAATTAATTAAAAAAAAACACATACAAATATATGTAAGTACAAATTTCTTTTTTGTCAACCCAATAGATTAAAATGATTTAAATTCAGTACAATTTGTGGTTTTTCAATACAATTCTTCATTTACTTAAGACAAGAATGCATTTAGAATAAAGCAATTATAGTTGAATTATTTATAAACAAAAAATACTTTTTTTACATAAAATTTAAATAAAAATATAAGGATAATTATAATTATTACAAAAGATTAATATTTTATGCAGAAAACTAGACTCACCTTTTATAAGAGTATTATCGCATTATATGAAAAAATAAACTTTCTGAGTTATGTATTTATTATTCAAGTGAAACGAGACTTTAATGGAACTCTTAGCTTTGTTAATTGATATATAAACCGATTTTAATCTATATAGCCAGTCTCCTATATTTCCATTAGATCATTAAAATAATCTTCATCATTATATGTAGATTATAAAAACAAGTTAAATTTAAATTACGACTATGTCATTTAATTATACTTTTTATTATTTCCAGTAATTTCACGCAGGTAATAGTTTATTTAGTATTTTATTTTCTTTTTTATTCATTAGGAAAAATTCTAAATGATATGGTTCTTAAGATCAAATTAAAATATATTGTGAATGCGCCAGGTGGTTCATTAATAAGCGGCAATCGAAATTCCGACAGTTAAACTCCCGACATTCGAAATGCCTACAATCAAATTCCCGACAGTTTCTTTTATTATTTGATATAGACTTAATCATAATGAACCTTGACAATAAGACATAATCTAAAATACAATTTGATTATTAATTCATAATTAAAATATATATAATATGTGCAAACCTTTATCATAATATTAATGAAATAAACATTTTTTTTTGGTTATAAAATTTGGAAATCTATACTTAACTGAAATAATTGTATGTATAAATTATGTTTTATATTCTAGGTCAGTATAATATCGATTAAAATATTCCCGAGGAGATACATTATGATTCAGTGCACGAGAAGAAATCTCAAGCTTTAATTCATGCAAATACCAGCCTCATTCGCTCTGTGGAAAATTTAAAAAAGAACCAATACATTCAGAATACTCAATCCCTCTTAATACTGGCAGCAAATTTAAAATAATAGTTCACAACGCAAATACGGGTTTCGGGCCGCACACAAAGAATTACAATACAAATTCATGGATGTATATGTATACACTCACACCTACAAATGTAACACACGTAAAACGGCCGCACACCTTGCACGGATTCAAATGGATAAACATAATTCACATTTAACGTGCTTTCCACGGTCTCATACTTTTCTAATTGGCTTTTGCTTCATATATCACCGAAATATACGATCAGCATTATTTCCTACGTCTTTAATCAGAAAATTTGCAAAAAGGAGAAAAAGCTCACAGAAAAAAGTTACATGAAACTTAGATTAAAATACTAATAAGTTTCATTGCAATAGTAAAAAAATAACATTTTAATTCACAACATTTATAATAATAAAACAAAAAAGATTAAATTTTGCAAAGGGCTGACCATCTGCCCATTAAAGCTTTGATTAACATTCTTTATTATAATACACCTAAATAGTATTAATATTTTAGAACTTATTTATTTTTGGTCCATAAAAAATAATAAATAAATGCAGTAAGACCTTACATACTGCATCTTGGATCAATCAGGTTTGAAAATATCCAAACAAACAAAATGTTAATTGATTAATTTCCTATATACAATCAGTTGTATTTTGTGCAGTTTATTTCTATTTTATTTAGTCCCTCGATTACTCAAATTTCAAACAGTCCGACATATTGGTGAAACCGATTAACCGCACCATGCGAGGTATTCCTGTATATATTTAGGCGGAATGACTTACAGCTAATAAGCAATTAAAATTATTCATATGTTTATCATTTGTAATTACGATTGTTAAAATAAATGTTATTATTGTCTTTCTTTAAAATACTTCGTATTTTCAATTAATGCATTTACTGTTCAAGCAATGTAATTAAAATGAAACAATTTCATTAGTTACCATTTATGTACAGCATTAATTATTAATTTAAAGCAAAATAATAACAGATCAATAAAATAAACAATTTATTAAAAACAATAATTCAAATATGGAAAAGTCACGTTCGCATGTTCATAATTTACATCAATTATTAATAACCAATTAAATATATACACATTCCTACATTATTAATTTAAATTAATTAATAAATGTAAATTAAAATACAAACCAAGTAATGCCATATATTTTTTTAATAATTGTATAAAAATGTTATAATAAATTGTATTAATGTTCAAACATTTCTTTATAAATTTGTATTTTTAGTACTAATATATTAATTATAATGTTTTTTTAGTTATAGTAAATAAAATATTTACAAAAAACAACTTTCAGAGAAAGGAACAGTAACATACGATATAAACAAAAATGATTAAGGTAGAACAAAAAAAAATTAAATAACAGAAGATTTGAAATATCAACAGAAAAAAAAATAACATGGAAAAATTACTCTTAAAATATTCTAGTATTATCATTAAATTGTATACAAATGTTAGAAATCATATTTTTACTAATTATATATATATTTTTTTGATTGATCTCTTTTGAATGCAAATTAATGCAGTCAATAAAATACAAACATTTATAGAGAAAATTATGAAAGGAACTAACTCTTACATGCACGCAGATCAAATTAAAGAAACATATTTTTTTCTACAGTATTCCTTGAAGGTTCACAAGATATTGATTTTGTCACTTATATGTTATTATTAATAATTAATAAACCACCAACATCAATATATAATACTAAACTAAATAAAAAATACTAACTAAATAATACATTTTACTTTATATAATTGAACTAGATCAGAGGTCGCTGATAAAAACAAGATATTTAGAAATATGAACTGATACACTTACTTGTTTTAACATTGTCTTTCTACGTGCTACTTATACAAAGAAGCAAGGCAAAACTTGCAAATAAGAAGAATCAGAATACAATAGAAAAATTGCAAATATATTCCAATTACTTTGCGAATTACCGGTTGGCAAGCGCTGAACTAGATGATAACTTTATATAAGATGATTACTTCCTAGTAGGTTTTATAAGTAATAAGTGTAGTTATATACTATATTAACCCACGTGTATAGGAAAAACTTTGGTAATAAAACTTACGATTATTATTATATAAATTAATAAAGCAGTATTAAATATATAAATAACATTACTAGAAAATAGCTAGAATTAATGTGATTCATATTAAGATGATCTTGTAGCTATGAAAACTTATAAAAAATCTATGTACAGTAAGACCTCGTTTAGCGCTTTCTCGATTAACGCTAATTCGATATAACGCGGTCTATTATATGTTAATGTGACTTCGTTAATCTTTGTTTTGTGTAGCTTACTCGTATTTTGAGTAAAATTATGTTCAGTTCATACACACATGAAGAAGTGTTTCATAATTGATGTAATAGAAATAAAAGTAATCTAAAAAATAACATGTCAGGACAACATACAAAAAAAATATATTTTGTGAGCTTGTATTTTTTTTAGGGAAGAATGCATTTCCATTGTTTAATAGCCATTTATCTTGTCATGGATTGCGTGTAAATGCATGCAGTGCGTGAACCTGTTTGTGTGTTTGCTCGTTAAGGTTTCTTCTCCCCAGACGACATAAAAGTATCCGAAAAGGTGGACATTTCATTTTCACAAAGACCCTGGCTTGCGTGAGGTTATTATATGGGAGGGTGACGAATCCACACGAGACGTACACATATACGCGGACACACACGCACGCACATATGCACACAAAGATTATCCGGTGTTCATGGGATTGACCCAAGCCACCACCAAGAAAATGTAAAAAAAAGATGAAGAGTCTGTCATATAAAACATCAAAGAGGAACAAATAAAAATACATTGGGATGGACTGCATTCACTATATATTCATTTTTTTCTATTTGATTATAGTATCTTTGGTAAAATTAACAGCATTCAAAAATTTATGAAATTTATTTTATAAAAAAATATATTGGGTTGGTGCATAATTATCAGGCGTATTTTAAGTAAAATTATGCTTAGTTCATACACACATGAAGAAGTGTTTCATAATGGATGTGATAGAAACAAAGAGACCAACATGGGCGACGCAAAACGTCTAATCAAGAAGGGTGATAATTAAGAATTCAAGACGTGAAGGAAGATTTTTTAAATTATTAAATTAAAATTAGTGAATCAAACTCATAGCCATTTTGAGAAGTTTATTTAGTATGTGTTTTTTTTTGTATTTGCTTATCAGAACTATAAAAATTTATCTTTATATCAGTTTGCATTTTCATTTCGCTTGACATTAAGATTAAAATACACACCACGATTTAATCTCGCTTTATTCAAGATAACTTTGAAAATCTTTCTATAGAAGAGTTTATTTTCATTTTGATATACGTTTATTCTAATTTAAATATAATTATGGAGATGCGAAGACTTTCGAAGGACGAATGCTCGTATGAATTGAGAGTCCGCGATGGATATAAGAGTTTTTAAATATTTAACTTATAACGAGTTAAGGAGTAAATTTGTGCCTCTTCTATTGCAGGAAAAAGATGATGTACTAAATCATATAACGGCAGTTGATTTTGACTGAAACAAGGAGGTTACAATTTCTAAACAAAAAAATGATTTGTTGATGGGTTTGGTCGATAGTTTTATTGGCTTGGTTCAATCTTTTCAGAGTGGATTGAAACTAAGTTGGTTCATTTAAATGGCCGAGTGGCAAGGTTTTCCAAGGAATTGAAATCAAAGGCAAATGAGTATAAAATAAGACTGGATGATTTGAACGAGGCGATGTGAATTAAATGTGAGAAATTTGAAAATAATATAGGAAAGTCTCTTACTCATCCAATAGTTATAAGACGGTTGAGGTCTCCAGTAGAGAAGATTTTTATATATTTCTGCGAGCAAACAAAACAGTGAAAGAATAGGGTTAAGAAGCCCGGTAGAGAAGAAGGAAACATAAGTTGGAGTTCTTCCTCTCGAAAACAGGAAGTGGCGCCTAGAATCTTCCCACATCAAAAAATCACGCCCAGCCAGTTGAATAAGGAGAATAAGTTACTAACTTTATCTTCATTGCTCGATTCCTACACATTTTTCTTGAGTTTACACATATTTTCATTCAGAAAGTTCAGTTAAAAATAATATATTACCATAAGATTAGATATGAATCTTTGGTAATTAGTATATAGCGATATATATCTTACTCTGAAACTGAAATGTTCACAATGTATAAATAGTTATTAAGTTATATAGCCTCAACTACCGCTATGAACACCTAAATGCAATTAAAATGTTACATTATTATGATTTATTTTGTCTATATTCTGTATGAAAATATTATTTCCTGAACAAAAAGTCTGCGATCAATACAAAATTTAGTTTACTTACTATATATTTAACTTTTCTCATTTCTGTCTATTTGCGGGAAAAGTAATATTAAATTACCGTTTCCCGTTATTATAATAATTCATAATAATTGCTAAGGGATATTGATATTTGTAAATTTCTGTCTCATTTAATTATATTTTATTAGATTTAAATATAATGTATTAACAGCATATGTTATTTCTTTAAAATAATTTCAGTTAAAATAAATAGATAGAAATCACAATGATACTCAAATGACTGTTACCACGGTAAAAATAAAACATGATTTGGACTAGGAAATAATGGATTGGGATTTCGCATAAGATCGTAATTTATGGCCGACCACTATCGTCGTCCTCATAGTCCTAAATATGGACGTGAGCGGAATACCATTCTTATTAATATTATGAAAATTTGTGCTGATATAGAAATTAAAAATTTCCATATTCCATAATCCAATAATGGTTTTTATTGTTTCCGCGATTCCCGAGCCAATATATAATATCGTCTGGTTCGATAGAAAAGTGCAAAAGAAATGAGCAGGTGCAGAGTAAGATGTGAATTAAACTGAACGTGAGATTGAATAAAAATTGCAACTCGCACTTTCTTTTCCACCGCTCGAAATGCTTCTCGATTCCAACTAATTTTATTATATTCCAAATCCGAACACTTACTTTTATTCTTATACAGAACTGAAACCTACGCAGATTTAAGTTAAGATTTATTCTTCATCATATCAATGCGATTATGATTTGAGAAACTTTATTTTTTTTGTTTTAGAATACTTTCTTAACGTATAGAATTTATATTTTAATTGATATATGCTAAGCAAATGTATATTAATCGAACATTCTTCATTTACGATTTACACTTGTTTTTGTGTTCGCACTCGATATGAACATCGAGTACGTACGTCTTCATTTTCGATTTTTCTATTCTCTTCGTTCGCACAAACGTACTCAATGATCATTTCAACATACACTTTGGACTCTTGGACTCTACCATATTTATTGTGAATAATGTACACACTTTTCATTCGCGTGAACAAACTCGATATTCATATTAACGTACGCTTTGGCTTAGAACTTTTCATTTTAATTTCAGTCAAACTGTTATGCTATTTATAACTAAAATTGGTATTATAAAAATATAAATAAAATTACTTGAATTAATGTCAAAACAATACTAATGACAGATGAAGGAACGTACAAAGTTATTCAGACTTTGTACGTAAATATGTGTACTTTATATTAGTCAGAAATCTTTAAAGTATCCTGCATGTATTATCAAAATTACATTAAAATTGTGTACGTTGGTGAGCGCTAACTGTAAATTATATTTTTATGGACTACATATTTTATTGGCTAAACATTATGCAGCATATAAATAAATATGCTTTATAATAAAAGGTGTTGAAGTAATGGCGTGAGGCCCGAAGCGCACATCAGAAGCAAAACACGCAAGCGATTTGATATAAACCTTTCATGAAAATATCGATAGGTGGAGAAAAAAATATATGTATGTAATCTCCTATGCTGTCCTCGATTCCATTGATATTTCTTTATAAAACTGCACACAATAACGTTCTATGGAATACAGGGAATTTAAATCCAACAGTCCGCCTCTAACGTACCTTCACTACAATGAGTTTTTTTCTTTAAAATTTTTGTATGCATCGGATTTGAATAAAACATAACTGACAATCATATAATGGTAATGAGCACAAAAAATATGAAGGTAATATTGATAGGATAATTAAATTTATATCTGATTTTTCAAAAGTTCTTCATTATTATATTACAATTGAGACAGATTAATTTAGTAATAGAAATATATTAATAGACATATAGAAATAAATGCTTATTTATAAATTAAATCAAAATATAATAAAAAAAAAACAGTAAACCGTCAATATTGCAATAATTAATTGTTATATTCTCAAATTAATCAGTTATGATTTTATATTTGGTATTTAAAACATTTCAGCCTTTACTTCTAGTTAAGAAAAGTCGTAAGAACGAAAACGAAATATATATTCATATTTTGGACCAAGTTGCCCGGGTAAAGGAACAAATTTGTCATTTCCAATGTTGCACTAAAACATTTATTGTCAACTAACAAGGTTTTTTAAATATTCTACCGAAAAACGTCATCTTCTTGTAATTTATTTAATGTTATTAATTATACTATTAAATATATAATATTGAAATTCGAAATAATATTTATCTATAGGTAAATACTATCTACTTAATTTAACCTGTCAAACATTTGTGGCGCTTACTCCAGCCCGGATATGACGTCACTTATCAACCCGGTGCACCGTACCGGCCCGTAGCTGGTATTCCGGAAAGTGGGATATATCTGCTAAGGGTATATAAGCTGCAAGATATCTATAATCGCTCTTATATGTCGTGAATCAATATCCGGTAAGATTCTTTGTATCTTTTTGTTTAGCCAATTGGGCCTCGGACTCACTATACTGTAAGAGCTCTATTTATCATGTGTTTCTCTCTCTGTGTTATTAACTATCTGTTATTTACTCAAACATATGTGTGAATACCGTCAATGTAGAAGTAATTGTTTCTACTCTACGAACATTCCTATCCGATCCATATAATCGAGTATCTCCAAACATTTTTTATGTCGTGTAATTTTATTTACTGTTCATCAATGTGAACATTCAGCAAATTTAAAATCGCGGTTGACATTAGGTAGGTAATCTTTTCCTGTGGATTGTTACCATTATGATGATATTTAATTTTTTAATTTTAATTTGTTGGTTAGCTGTCGTCTTGTAGGTTAACTTCAGTAGTATATTGATGCTCTGCGATTCCACTATTTCCTTTGATTGTGAATCGCTACTATCCTTAACACTGTCATTATCCCTCAACTTGGCTGAAGGTCCATATGCTGAATTCATTTCACTGTCCATCTGTGATGAACGATGGCCCTATTGCAACCCAAGCATCAAGAGAGCTCACGAAGGGTCTAGCTTGACCAGGATGTGTACCTGTGACCACTAGAACGCGGGTAGGGCAACTTAACCATTAGGCTATTAGTCTCCAAACATTAAAAAAAATATTTTTTAAATATATTATAGATACTATAAACATGAATTAATTTGTACTGCTATAATAATAACTTAAAAAATATATATTCCTCATTTGTATTTACAACTTGTTTGAATAATACTGGAGTATGAATGATATGCCACACGTTCTGTGCATTTTATGTATTAACTACGTTTTCCCACATTCCCAAGTACAGACGTTTTATTTAGAGCGTGATATGAAGCAAGCACTACGTAATATTACGTTCATTTTGCTTGTTTCGCTTTGTCCTAGTTTAGTTTTATTTATTGTTTGATATATGGCTCGTTCCGAGGATGGTCAATTTATGGTCCAGTTTTTTTTTATTTATATTGTATATAAATATTTAGGATGTTGACAGAGAGGTAAGCGAAGTTTTATTTAAAAGTAAAATATGATATACACACGAATAAAGGTATATACGTGGGCATGCAACGGGGCAGGACTCTCTGAGTGGACAAGACTTTACGTTTTTTTCCTTCGGACCCCGGGAGAAACTTCAAGAGCAGAAAAATCGATGTCAAGGTGCTATACATTATTTATAAAATATGGAACAAAAGTAGCAAACAAGTAAAAAAAATACAGTTTCGGTAAGGAACATGTAAGTACTGCAGGAAGAAAATGATTTATCTGTGGATCTGTATTTTAGAAAGAATTAAAGTTTATTTTAGAATCTTATTTTATTTTCTTGTACAAACAGTTTTATGTGCAAACAGTTGAAAAAAAATGGATTAGATACTACTACTCATTTAAATATTGGTATATAAACTCTCTAAAGTTAAATTACATTTTTATAATTTATGAACTTTAAATAATAAATATGTTAGGTAACAATAGTATTTAATAGTATTTAGTAATATAAATAATTACAGAGAAAATAGTTGAAGTTGTGTTCAAACTTGATTGTATTTAGATGTATATATTGCTTAATAAATATATTTGAGTATGTAAAAAAATACAATTATATTTTTATTAAATTATTTATGCATATATTATAAATATTGTTTTAAAGGTTCATATAGTACTGATTGTAATTAAGTTAATGGTTTAATTAATATGGGTCCAGAAACATTAACATGTTGTCTATATGTTTTTATGTAAGTATCTTCAATATTATTTGAAATTATATCTCAATAATAGAATATTTTTTTTGTTAAACTGTAAAAAAAACTGAGCTGAGTCTCATCAAATTAGGGTTGAGATATACCAACAACAGACATTATAAACATGACAACATTTGCAGACGATTACGCAATCATGACATCAGGCGAAAAACTTTAATTACATCTTAACACCTTCAAAATGACCTTAATAGTTGCGAAAAAAAAGTTCACCTGACAACATGAAGATTGAAGAGTACATATTTTAATTTTAGATTTACGTAAAAACAAAGTATTTACCAACGCCAAGGAATGCTGCCTGTTCTTAAACTGAACAACATATTTATTGAGCTGCAATTTGAATAGCACATTCTTACAATGTAAAATAATATATAACAAAACATAATAAAGGTATACAGAAAAATAAAATAAAAAAAGAACTAAGATTCGATCACTGCACCTCCATAGTGACCATGTAAACCGGAACGAACATAATTTCGGTTCGGCTCTCTGGTAAGTTCATTAATCTTATACTTTACATTTCAATCAAAATAATGTCAAAATTGTTCTTGGTATATAAAATATTTATAAGATATAATATAAATATTTAAATATAAATCTTTAAGGCTATTATCTGGCAACTTGCATAGCACAATAATAACCATCACTCAGATACGAAATGATTCAAACATGGTAAAAGTTAGTAAATAAATATTTTATGATAAAAATAGGTATTCAGTTTTAAAATAGAACGCTTTACATTATTAATTATTAGTATTATTATTTAATAAAAAGAAACTATATTAATGATTGCAACAGGCCATTCAGTTATTTAATTTAATTATTTATAAGCTATTAATATTAAAATAATTCGTTTCTATTGTACCTTAATATATGCTTTTGTGATATGTATATGATAGATCGTGAGTATTAAAAAGGAAGAGCACTGAAGAAGGGTCGGAAGGACTAGCGGGGAAAATACGTAGGCAGCCTGTATAAATATTCCAAGTTGTCATCAATTATTGTCCTCCGGATAGGAAGCCATAAAAAGTAAAACAGGTGACTTTTGCGCCGATACACGACAACGGAATCTCTGTGGGATTGAGCACGTGAAATATATTGTACAATGCTTTATTCTCTACCTCCATACATATATATGTACGTGCAGAGGGGAGATTTTTTTATATATTGCGTTATATTCCGAAGTTCTTTCTAAAGCCATTCAAGGCGGAAAGTGAGTTTACGTAATATATATTTGTAATATACAAGAAAGACTTCTGCTGACCATCTCAGAAGAAAATATTCCAGAATGTTTTACAGCTTCGGGTGTAGGGGAATAAATTACTAGTTTATCAGTAGGCTAAAGAATGATGCCCGAATGCCACCATAGGACCGCAGACAAATGATGATAGGGGGAATGCTGATAATTCGATTCTTCGCCCCTTTTTCGATCCCCTTCTACTCGGGATCAGCGCAGGAATTCAATTTGAGTAAATGCAGGAAACCTACCGGATAAATGAATACTATCGCTTTCTCAGATTTACTACAACTAAATACAACAATAATTGGCAGTGTTGCATTCGTTTGGAACGCCAGACGACGGGATGGCTTTTAGTTTTGGAAATGAGGTGATTCCGTCTGGGTCGTGTTAACGGCCCATAGAATGTTGCGAAGGACTCGCCTAAGAAACGCTTGAAATCCACGAGTCGTCCTTTCATAAATACTAAATTCGCGCTTTACTTGCAAGAAGATTACATGAAAATTCAATGTAATTAGTAAGTGTGCAAGAGGCAACTGCAATATTGTTATTTGATGCCCGTTTCTTGTCCCCTCATAAAATGTAATTTATAAATTATGCAACGAGGGTCTTCTCCGCCGTTGTTCAAGGGTCTGGTTTGGCCCAGAAGATTTCTACGAGAAGCATAGATATTAATAGAGTGTAGACCGTGTTGTTTATTATGTGTGGCTGGCTGGGCCGTTAAGATAAGCCTACAAAACGCCCCTGCACTTCAGATTCGCTAACATCCTTAGCTATAATAAATATCTAGTATCTTTTATTATTAAGTTCAAATACTTTTTGCAAGATAAACCTGTTCTTAATCAGAAATTAAATATGAATAAATATAAATAATTATCAATTTTATCATTTACTAGATCGGTTATATTAAAAAAAAATAGATTACTGCATCGGATAGTTCACGCATAAATTTACACAATATTCAAAAAAAAGTTTAAGTAAAACTAAGAAATAATATAATATACCATATTTGTTTTTAAAAGTCTTTCATGATAAATAAATTATTTATTAGCCGTAATTTGGACCAAAATAAAAGTGTTTAAATAAATAAAATAATTTTACTAAATGAACTAAGTAAAAAATGAAATGTTATATCCTTATGATATTGAATAATCAATTGGATTTCTATTACGATTATGCATAATTTAAAATATTAAGGTTATGTTAATGTAAAAATTCAACTAAAACATTATATCGATAATAAATATAAACGTTTTTAAGCACAAATTAATGCTTAGAATATTTAAGAAAACATGTGAAAGCTTGTACTTACTTCTTTTATTAATTAATGATAAACAAATACTTTCTTTTATAATCACATCAGTACTTTGTAAATTAACAATTTAACTATGATATAATGAATACAAAACTAACAAGTAAATAATTTTATTTTCGAAACTACCATCACCTAAATTTGTAATGGGTTTTATCCTTCTGGGTCGCCTTTCTATTGGTTCATTATTGTCCTATTATTTCTCTTTAAATTGACAGTGATTGAGTTTTTGGAGTCGTTTAGCCCAGCGGTCCAGCCCAGATTCTAAATATGAAATAGTATTTACATTGGGCCTTTTATAAAAACACAACTTCATTATGCAAAAAAAATGATTCAGAATATAATAAAAACACAAATAACTATATTTCTCGTTCATGGAAAATCGTACAAACCTGAGAAATACACCACAGTAAACAAAATGGAAACAAATATGTTCCTTGGGCTGCTCGGACCAAGGGTTTTAGACCACTTGTTTAGCCTATCGGCCAAACGCTTTCCACCACTCCGTATCACAAGTCTGTCAATCCAGGACGTCATCTTCGTGGTGAGACTAGATTTATATCTTCGTCCACCCATCTAGTTTACCAGTCTTGAAATTAACTTAAAGAGATTAGTGATCAAACTAGAGCAATACTTACCGTAAACGATGATCAGCTCCCTCGTTACTAACTCTATTGGTCCAAGTACAGCGCGATGAACTCTAGAAGAACGTAGATTTGCATGGTTTTTTATTTCTTTACATTATAATGTTTCTATTTATGATAATAAAAATAGTTCACCATATTTAATTTTCTCTTTATTCTGATATTATTGCGAGTTAAATAATATATTAAATTATATTCAGACTACAATGCAGGTAATATCGATTATACTATAATAATGTTATCAGTAATTTAAATCGGCAGGGATTAAATTTTTTAATAAATTACAGAAACAGTATAAGTAGTATATATGACATTTATACGCTGTTTCCATATCGTGCACAAATATGCCGTGACTGCGTCCTGTTATCGATATGAAATTTATATATATATAATAAAATATTGTATATACAAGCATTATGTTATATACAAGAAATATGTTAATTATTTACTGATAGCGCGTATGCAAGTTTCACAAATTTTAAATAAAATTCCTATGGTTGCGGCAGCTCCAAAACAAAAAAAAGCGCCGACGTAACAGCATGGAACGTGAGATGAGATCTTTGGGAAAAGACCAAAACTATCTTTTTCAGCGTACAAAGCAGTTTGTTTTTCGGTTCGTAGCGTATATCGATTATTAATTATTGCGAAACGGAAACTGGAAAAGAATGCTGCTCCGCTGCGAATTCCGCTTTAATTTGCATAATTTCAAATTAGAGGTCTTTAGGGGGAGAACAGTCCAAATGTTGCGCTGCATTTTAAAAGAAAAGTAAAATGGATGCATAATATTTAACCTTTTGGGGATTAAAGAACGAGGAAAATAACTGCATGAAATCTATTTATGAAAGTTCAGGAAGTAAACTTCGCTCTAACGATATTTTTTTTTCCGCTTTTTCTCCTCCTCTTCCTCTTCGGCGGTATCCTTTTATTTATTAACTTCAGGGGGCTCAGGATTTTTCTTTGATTAGACTTGTAAATTTAATGTAGACTTTAATTAAAAATTGAAATGTGCATTTCTTTTTTTTTTTGCAGCTCGGCCGGAGGGGGGATGAAAATTGTCGTAATTAGATGTAGTGAGAGAGGATTTTATTATTTAAAATACGGAGAAGTCGGTAAGCTCCGGTGGCTTGAAAATTAGCATTTGTACTAATTAAAAATTTAAATATTCTCGCGAAATTGTTACACATAGACTTTTAGTGTATTACCTGTTCACTACATACAGATTAACATATCTTTCAGATTAATCAAGATTTGGTTTGGTTACATTTTATTAATGATAAATTTTCAAATATTTCCAGACTTTGTGGATTTCAGTTGATTGTAGACGTACCTCAAATCACCCTAATTATGCAAGATTTTTTTAATAAAAAAAAAACGTTAATAAAATCTGTTGCAAATCGCATTTTTTGAAAATGTAAATAATTGTCCCTTATAAGAATTAAATTTTCTTCTTCTTCTTCTTCTTCTAGATAAGAAAATAATTTAGTATCTTACATATTGTAGTTAGACACTTTCTTTTCTCCGATAAATTTCACCCTAAATAGTTTAAATTTGCGTGTCATTATATATTATTATACATATTATGTGGCTTCATGACACAGATAATAAGTCGGAATGTACATATTTCTTCAATAAAAAAAACTCTCAATATTTATATATGAGTTCAGTATTACGAGATGTCATTGGTGTTGTAAAAACTGAAATTGTAGCCATTATTGCGTGGCTTGATATTGATATTGGTATATATGTCACACATCATCAAAAATAGGTACAATTACAAAGATAATTGGAAAAGGGTCCGAGAATTCCTATTAGAACTTTACTTCAGTATCCTCTCATATTATTGTTCTCTTGATTTCACCCACATGAACATGAACATGAACTTTTGCACTGTGACTTGCATTTCTTTTTGTCAAATTGATTGTAAATCATATGTTCTTGTTAATATTTGGTATTGTAGTGATTAGAATATTTTTCAAAGAATGTCGTAAAGTATATAAAACGCTCAAAAATAATGAATTATTTTAACAAGTTATTGATTATATATACAAAATACAAAGACATAAAAAGAGTTTATTAACGGCGACTATGGATGCGTTCTATATCAAACTGAACTGTTTCATTAAAATTAATTACCATTTTAATTGGAGTTTTTCATCAAAATATAATAATGCATTTAAGGTGCACGTTTCGTTTTTGTTGCTCTGAAAACGAACGCACAAATAGAACAAAAATAAAAACAAAACGGAAAATACAAGCGCGAAGCGGAAAATACAAAAATAAAAACAAAGTACAAAAAAGAGCGAGAGTGAGAGAGAGAAGGTAAAATTATTTTGATGCAAGTTCGCGCCGCGCCGTGTTTTAATAATTATTATTTCATTTCAATTATCGTTTGTAGAGTTTCGGAAATTTGCATGCAAACAAAAACTCACGAAGCCTGATGCACGAGTATTTAATTATTTGTTTGTGAAATGCCCCATGTTCCAAGTTCTATGTTTCGGCGGTGCGGAGAAGCCACAAATGTGTGGGTGGAGCGTGTATGTGTGTGTTTGCATGTAACAACGGTGAAATTTGCAAAACCCGAGGATTACGTTTCTGTCTCAAGTCTTTGCACTTGCGGAATACTTTCAATTAAATTAGCTGGTTGCGAGGGGCTGGAGATGGTTGTGTTTGTGGAGGGGGGAGGGGTCGTCTTCCTTTAGTCTTTCGAAACCGGAAGTGGAATCTGTTGGGGAATTTATTGTTTTCGCCTGATAGGTGTGCAATTTCCGCTTGTAATTATGAAGTTGATAATGTAAAGCCCATGTGCACTTACCTTCCGTGTCCTTAAGCTCACAGTAATGTAGCGCGCATAAAGGACATGCAACGGGGAACAATGTCTTTCTAAAAGTTACATCGGCCATTATTATCACAATGCCTTTTAGGTAAAGGAGCAGAGAAACGCTCTTCTGCTACGCTGTTTAACAGTATGGAGGGATGGTGTAGAATCATAATAATCATAAATAACGGACGAGATAAATACTTGATGAATCCATTGTGTAAAAAAAAATCATTAGGATTACATACATGTAAGTTTAAATAAACTTCAGTGTTTAAAAATTATTATTAAATAACAATAATTAAATGTAAACTTCTAGATTATTTCATCCAAAAATAAAAGTTCTCTTTTAATTATTTAAAAGGCCCAAATATTTCATTTTTATATATTATTAGAATTTATTAAATTTTTTAAAATGGACTATAGTGAATCCGGACATTAGCCGAATTATGTCATATTTAATATATATTAAAGTAAAATTTATTTTATCAAAATTCAGTATTTCAAATAATTAAACAATATTCTTATATAAATAACAAAACTTCTATTCAACTTCATGAAAAATAATCAAAGGACATAATATCTACAATGCACATTAATTGAATCAATGTCATTTATATATATATATAAAAAAACCTTGTAAAGTACAAATAATTGGTTCTACCAATATCCCAGATCTTTTAAAACACGACAAATCGAGAAACAAACAATAAACCGCACAAAAAAAGACTGGACTGTATAAAAGGATAACAATCCTCAATTAAAATTTATTTTGTTTTGAAAATTTCATACTCAACTATAGTGAATCCGGATTGATCTAAGCGATGTATTGCAATGTATACCTACGAACTTTAGTAAATCTTATGGTGGTTGACATTTTTTATTTTAGTTTTTGGTAAAATTTCTTAATGGAAGTTTTACAATTATTTTACAATGTTGTTGATTGGCTGTCGTTGTGATATTTGCTGATATCCTTGACACTATCATTGTATCCATAAACTTGGGTAGAGGTTTATATTGTGAACTTCATTTGACTGTCCATTTATGTTGAACGACAAAGGGTCTGGCATGGCTGGGAATAAACCCGTGCTCACAATTTGTGAGAGTGCCACACTATTGGCCATACGTCATATAATTTTATATACAATCTGTTCATCAATGTGAACATTGAGTATATTTAAGATTGCGGTTGACATTAGGTAGGTAATCTTTCCCGGTGGATAGTTATCATTATGATGATTTTTTTTTAATTTTATTGTTTGCCTCTCGTGTTGTAAGTTAACTTCAATAGTAATCTACTATTTCCTTTGACTGTGAAACTGCTGCTATCCTTAACACTGTCATTGTCCATCGACTTGGCCAAAGGTCTAAATGCTAAACCTCATTGATTTGACTGTCCATCTGTGTTGAACGATGGCCCTATTGCTGCAAGCACGAAATCGTGGGTAGGCGATTTTACCAATCGGCTATTAGTCGGCCAACTGTATAATTAAATTATATTTGATGTCAATCATTTATTGTAATTGTTACGTTAAATGTGATTATTTCTATTTGATATTGAACGTTTTCCATATGTACTATCTTCTAAAAATGTGTTAAAATGAAGTAATGATGTGATTCTTACTTACTTACTTACGGTATATAAGATAATCATTAATCTCTTTTACGTGTTCATTACATCATCGGTATTTTGATTCACCGCCTGCAATGATAAACGGAGCACAATTATTTTTTAGAGTAATTATGTGATTTTTCATGTCCCAAAGGTGGATTAAATTGTGTGTTACGTGAAGGGGGCGTTTGGTATATTTATTTTATCAGAGGGAAGTGCAAAAGTGTTTTTTTTTAGGGAGTGAGGATGACGGGGGGTGTGAGCGCGCGCGACGACTGTGAAGTCGGAGGGTGGAAAGGAATGAAGGTTCCTCGCCGCAACGAAATGTCGGTGTGATGGGTTCGCAATGAGTACTAGATGCACACTCAGAGATCTTGGAGGCCGTTTATCTTCAGTCGGACCGACCGCGAGTAATGGCACCTTAGGGCCTTCACAGAATGCCATTTGTTCATTTCGTGTAAGATCTTCCATGTGTCCCTAAAATACCCGACAAATATACTGCGCCGAACACAAAGCAGTCGTACACCCGCATCCTACTTTATATTTCATTTTATTCACAGGATAATTCAATCCTTTCGCACTCTGCAAATGCTCTGATCTAAATAGTTATATAACGATCTTGAAACACATTTACTTCAATCATAATCATAATTCATTTTTCATGGAACACAATCCGATTTGAATATACTTAAATGAGAATTACATAAAATTGTTTTGTATATAATCAGATTTATTTAACAATATAAAAAATAAGAGCTATACGACCATATATAATTAACAAAAATACCAATAATATTAAAATCACGGGCAGAAAGATTATGGTTAATAGTCTTTTGCAGCAGTTGAACTTTATTTAATTTTTGTTATTGTATTAATAATTCATGATTGTCGATAAAACATTAATTCTACCAATACTAAGTTTTTACTTAAATTTAAGGATATTGAGTATAAGTCTTTATGAATTTCTTTATTTAATTACAATAAATTCATTTTATATTAGCCAGTGATCCAAAGTATTGCTAAATGTCAGTTTATAATAACTTATTCTTAATCTTAATTCAGACAATTGCAATATTATAACATTTAAGTCATCCAAAATTATCGACATTTTTTTCTACCGGTATATGGTAAATATTTTAACAAAATACCGGTTAAACAGAATATTACCAGTAATTTTTTTATTCAAAAATTTCGTGAAGTAGTACTATTATTTATTAGCAAGCTATATGTTATTGAATGTGTAAATACATTATTTTTTTAATAAACAAAAACAAAAACTTTTAAAAATATAATAACTAACAATAACAACAACAAATACTAAATATATTTAATACATTAACAAAACATTAATCTATTCATATAATGTAACAGACCAAACTCGAGAATCGCTTTGAAATGTTTTAGAATTAAATGGAATTATTATCGAATATTATTAAATAATTTTATGAAATTGCAGGTTGTTGGTTGTTGACATAATTTAATAGTAATACCTGTACTCATTACTGAAAGTAAAAGATGACAAGTACATTACATAATTTACAATTCATTATATCTACTAATGGCTATGAACTACTGTTCCTACAGAAATGAATATCTTAAATCTTGTGATGGGGTAACAGGTGCTAATGAAAATAGATGTGGTTGCACAAGATCCCATAGGGAATATATATCATAATACAATAATTAATAAAAAGCCTTTAAGAAATTGAGATAAATAAATCTACATAAATGTATAAAATATTCCATGTATATCCACGATAAGACTGAGAGGAGATATACAAGTTTTTCAGTTTTATAACCAAATATTGATTGCATCATGCTTACTGTTAAACTGATTTGAAAGATACAGATTGTACTTCCTATTTATATAGATGATAGACATTTATGTATCATAACAAGGATATAAATAACTTTCCAGACAATCCAATATATTATTTCTTGTTAATTAAAAAATACAATTCATATCCATTTTTGAATGAATATAATATTACAAATGTTAAGTACTAAAAACATAATAGAAATAAAGATAACTTGTAAGTATTTAACTATAGTATAATGCAAAAGAGACATCGAACAAAAAAGCATATTATATATTTGGACCCGAGAAATCTCAATTCTTGTTAAACTTAAAGGTAAATATTTGTTAATAATGTTGAGAATGTAAATTAACTAAACTTTTGTAAATGGCAGAATTTTTGATTGTCGATAAAACATTAATTTTACCAATACTATTTTTTTACTTAAATTTATTGCTCTTATTATTGACACAATGATATTATAAATAAATTAATATCAACGACACTTTTTTGTACTTACAGTAGAACCAATTCTCGAACAAAAAATAGAAATAATCGTACTTGACAATCGACAATCGAATTTGAATAACAATTAATTGATACGATACTTTTCTTTTCACTTTGACCCGCGGGCCAAATCTGTCTTCTTGTTAGACGGATTTGAACTGTTAACGAACTAATTCATTGCAATATTTGAAAATGTTGAATCGCGTTGAAGAAGAAAAATTCACTTTCTTTGCCGCAAATTTTATTAGAAATAAATAAAATTAGAATTAACAACTTATTTGCTTAGCAAAATGTTAAAATGTTTGATATGTAAATTTTAAAAAAAAAATCAGGTGATATTATAATATATGGTAATATATTTTCTTTTTTTCAAAGTTATTTTTTATATTATATATGTGGAATATAATGGAGTCTGTAGTGTGTGTAAGTTTTAGTGTTAGGAAACGCTCCTGAGCGGAATAATCCTGGCAGTCGGATTCTCCGGAGTTCCGGTCCTTGGTCCGGACATCTGATTGTTTGCGGACCGCCGGGTCCTTTGGAAACTGTGTGTATTTTGATATGGTAATTTCCCTTTTTAAAAGTTGATACATTCTTTCAGAAGTCATAGATTAAGGCACTTGTATTCTGGTAGGGTGACCCCGATGCGACGGGGAAGTCTTCTTCGGGTACAGAAGTCACTCACTCTTTTGCGCATCGCGTAAAATGCGAGACGGGACGTGTATTCAAAATTTAGCAACCCCGAGAGGAAGACGTCTGCAACATTTATTCGCATTTCAAAGTTTCATACGCACTACCTTCTTTGACGTACATATATAATTCCCAAAATATAATTCACACCTATCCCAATATACATTTTACATAGATATGAAAAGCAAAATCATGAAAATTCGAGACCCAGTTATACAATTGCATGAAACGCAATATTTCATCAAAGATTCTTTTTCTGAAAAAAAAAAACTATAAAATAAATATATTTTTGTAAAGCGATTGTGATAAAGAAAAATTATATATAATTCTATTTGTGGAAAGAACATTCATTCTATTTGAAATTATATTCAAGCAAACATAATATGCCTTAAAATACAGCAAGTACTGCAAGTAATAAACATGACAAATTAAAAAAAAATGAAGATGCTCTCAAACGTTATGAAAAACAAAACTTTCATAAAGAAAAAGAAGTGGCGGCGGCCAAAACATCATTTTTGCTGTGCAAAAGTAATTAATAATGAAGAAAAGCAATCCAAGTATGGCAATGAATTATATCCACATAGATTGAGGCAACAGCTACAAGAAACCACAAATTTAGAAAACCAAAATCATTAAAAATCGAGACCAAGTTATACTCTTTTTCTTCCGACAAGGAACGGATTATCGTAGTTTACATTAGTTTATATGGGATAACGTGTTTCACTATACGAGTAATTCACTATACGAGCAAAAATCCGGAAATTTTAGAACGGATTAAACTCGTTTAGAGAAGTTCCAATGTAATTTCATGTTGCTTTGGCATCCGGTACCACGGACCTGTACCGGTCAACGGACCGGGGGTTGGGACCACTGCGGTAGATAATAACACATATTCAATAAAATTTAAAAAAATGACAAAAAAACCTTCATCATTTATTTAGTAATGATTACATTTCAGGTTTTCACAAAACACCTATAAACTTTTCACGGAACATCGCGGAAAATAGTTTGGGAAACCCTGCCGTAAGCAATTACATAATGCATGATATTAAAAAATATGTTATTGAAAATAATCGCCGGTCGTTAAATAAATATTATATAATACGACCCATATTCTGTACATTAGATGTTTATTTATTTACGTGCAAATCTTTAATATGATGTAATCTGTTTCCAATTTTATATAATATTAACGAGAGAACCGTAAATCGTGTATTATTCACTGCAATTATGGTATATTATTATTATACAAACAAACAATTATTTTCAATAAAATATTTATATGGAAAAAGAACAAAAATATGGAAAATACAATCACGTAAAAGCGGAATATAAATGCGATGCGTATGTAGTGTGCAGGACCATTATATAATTTACAAAATGTACAATGAACACATGTTAAATAAATTATAGGTGAAACGGTCGGTCGGTTATTGCAGCTCGCGTTTTGCACGATTAATTACGGCAATGGCTGTGTGACCTTAGGAAAAGAATAATTGTACTAATATATGTGTAGTATATCGCATATTCATTTATGCGAAAGTTAAATGGCATTTTTAATTGACTGACATAAAGCACGAAACTTAGCTTATCGACGAGAAATGGCTGCTTTTAAGGAACTATTTAATATTTATAGTTTTGGAAAATCATACACGCTCCTGCTATCCTTATAATAAAATCTATATTTATCAGTCCGTCCATGTATGCTGTGAATGCGGCGCATTCTTAAAATTTGAAAATGTAAGGGCATTTTCATATTGAGCAAGTTAATGGAATGGTAGATATAATAAGCCAGGACCTGGAAGAGAAACGCTATTGCTCAGGTGCATTCTTAGATGTATCGCAGGCATTTGACAAAGTGTGGCACATGGGACTGTAAATTAAAGAAGATCCTACCATAGAACTTTTATACAATAATATATTCATATTTGACTGGAAGATTATTTCAAGTGAAAGTGTTCCATACAGTGACGAATTTGTATCCAATCACGTCAGGTGTACTGCAAGGTAACGTACTAGGACATATCCTGTATATACTATATACCGCAGATATGCCCTTAACGGACATAACGACTGCAACATTTGCCGATGATATTGCATTATTATCATCTGAATGAAGGTCAATGAATCGAAATCAGTACATGTCACCTTCACCATAAGAAAGTGACCAGTCACTCTTAATGGAAAAATAATATCGGCGGCTAATAAAGTTAAATATCTGGGTATGCATCTAGATAGAAGATTGACCTGGAAGGATCACATCCAAGCAAAAGAAGAAGAACTCAAAATTAAGTTCAGGAAACTCTACTGGCTATTACGGGAAGACTCGCCAATTTCGAAAGAAAACAAGTTGCTGATCTTTAAAGTAATTTTAAAACCTGTCTGGACATACGGAATACAGCTATGAGGAGTAAGCAGCAGATCTAATATTGCGACCATACAAAGATTCTAGTCGAAGAGCCTAAGAAGGATCGTTGGTGCTCCATGGTATATTACGAACAGTAGAATTCATGAGGACCTTCAAATGGAAACAGTAGAGGAAACAATTATGAAAAACAGTAGCTGATACCAAAATAGACTAGACAGACATCCAAACGTACTAGCTATCAATCTTCTGGACAATAGTCTAATAACACAGCGACTAAAGCCCGCTACACCATTGAGATTCTACAAATAAACAATAAGTAAAGGATAGTCGCCAACCAGATCATTTATTCAATGTTTTTATTATAGAACAGTAGTAAATAAAAAAGACGATAAACCAAAGAAAGGATGAAGGTGGACTGATCTTCGAGGCTAATTTCAATTGTTTAATTGAAGATAGGTTTCAAAGAAGATGTGCTTCTCTCTCGTTTAATAAAAAATAGATTATTGTCAAGAGCCCGAAGCCCGCAATATTAAGAATTCGGTCTCAAACAAAAACAATTAAAATATATTTTTATAGGGAAATTTACGAAAAATTTGATTCGATTTGTGGATTTGTCTATTTATCAAAATAATTCCGTTTTTCCTGCATTTTGTTTTCTCAAGAATAAAATGTCTGGAATAAATTCGGATATTCTGATCTAAACAACATCAGTAAAGCATGCAAGAGACACGAATGCTTTCAATCTTACATATACACTACTGTACAATTCAATGGAAAGGAAGCTCGTACAGATTTTTTTTAATGCTCAATTTAATGAAAATATTGCAATGCACAACATGGAAACTACTGCAAATCGATACGTTTTATCGAAATTAATGAACGGTCTATGTTTTTTGACAAAACAAGAACTATTTTTGCGAGTACATTTTAATCATCACAAATTAGAGAATTAGGGAAATTATGTTGAATTGAATCATCGCCCGTCACTAATATTTATGTATATCTTTAATAATCATGAAGTTACTTTCTTCTGCTATTTCTTAGTTTATACAAAAAGAAATACATTTATACAATGAACTTATATTTTAACACTTATATAGATATATAAGACTCAAGTAATAATTATAAAATACTTATATGTAAGTTTTAAAAATAGACAAAAGAATAGGTATTGCAACTTTTTTTAAATATTTTTTTATTTGTTGTATTTCAATAAAAAAACAAAGATTAAATAATTCATAAATATATAAAATCAACATATTATATCTGACTTGTTTATACAAGTCCCACAATTGAAAAATATTAGTAAATGAGACGCAATAATAGTAACACAAAAATGCAAGAGAAATTTGTTGGAATAGAAAATCAATGGATGTTATTCCGGCAACCCCTGCGTAAATATTTGAGAGTGTTTATTGTATTATGAGTCAAAATATTATTAGTGGCGAGTTAACGTGGGACGAATCCGAGTCCGAGCATGTTGGAAGAGCGCGTTAGAGGGAGAAAGAGATGGAGAGTACAGAACAATTTTCAACGCGGTCTAGCCGTTTAATGGCTCGAGAGAAAATCGCAACATAGACACACAAAAGAACATATTATATCCCTCCTGAATTCCGAAATACCGCATGAAATTACAACACTATAACACACCCCGGCGGCCATACATTATCCGGTGCATTCCTCAAAACAATACGCAATTAAGATTCAGATTATTAAATGTACAAATTTGACCATTAAATATCCGCACACTTCAGACAATGCTTACCGTATATAAAATATTCAATGTGCTTCATAATTTTACTGCAAAACATAAAGCGAACTTTGATATTTACACATTACTATCATATTCTAGTTTAAATTTACTTCAAGTGGTTAGTTATTTGACATTAAATATTCTTGCCTTGAAATTTTCTACAATTTTTCATTAAATTTCAATAAAAATAGTCGTTTGCAATAAAAAGTAGAAAAAATTGAATAATTTATGTGAAAAGTTGGGTGTGGCGTTTAGCAGACAGGATATCCTGCGAGATTATCCTGACAAGGATCGTTGGACTCCCCACATTCTGTGTGTTATCTATGGATCAGGGACATATAAAAAGCAATAGCTAAGTTGGTTGGCCGTTATAGACACAACGCCAAAACGCAAATCCCGTTGACCGACGAGATGATCCTGGTCACTGGGGAGGATTAATACGCTTCGTGCAGGATGCGTCGTTGAGAGGGAAGGGGAAAGATAAGGAGAGAGGGAGAGAGAAGGTAAGTTTATCAATATTTTCTTATCCCCTCTGACGTCCCCACGATCATAAGTTTTAATAAAATCCAGTCGCAATAAATAAAAGGAATAGGGTCGAACGGAATCAAATTAACAATTAATAAACAACACGAAAAGACAATCCAAATCCGACCGTCATTTATCTAATAAAATTGACAAAACAGTACTGCAGTTTATTAGTTCTATTTTAGTGTTCTCTATCTTTCTCATCTTCACATCGGATCTTCCCACAACAAATAAAATAACTGTTGATACATTCGCAGATGACACATCACTAATGTAATCAGACAGTAAAGCATAAGTTGCATCACAAAACTCGCAAAGTGAATTAAATCAGATTAAACATTGGCTCAAAGAATAGCGTATTAACAACGAAATGACGAATCGACTCATCCCACCTTTACAATGAGGAAGGAAACACATGCACCGATAACTCTAAATAACAAAGTTTTATCATAGGAGAATAATGTAAAATATCTTTACATGCATCTGAATACAATACTCAACTGGAAGAAAAAGAGAAAGCAATTAGGTCTGAAATTCAGCAAACTCGATTTGCTCCTTGAAAGAAAATCATACTATTGATTTGATATGAATTTGATATTTGATATCAAATTGTTGATATACAAATTAATCCTTAAACCAGTATGGTCATATGGTATACAATTTTGGAGTTCAGCAAGTAACTCTAACATCGAAATACTCCAGCGATTCCAATTAAAACCATTGCGTATAATTCATAAAATTCTCGACAGCTCATGTCAAAATTAAGTTTTATCCATAATTATGCCTTTACCATAATCGAAAAAATTTGTTTCAGGTATGCATTACTTATAGGTATAGATAGAATCTTACCAACAAGTTTTGGTAGTTATGTGAAAACATCGGATTTGAAATGTTGAAAATGGTTAAAAGTGTAATTACTATAGTGAAAGGTACAAATGAATAAACTGGCAGAAAATCTACTAGTTAAGCTAACAGTAATATATAAACTTAAAAAGTGCATCATTTTTAGACTTACAATATAAATATATGTGGTAAGTCTAAAAATGATGCATTTTTTAAGTCAATATATTAAATGAAACTGTTAATTTATACAGATGAATTTTATTGAGTTCCCCATCTTGATGACATTTGTACTGCCAACAAATATACTTGTTGCCCTTTTTGTGATAGATTGTAAATAAAAATACATATTATAAAGAAAGTTTTCTGAAATATGATATTATATGAATACCAATAATACTTAATAATCCAAGTTTTTTTTTAAATAATAAGAATCCCAGAACGCTGCTTCTGAAATATTGTAGACTATCTATTAGTCTTGTTTACAAATAAGTACAAAAAAATATGTAAATATAATGTAAAAATTAATGTATAATATTGCAGAAAATATGCTTGAATTTAATAAATAATATATAATAATTAGAGCGACTAAATGCCGAATGGTTAAGTCGCCCTACCCACATACCAGTGGTCACAGGTTCAAATCCTGGTCAAGCTAGGCCCATTGTGAGCCCTCTCGGTGCTTGCATCAATAGGACCATCGTTCATCATGAATGGACAGTCAAATCAATGAGGTTTAGCATTTAGACCTTCAGCCAAGTCGATGGACAATGACAGTGTTAAGGATAGCAGCAGTTTCACAGTCTAAGGAAATAGTAGATTACTATTGAAGTTAACTTACAACACGAGAGGCAAACAATAAAATTTAAAAAAAATAAATCATCATAATGATAACGATCCACCGGGAAAGATTACCTACCTAATGTCAACCGCAATCTTAAATATACTCAATGTCCACATTGATGAACAGATTGTAAATAAAATTACACGACATAAAAAATATATAATAATAATGACCAATAAATAAGTGATTGTTGAATTAAATTAATAAATAAAATATTTAATTTTTTTTTGTATATTATTAATAATAGTAAATAAACCAAACATAAATATTGGTTTCAGTAAAATACTTTTTTGTTAAATATATGCGAAAATGGAAGTGGTAATGATGTCCAAATTATTTATAATTAAAAATGCATTTAAATGTTTAATATTAATAATAAAAATGTAATAATGATATATGAATTTTTATTAAACATTACTTGTGAAATCAGATTTGATTGTATTTTTTGTCTAAAATACAGTTAGGTTTGAATAATATTTATTTATTATTATTTTTTGTACAGAAGCATATTTTCTTTTTAACATTATCATTTAGAAATGTGTTTACAAAAAAATAATTTTCTATGAATATACAAATTGACACAAAGTTTTTATATTATTTCGGGCACACGTTTTTGAACATGAAATGCAAACTTGTGATGACCTGGATTTTGATGTGGATTTGGAGGATATACAATTTTCGAGATTTAGGATTTTCTCTCAACGGATTATCTGGTCTCTCGACACAAAATTCAACACGTGTATAAAATATCAACGCTACGTTTACTAACTTTTGAAAGAACGTTAAATAAACTAAATTAATATATTATTATATGCGTTAAGACATGTAGTGAGTAGCCATTTATAAGTATTAATTATATCTTTTTACATTTTGTTTAACTTTCGTAACTTGTGAATACAATAAATTATAATTTGATTATAAATACCTGTATTTTTTTAATTGAAAATTTCATATGTTATTGTACTAGTACTAAATAGAAAGCAATATTTTTATAATATTTGTTCACTTTTAATAAAAGTTTAATATACTAACAACAAACAATAAACATATACATTATTTCTCAATAAATCAATTTATAACATTTTTTTTTTAATATTTAAATTGGGGCGACTAATAGCCGAATGGTTAAGTCGCCCTACCCACGATTTCGTGAGCGCCGGTTTTAATCCTGGTCAAGCCTGTGAGCTTTCTCGGTACTTGCAGCAATAGGGCCATTGTTCATCACAGATAGACAGTCAAATGAATGAGGTTCAGCATATGGACCTTCAGCCAAGTCGATGAACAATGGAAATAGTGGAATCGCAGAGCATCAATATACTATTGAAGTTAACCTACAAGGCGACAGCCAACCAACAAATTAAATCAAAAATTATCATAATGGTAACTATCCACCGGAAAAGATTATCCATTTAATGTCAACCGCGATCTTAAATTTACTCAATGTTTACATTGAAGAACAGATTGTAAATAAAATTATATGACATAAAAAAAATATTTAAATTAAGCTGTTTCTGACAATTAATATATCTGCGCATTAAACAAATCGAATATTATGACTTATCACTTAGACTCGTTCAAATTTTAGTACTAATTGCTCCAGCAGAAGAAAAGAAAAATGTGAGTTGTAATTTGTTTTTTGTGAGTTGAATTATGTATATGGACTTTGTATATATATATATGTATATATATATATATATATATATA